>NC_081821.1:13110833-13451666 GCF_030704535.1 Vitis vinifera | reverse complement strand
ATTAATCAAATTTATGTGAAATGCTAGTAGCATATGGACTACCATCCCAAGAAAACCAGGCCAAAGGAGTCATAAATAAGGAATGCTTATGTATGGTCGTAAAAACATCACTATACAACAAACGAAACCAATAATTAATCATTAATATAAATTAAAACAATAAATAAAACTTAATATCTGAATAATCTTACTCACGAAATGCTCGTAGATCCCTTAAAATATCAACAAGCAATCTGAAATCATTAGTTTGATTCATTTCGAGCCCATAGCAGTTGTTAAAAAAGTCGTGCAAGACACGTGCAATATTATTATGGATAAACTAAAGATCTAGTCCGATATTGTCATCACATGACCTTGTGATTTTCCCTCTACCGTTCACCACTGCTACATTATCCATACCAAATCCATCTTCCAGCTTCTTTGATGATACCAAGTAGTGAATAGCTTCAAACATGTCACCGGATAGGAAATCTTAACTAAATAAAAATATATAAAATAAAAAAACATTAAAAAGTAAATAAAATATTTATTACAAAAATACCATAGAATTGATATCAATTCTTGCTTAAGTCTATGTCTGATTAAAAGTTTGTGTTGTTGTATCCAATCTTGTAGGTTGATATAGGGTTAAAAAACAGTTATACGTTGTCCAAATTTTACAAAATTATAATAGCCAGCTAACACATACAACTTATCCAAAGTTCCCGAACTATCATCGGAACGAAATTCTTTGTCGTTTAGATGCACTGTTTTTCAAAGTCACCAACCTAAAATAACTTTACTTTTGCTTCTGCTTCATGTATATTGTCCTTAATATGTCTGACATTATAGTAGTTGATAGTACTATAGAGGTTAAACCTGTCAATAATATCAATCATCCATAAAAAAATATATACTAATTTTTTTCACAATCTATCCACTGCACATTGAGACTCTTAAGGTGTTAGAAAAGTTAATAAAAAAATGGCATAAATATGTTGAATGCAACACTTTCTATTGATCAAATTTATGTGAAATGATAGTACCATATGGAATACCATCTCAAAAAAACCAAGCAAAACAAGGTTTAACTCTTTGTCTAAAACTTGAGCATTTCCCTACATTACATAAACACATATATCTTTTAGATTTATAAATAAAAAAAATGTATAAAAAAAAAAAAATAGACTTGCCACGACAACATGAGCTACAAGATTTCCCATGAAAACAAAAAATGACCAAGTAAAATTTGAATAATGAGAACTTGGCCATGCCAAAACCCTTTTTAATTATTGGCTATAATATGATCTATTATTATTTTTATACCATTGGGTCCATGAAAAAAAAAATACATGGATATCCCGCAGAAATATTTGCCGAAGTCCTCCTAAAGGCCAACACGTTTGATGAACTGCTATATTGAAGTAAAGATACGTGGGCGAGCAAATGAAAAGTAGTACGACAAGAAAGAGTTATAAATAAGGGATGCTTATATATAGTCGTGAAAATATCATTGTACAACAAATAAAACCAACAATTATTATTTAATATAAATTAAATCAATAAATAAAAATTAATATATGAATAATCTTACTCATGAAATGCTCGTTGATCCCTTAAAATATCAATAAGCAATTTGAAATCATTAGTTTGATTCATTTTGAGCCCATAGCAGTCGTTGAAAAATTCATGCAAGACACATGCACTATTATTATGGACAAACTAAAGATCTAGTCCCATATTGTCATCACTTGACCTTGTGATTTTCCCTTAACCATTCACCACTGCTTAATTATCTATACCAAATCCATCTTCCATCTTCTTTGATGATACCAAGTAATGAATAGCTTCAAACATGTCACCGGTTAGGAAATATTAACTAAATAAAAATATATAAAATAAAAAAACATTAAAAAGTAAATAAAATATTTATTACAAAAATACTATAGAATTGATATCAATTCTTGCTTAAGTCTATGTCCGATTACAAGTTTGTGTTGTCTTATCCAATCTTGTAGGTTGATGTGGTCAAAAAACAATTATACGTTGTCCAAAATTTACAAAATTATAATAGCTAGCTAACACATACTACTTATCCAAAGTTCCTGCAATATCATTGGAACGAAATTCTCTATCGTTTAGATCCACTGTTTTCAAAGTCACCAACCTAAAATAGTTTTACTTTTGCTTCAGCTTCATATATATTGTCCTTAATATGTCTCGCATTATAGTAGCTGATAGTGCTATAGACGTTAAACCTGTTATTAATATCAATCATTCATAAAAAAAATATATACTATTTTTTTCACAATCTATGCATTGCACATAGAGACTCTCGAGGTGTTAGAAAAGTTAATAAAAAAATGGCATAAGTACGTTGAATGCAACACTTTCTATTGATCAAATTTCTGTGAAATGATAGTACCATATGGAATACCATCCCAAAAACACCAAGCAAAAGAAGGTTTAACTCTTCGTCTAAAACATGAGCATTTCCCTACATTACATAAACAGATATATTTTTTAGATTTATAAATAAAAAAAGGTATAAACAAAACAAAAATAAATTAGACTTGCCACGACATCATGAGCTACAAGATTTCCCATGAAAACAAAAATTGACCAAGGGTAATTTGAATAATGAGCACTTGGCCATGCCAGAACCCTTTTCATTTCTTGGCTATAATATGGTCTATTTTTATTTTTATCCCATTGGGTCCATGAAAAACTAATACATGGATATCCTGCAGAAATATTTGTCAAAGTCCTCCTAAAGGCGAACACGTTTAATGATCTGCTATATTTAAGTAGAGATACGTGGGTGAGCAAACGAAAAGGAGTACGACAATAAGGGGTCATAAATAAGGGATGCTTATGTATGGCCATGAAAACATCATTGTACAACAAATAAAACCAACAATTAATTACTAATATAAATTAAAACAATAAATAAAAATTAATATATGAATAATCTTACTCATGAAATGCTCGTGGATCCCTTAAAACATCAATAAGCAATCTGAAATCATTAGTTTGATTCATTTCAAGCCCATAGCAGTCGTTCAAAAATTCATCCAAGACACATGCAATATTATTATGGATAAACTGAAGATCTAGTCCCATATTGTCATCACATGACCTTGTGATTTTCCCTCTACCGTTCACCACTGCTTTATTATCCATACCAAATCCATCTTCCGGCTTCTTTGATGAGACCAAGTATTGAATAGCTTCAAACATGTCACCGGTTATGAAATACTAACTAAATAAAAATATATACACTAAAAAAACATTAAAAAGTAAATAAAATATTTATTACAAAAATACCGTAGAATATATATCAACTCTTGCTTAAGTCTTTGTCCGATTACAAGTTTGGGTTGTCGTATCTAATCTTGTAGGCCGATGTGGAGTTAAAAGACAATTATACGTTGTCAAAATGTTACAAAATTATGATAGCCAGTTAACACACAATTCTTATCCAAAGTTCCTACAATATCATAGGAACGAAATTTTCTGTCATTTCGATGCACTGTTTTCAAAGTCACCAACCTAAAATAGTTTTACATTTGCTTCTGCTTCATATATAGTGTCCTTAATATGGCTGACATTTTAGTAGCTGATAGTACTACAGACATTAAACCTATCATTAATATCAATCATTCGTAAAAAAATATATACTAATTTTTTTCACAACCTATCCACTTCACATTGGGACTCTCAAGGTGTTAGAAAAGTTAATAAAAAAAATGGCATAAGTATGTTGAAGGAAACACTTTCTATTAATCAAATTTATGTGAAATGATAGTACCATATGGAATACCATCCCAAAAAAACCAAGCAAAAGAAGGTTTAACTCTTCGTCTAAAAGTTGAGCATTTACCTACATTACATAAACACATATATCTTTTAGATTTATAAAAAAAAATAATAATGTATAAATAAAATAGAAATAAAGTAAACTTGCCACAACATCATCAGTTACAAGATTTCCCATGAAAACGAAAAATGACCAAGGGTAATTTGAATAATGAGAACTTAGCCATGCCAAAACCCTTTTCAATTCTTCGCTATAATATGGTATATTATTATTTTTAACCCATTTGGTCCATGAAGAGCTAATACATGGATATCCTGCAGAAATATATGCCAAAGTCTTCCAAAAGGCCAACACGTTTGATGATCTGATATATTAAAGTAGAGATACGTGGGCGAGCAAACAAAAAGTAGTACAGCAAGAAGGGATCATAAATAAAGAATGCTTATGTATGGTCGTGAAAATATCACTGTACAACAAATAAAACCAACAATAAATAATCAATACAAATTAAAACAATAAATAAAAATTAATATATAAATAATCTTACTCATGAAATACTCGTGGATCCCTTAAAACATCAATAAGCAATCTGAAATCATTAGGTTGGTTTATTTTGAGCCCATAACTGTTGTTCAAAATGTCGTGTAACACACGTGCAACATTATTATGGATAAACTGAAGATTTAGTCCCATATTCTCATCACATAATCATGTAATTTTCCCTCTACTGTTCACCACTTCTACATTATCCATACCAAATCCATCTTCCAGCTTTTTTGATGATACAAAGTATTGAATAGCTTCAAACATGTCACCATATAAGAAATATTAACTAAATAAAAATATATAAAATAAAAAAACACTAAAAAGTAAATAAAAATATTTATTACAAAAATACCGTAGAATTGATATTAATTCTTGCTTAAGTCTATGTCAGCTTATAAGTTGGTGTTGTCGTATCCATTGTTATAGGCTGATGTGGAGTTAAAAAAAAAATACACATTGTCAAGATTTTACAAAACTATGATATCCAGCTAACACATACTACTGATCCAAAGCTCCCACAATATCATAGGCATAAAATTATTTGTTATTTGGATGCACTGTTTTCAAAGTCATCAACCTAAAATAGTTTTCTTTTGCTTCTGCTTCATATATATTGTCTTTAATATGTTTGACATTATAGCAGCTGATAGACCTACGGACATTAAACCTGTCATTAATATCAATAATTCGTAAAAAAAAATATATAGTAATTTTTTTCACAATCTATCCACTGCACATTGAGACTCTCAATGTGTTAGAAAAGTTAATAAAAAATAAATAAAAGAATGGCATAAGTATGTTGATGTTGAGTTAAAAAAATATTGTACATTTTCCAGATTTTACAAAACTATGATTGTCAGCTAACACATACTGCTTATCCAAATTCCCGCAATATCATAGGAACGAAATTCTCTATTATTTAAATGCACCGTTTTCAACGTCACAAACCTAAAATAGTTTCCTTTTGCTTCTGGTTCTTATATATTGTCTTTAATATGTTTGACATTATAGTAGCTGATAATGCTACAGACGTTAAACCTGTCATTAATATTAATATTTCGTAAAAAAAATATATATATATAGTAATTTTTTTCACAATCTATCCACTACACATTGAGACTCTTAATGTGTTAGTAAAGTTAATAAAAAAAATGGCATAAGTATGTTCTATGTAATACTTACTGTTAATCAAATTTATGTGAAATGCTAGTAGCATATAGAATACCATCCCAAGAAAACCAAGCCAAAAAAGATTTAACTCTTCGTTGAAAACTTCAAAATTTCCCTACATTACATTAACACATACATCTGTTAGATTCATAAAAAAAAAATAATAATGTATAAATAAAATAGAAATAAATTAAACTTGCCACAACATCATGAGCTACAAGATCCCCCTTGAAGAAAAAAAATGACCAAGGGTAATTTGAATAATGAGAACTTGGCCATGCTAAAACTCTATTCAATTCTTGACTATAATTTGGTCTATTATTATTTTTCACCCATTGGGTCCACAAAGAGAAAATACATTGATATCCTGTAGAAATATGTGCCAAAATGCTCCTAAAAGCCAACAGGTTTGATGGTATGCTATACTGAAGAAGAGATACGTGGGTGAGCAAACGAAAAGTAGTACATGAAGAAGGGGTCACAAATAAGGGATGCTTATGTATGGTCGTGAAAACATCACTGTACAACAAATAAAATCAATATTAATAATTAATATAAATTCAAACAATAAATAAAAATTAATATATGAATAATCTTATGAAATGCTCGTGGATATCTTAAAACATCAATAAGCAATCTGAAATCATTAGTTTGATTTATTTCGAGCCCATAGGAGTTGTTCAAAATGTCGTGTAACACATGTGCAATATTATTATGGATAAACTTAAGATGTAGTCCCATATTGTCATCACATAATCTTGAAATTTCCCTCTACCGTTCACCACTTCTACATTATCCATACCAAATCCATCTTCCAGCTTCTTTGATGTTACCTAGTATGAAATAGCTTCAAACATGTCACTGGATAGTAAATATTAACTAAATAAAAATATATAAAAAATAAATAAATGAATTATGTAGTACAAAAATACTGTAGAATTGATATCCATTCTTGGTTAAGTCTATGTCCGATTACAAGTTGGTGTTGTTGTATCCAATCTAGTAGGCTGATGTGGAGTTAAAAAAATATTATACGTTGTCTAGATTTTACAAAACTATGATTGCCAGCTAACACATACTTCTTATGCAAAGTTCCTGCAATATCATAGCAACAAAATTCTCTATTATTTGGATGCACCGTTTTCAAAGTCACCAACCAAAAATAGTTTCCTTTTGCTTCTGCTTCATAGATATTGTGTTTAATATGTTCGACATGATAGTAGCTGATAGTGCTATGGACGTTAAACCGATCATTAATATCAATAATTCGTAAAAAAAATATATAGTAATTTTTTTCACAATCTATCCATTGCACATTGAGACTCTCAATGTGTTAGAAAAGTTTAAAAAAAAAATTAAAAAATGGCATAACTATGTTGTATGTAATACTTACTGTTAATCAAATTTATGTGAAAGGCTAGTAGTATATCGAATACCATCCTAAGAAAACCTAGCCAAAGAAGGTTTAACTTTTCACCTAAAACATGAGCATTTCCCTACACTAAATTAACACATACATCTTTTAGAATTTAAAAAAAAAATGCATAAATAAATCAGAAATAAAGTAAAACTGCCAGGACATCATGAGCTACAAGATTCCCCATGAAGAAAAAAAATTACCAAGGGTAATTTGAATAATGAGAATATGGCCATGCCAAAACCCTTTTCAATTTTTGGCTATAATTTGGTCTATTATTATTTTTCACCCATTGGGTCCATGAAGAGTTAATACATGGATATCTTGTACAAATATGTGCCAAAGTCCTCCTAAAGGACAACACGTTTGATGATATGCTATATTGAAGCAAAGATACGTGGGCGAGCAAACGAAAAGTAGTACGACAAGAAGGGGTGATAAATAAGGGATGCTTATGTATGGTCATGAAAACATCACTGTAAACCAAATAAAACCAACAATTAATAATTAATATAAATTAAAAAAATAAATAAAAATTAATATATGAATAATCTTACTCATGAAATGCTCGTGGATCGCTTAAAACATCAATATGCAATCTCAAATCATTAGTTTGATTTATTTCGAGCCCATAGCATTTGTTCAAAATGTCGTGAAACACACGTGCAATATTATTTTAGATAAACGGAAAATCTAGTCTCATATTGTTATCACATAATCTTGTAATTTTCCTTCTACCGTTCACCACTACTACATTATCCATACCAAATCCATTTTCCAGCTTCTTTGATGATACCAAGTATTGAATAGCTTCAAACATATTACCGGATATGATATCTTAACTAAATAAAAATATATAAAATAAAAAAACATTAAAAAGTAAATAAAATATCTATTACAAAAATACCGTAGAATTGATATCAATTCTTGGTTAAGTCTATGTCCGATTACAAGTTGGTGTTGTCGTATCCAATCTTGTAGGCTGATGTGGAGTTAAAAAAATATTATATGTTGTCTAGATTTTACAAAACCATGATTGCCAGCTAACACATACTGCTTATCCAAAGTTCCTGCAATATCATAGGAACGAAATTCCCAGTTATTTGGATCCACTATTTTCAAAGTCACCAACCTAAAATAGTTTCCTTTTACTTCTACTTCATATATATTTCCTTTAATATGTTTGACATTATAGTAGCTGATAGTGCTACGAACGTTAACCCTCTCATTAATATCAATAATTCATAAAAAAATATATTCTAATTTTTTTCACAATCTATCCACTGCACATCGAGACTCTCAATGTGTTAGAGAAGTTAATAAAAAAAAATAAAAATGGCATAAGTATGTTGTATGTAGCAGTTACTTATAATCAAATTTATGTGAAATGCTAGTCGCATATAGAATACCATCCCAAGAAAACCAAGCCTGAGAAGATTTAACTCTTCGTCGAAAACTTCGACATTTGCTTACATTAAATTAACACATACATTTGTTAGATTTATAAAAAATAAAAAAAAAATGTATAAATAAAACAAAAATAAAATAAACTTGCCACAACATCATGAGTTACAAGATTCCCCTTGAAGAAAAAAAATGACCAAGGGTAATTTGAATAATGAGAACTTGGCCATGTCAAAACCCTATTCAATTCTTGCCTATAATTTGGTCTATTATTATTTTTCACCCATTGGGTCCACGAAGAGCTAATACATGGATATCCTGCAGAAATATGTGCCAAAATGCTCCTAAAGGCCAACAGGTTTGATGGTATGCTACATTGAAGAAGAGATACATGCGCAAGCAAACGAAAAGTAGTACAAGAAGAAGGGGTCATAAATAAGGGATGCTTATGTTTGGTCGTGAAAACATCACTGTACAACAAATAAAACCAAAAATTAATAATTAATAAAGAAATAAAAAAATTGGCATAAGTATGTTGTGTGCAACACTTACTATTAATCAAATTTATGTGAAATGCTAGTAGCATATAGAATACCATTCCAAGAAAACCAGGTCAAAGAAGGTTTAACTCTCCGTCTAATACTTGAGCATTTCCCTACATTACATAACCACATATATATTTTAGATTTATGAAATTAAATAGTGTATAAATAGAATAGAAATAAATTAAACTTGACACGACATCATAAGATACAAGATTTCTCATGATGACAAAAAATGACCAAGGGTAATTTGAATAATGAGAACTTAGCCATGCGAAAACCCTATTCAATTCTTGGTTATAATTTGGTCTATTATTATTTTTAACCCATTGGGTCCATGAAGAGCTAATACATGGATATCTTGCAAAAATATGTGCCAAAGTCCTCCTAAAGGTCAGCACGTTTGATGATATGCTATATTGAAGCAGAGATACGTGGATGAGCAAACGAAAAGCATTACGACTAGAAGGGGTCATAAATAAGGGATAGTTATGTATGGTCATGAAAACTTAACTATACAACAAATGAAACAATCAATTAATAATTAACATAAATTAAAACAATAAATAAAAATTAATATATGACTAATCTTACTCGTGAAATTCTCATCGATCCCTTAAAACATCAATAAGCAATCTTTAGTTTGATTCAAAAAGTCGTGCAAGACACGTGCAATATTATTATGGATAAACTGAAGATCTAGTCCCATATTATCATCACATGACCTTGTGATTTTCCTCCTACTATTCACCACTGCTACATTATCCGTACCAAATCCATTTTCTAGCTTCTTTGATGATACCAAGTATTGAACAGATTCAAACATGTCACCGGTTAGGAAATAGTAACTAAATAAAAATATATAAAATTAAAAAATTAAAAAGTAAATAAAATATTTATTAAAAAACCACTGTAGAATTGATATCAATTATTGCTTAAGTCTATGTCCGATTACAAGTTGGTGTTGTCGTATCCAATGTTGTAGGCTGATGTGGAGTAACAAAACAATTATTCATTGTCAGAATTTTACAAAACTATGATAGCCAGCTAACACATACTGCTTATCCAAAGTTCCCGCAATATCATATGAACAAAATTCTCTATCGTTTAGATGCATTGTTTTCAAAGTCACCAACCTAAAATAGTTTCCTTTTGCTTCTGCTTCATATATATAGTCTTTAATATGTTTGGCATTATAGTAGCTGATAGTGCTACGAACGTTAAACCTCTCATTAATATCTATAATTCGTGAAAAAATATATTCTAATTTTTTTCACAATCTATCCACTGCACATTGAGACTCTCAATGTGTTAGAAAAGTTAATAAAAAATAAAAAAATGGCATAAGTATGTTGTATGTAGCAGTTACTAATAATCAAATTTATGTGAACTGCAAGTCGCATATAGAATACCATCCCAAGAAAACCAAGCCAAAGAAGATTTAACTCTTCATCGAAAACTTCGACATTTCCCTACATTACATTAACACATACATCTGTTACATTTATAAAAAAAATAATAATGTATAAATAAAACAGAAATAAATTAAACTTGCCACGACATCATCAGCTACAAGATTTCCTATGGAAACAAAAAATGACCAAGGGTAATTTGAATAATGAGAACTTGGCCATCCAAAACCCTTTTCATTTCTTGGCTATAATTTGGTTTATTATTATTTTTAACCCATTCAGTCCATGAAAAACTAATACATGGATATCTTGCATAAATATTTGCCAAAGTCCTGCTAAAGGCCAACACGTTTGATGATCTGCTATATTGAAGTAGAGATACGTGGGCGAGCAAAGGAAAAGTAGTATGATTAGAAGGGGTCATAAATAAGGGATGCTTATGTATGGTCGTGAAAACATCATTGTACAACAAATAAAACAACACAATTAATAATTAATATAAATTAAAATAATAAATAAAAATTAATATATGAATAATCTTACTCATGAAATGCTTGTGGATCCCTTAAAACATCACATGACCTTGTGATTTTCCCATATGGTTCAAAAAGTCATGCAAGACACATGCAATATTATTGTGGATAAACTGACGATCTAGTCCCATATGGTCATCACATGACCTTGTGATTTTCCCTTTACCGTTCACTACTGCTATATTATCTGTACCAAATCCATATTCTAGCTTCTTTGTTAATACCAAGTATTGAATAGCTTGAAACATGTCACCGAATAGGAAATCTTAACTAAATAAAAACATATAAAATAAAAAAGCATTAAAAAGTAAATAAAATATTTATTACAAAAATACCATAGAATTGTTATCAATTCTAGCTTAAGTCTATGTCCGATTACAAGTTTTTATTGTCGTATCCAATCTTGTATTGATGTGGAGTTAAAAAACAATTATACGTTGTCCAGATTTTAAAAAACTATGATAGCCAACTAACACATACTGCTTATCCAAAGTTCCCACAATATCATAGGAACGAAATTCTCTGTCGTTTGGATGCACTGTTTTCAAAGTCACCAACCTAAAATAGTTTCCTTTCGCTTATGCTTCATATATATTGTCTTTAATAACTCTGACATTATAGTAGTTGATACTGCTACAGACCTTAAACTTGTCCTTAATATCAATCATTCCTAACAAAATATATACTATTTTTTTTTTCATAATCTATCCACTGCACATTGAGACTCTCAAGGTGTTAGAAACGTTAATAAAAAAAAATGGAATAAGTATGTTGAATGCAAGACTTTCTATTAATCAAATTTATGTGAAATGATAGTACCATATGGAATACCATCCCTAAAAAACCAAGCAAAAGAAGGTTTAACTCTTCGTCTAAAACTTGAGCATTTCCCTAAACACATATATCTTTCAGATTTATAAAAATAATAATAATGCACAAATAAAACATAAATAAATTAAACTTGCCACAACATCATCAGCTACAAGATTTCTCATGAAAACAAAAAATGACCAAGGGTAATTTGAATAATGAGAACTTGGCCATGTCAAAACCCTTTTCAATTCTTGGCTATAATATGGTATATTATTATTTTTAACCCATTGGGTCCATGAAAATTTAATACATGGATATCCTGTAGAAATATTTTCCAAAGTCCTTCTAAAGGCGAACACAATTGATGATATGCCATATTGAAGTAGAGATACGTGGGAGAGCAAACGAAAAGTAGTACGACAAGAAGGGGTCATAAATAAGGGATGCTTATGTATGGTCGTGAAAATATCATTATACAACAAATGAAACAATTAATTAATAATTAACATAAATTAAACAATAAATAAAAATTAATATATGACTAATATTACTCATGAAATGCTCATCGATCCCTTAAAACATCAATAAGCAATCTTTAGTTTGATTCAAAAAGTCATGCAAGACACGTGCAATATTATTATGGATAAACTAAAGATCTAGTCCCATATTATCATCACATGACCTTGTGATTTTCCCCCTACTATTCACCACTGCTACATTATCCATACCAAATCCATCTTCCAACTTTTTTTATGATACCAAGTATTGAACAAATTCAAACATGTCACGTTAGGAAATAGTAACTAAATAAAAATATATAAAATTAAAAAATTAAAAATTAAATAAAATATTTATTAAAAAAACACCGTCGAATTGATATCAATTCTTACTTAAGTCTATGTCCGATTACAAGTTGGTGTTGTCATATCCAATGTTGTAGGCTGATGTGGAATAATAAAATAATTATTCGTTGTCAGAATTTTACAAAACTGTGATAGCCAGCTAACACATACTGCTTATCCAAAGTTCCCCCAATATCATAGGAACAAAATTCTCTGTCGTTTAGATGCACTGTTTTCAAAGTCACCAACCTAAAATAGTTTCCTTTTGCTTCTGCTTCATATATATTGTCTTTAATATCTTTGACATTATAGTAGCTGATAGTGCTATGGACGTTAAACCTATCATTAATATCAATAATTCGTAAACAAAATATATAGTAATTTTTTTTACAATCTATTCACTGCACATGGAGGCTCTCAATGTGTTAGAAAAGTTAATAAAAAACATAAAAAAAAAATGGCATAAGTATGTTGTATGTAACACTTACTCTTAATCAAATTTATCTGAAATACTAGTAGCATATCGAATACCATCCCAAGAAAACCAAGCCAAAGAAGGTTTAACTCTTCATCCAAAACTTGAGCATTTCCCTATACTACATTAACACATATATCTTTTAGATTTATATAAAAAAAATAATGTATAAATAAATCAGAAATAAATTAAAATTGCCATGACATCATGAACTATAAGATTCGGCATGAAGAAAAAAAATGACCAATGGTAATTTGAATAATGAGAACTTGGCCATGCCAAAACCCTTTTCAATTCTTGGCTATAATTTGGTCTATTATTATTTTTCACCCATTGGGTCCATGAAGAGCTAATACATGGATATCTTGCAGAAATATGTGTCAAAGTCCTCATAAAGGCCAACACGTTTGATGATATGCTATATTGAAGTAGAGATACGTGGGCGAGCAAACGAAAAGTAGTACGACAATAAGGGATCATAAATAAGGGATGCTTATGTATGGTCCTGAAAACATCCGTGTACAACAAATAAACCCAACAATTAATAATTAATATAAATTAAAACAATAAATAAAAATTAATATATGAATAATCTTACTCATGAAATGCTCGTGGATCCCTTAAAACATCAATAAGCAATCTGAAATCCTTAGTTTGATTTATTTCGAGCCCATAGCAGTTGTTCAAAATGTCGTGTAACACACGTGAAATATTATTATGGATAAACTAAAAATCTAATCTCATATTGTCATCACACAATCTTGTAATTTTCCCTCTACCGTTCACCACTGCTACATTATCCATACCAACTGCTTCTTCCAGCTTCTTTGATGATACCAAGTATTGAATAGCTTCAAACATATCGCAGGATAGGAAACGTTAACTAAATAAAAATATACAAAATAAAAAACATTAAAAAGTAAATAAAGTATGTAGTGCTAAAATACCGTAGAATCAATATCAATTCTTAGTTAAGTCTATGTCCGATTACAAGTCGGTGTTGTCGTATCCAGTCTTGTAGGCTGATGTGGAGTTAAAAAACAATTATATGTTGTCCAGATTTTATAAAACTATGATAGCCAGCTAACACATACTACTTATCCAAAGTTCCCGCATTAACATAGGGACGAAATTCTCTGTTATTTTGATACACCGTTTTCAAAGTCACCAACCTAAAATAGTTTCCTTTTGCTTATGCTTCATATATATTGTCTTTAATATGTTCGACATTATAGTAGCTAATAGTGCTACATACGTTAAACCTTTCATTAATATCAATAATTTGTATAAAAATATATAGTAATTTTTTTCACAATCTATCCAATGCACATTGAGACTGCCAATGTGTTAGAAAAGTTTACAAAAAATAAAAAAAATGGCATAAGTATGTTGTATTTAACACTTACTCTTAGTCAAATTTATCTGAAATGCTAGTAGCATATCGAATACCATCCCAAGAAAACCAAGCCAAAGAAGGTTTAACTCTTCGTCTAAAACTTGAGCATTTCCCTATACTACATTAACACATACATCTTTTAGACTTACAAAAAAAATAATGCACAAATAAATCAGAAATAAAGTAAAATTGCCATGACATCATGAGCTAAAAGATTCCCCACAAAGAAAAAAATGACCAGGGGTAATTTGAATAATGAGAACTTGGCCATGCTAAAACCCTTTTATATTCTTGACTATAATTTGGTCTATTATTATTTTTCACCCAATCGGTCCATGAAAAGCTAATAAATGGATATCCTGCAGAAATATGTGCAAAAGTCCACCTAAAGGCCAACACATTTGATGATATGCTATATCGAAGTAGAGATACGTGGGCGAGAAAATGAAAAGTAGTACAGAAAGAAAATGTCATAAATAAGGAATGCTTATGTATGGTCGTGAACATATCACTATACAACAAATAAAACCAAATATTAATAATTAATATAAATTAAAACAATAAAAAAATTAATATATGAAGAATCTTACACATGAAATGCTCGTGGATCCCTTAAAACATCAATAAGCAATCTGAAATCATTAGTTGGATTCATTTCGAGCCCATATAAATCGTTCAAAAAGTCGTGCAAGGCACGTGCAATATTATTATGGATAAACTAAAGATCTAGTCCCATATTGTCATCACATGACCTTGTGATTTTCCCTTTACCATTCACCACTACTACCTTATCCATACCAAATCCATCTTCCAACTTCTTTGATGATACCAAGTATTGAATAGCTTCAAACATGTCACCGGATAGGAAATATTAAGTAAATAAAATTTATAAAATAAAAAAATATTAAAAAGTAAATAAAATATGTATTATAAAAATACCGTAGAATCGATATCAATTCTGGGTTAAGTCTATGTCCGATTACAAGTTGGTGTTGTCGTATCCAATCTTGTAGGCTGATGTGGAGTAAAAAAAATATTATACATTGTCCAGATTTTACAAAACTATGATTGCCAGCTAATATATACTGCTTATCCAAAGTTCCCGCGATATCATAGGACCGAAATTCTCTGTTATTTAGATGCACTATTTTCAAAGTCACCATCTTTTAGATTAATAAAAATAAATAATATATAAATAAAACATAAATAAATTAAACTTGCCACAACATCATGAGCTAGAACATTCCTCATGAAGAAAAAAAATGACCACGAGTAATTTGAATAATGAGAAATTGACCATGCAAAAACCCATTTCAATTCTTGGCTTTAATTTGATCTATTATTATTTTTCATCCATTGGGTCCATGAGAGCTAATACATGGATATCGTGCGAAATATAAGCCAAAGTCCTCCTAAAGGCCCACATGTTTGATGATTTGCTATATTGAAGCAGAGATACATGAGCGAGCAAATGAAAAGTAGTATGGCAAGAAGGGGTGATAAATAAGGGATGCTTATGTATGGTCGAGAAAACATCATTGTACAAGAAATAAAACCAACCAACAATTAATAATTAATATAAATTAAAACAATAAATAAAAATTAATATTTGAATAATCTTACTCATGAAATGCTCGTGGATCCCTTAAAACATCAATAAGCAATCTGAAATCATTAGTTTGATTTATTTCGAGCCCATAGTAGTTGTTCAAAATGTCGTGTAACACACGTGCAATATATTATGGATAAACTTAAGATCTAGTGTCTTATTGTCATCACATAATCTTGTAATTTCCCTCTACCGTTCACCACTGCTACATTATCGATACCAAATCCATCTACCAGCTTTTTTGATGATACCAAGTATTGAATTGCTTTAAACATGTCACCGGATAGGAAATATTAACTAAATAAAACTATATAAAATAAAAAAATAAAAAGTAAATAAAATATGTATTACAAAAATACTGTAGAATTGATATCAATTCTTGGTTAAGTCTATGTCCAATTACAAGTTGGTGTTGTTGTATCCAATCTTGTAGGCTGATGTGGAGATAAAAAAATATTATATTTAGTCTAGATTTATCAAAACTATGATTACCAGCTAACACATACTACTTATCCAAAGTTATCGCAATATCATAGGACTGAAATTCTCTATTATTTGGATGCACCATTTTCAAAGTCACCAACCTAAAATAGTTTCCTTTTGCTTCTGCTTCATATATATTGTCTTTAATATGTTTGAAATTATAGTAGATGATAGTGCTACGAACATTAAACCTTTCATTAATATCAATAATTAGTAAAAAAAATATATAGTAATTTTTTTCACAATCTATCCACTGCACATTGAGAGTCTCAATGTGTTAGAAAAGTTAATAAAAAAATAAAATAATGGCATAAGTATGTTATAAGTAACACTTACTCTTAATCAAATTTAGGTGAAATGCTAGTAGCATATAGAATACCATCCCAATAAAACCAAGCCCAAGAAGGTTTAACTCTTCATCTAAAACTTCGACATTTCCCTACATTAAATTTAACACATACATCTTTTAGATTTATAAAAAAAAACTATATTGTATAAATAAAACAGAAATAAATTAAACTTGCCACGATATCATGAGCTACAAGATTCCCCATGAAGAAAAAAAATGACCAAGGGTAATTTGAGTAATGAGAACTTGGCCATGACAAAACCCTTTTCAATTATTGGCTATAATTTGGTCTATTATTATTTTTCATCCATTGGGTCCACGAAGAGCTAATACATGGATATCCTGTAGAAATGTGTGCCAAAGTCCTCCTAAAGGCCAACACATTTGATGATATGCTATATCGAAGCAGAGATACATGGGCGAGCAAACAAAAAGTAGTACGGCAAGAAGGGGTCATAAATA
Source organism: Vitis vinifera (assembly GCF_030704535.1). Lineage (NCBI taxonomy): Eukaryota > Viridiplantae > Streptophyta > Magnoliopsida > Vitales > Vitaceae > Vitis > Vitis vinifera. The sequence continues at coordinate 13,434,414 of NC_081821.1, read as the reverse complement.
AGGAATGCTTATGTATGGTCATGAAAACATCATTGCGCAACAAATAAAAACAACAATTAATAATTAATATAAATTAAAACAATAAATAAAAATTAATATATGAAGAATCGTACTCATGAACTGCTCGTGGTTATTAATTCCTGGTTAAGTTTATGTCTGATTACAAGTTGGTGTTGTTGGATCCAATCTTGTAGGTTGATGTGGTGTTCAAAAACAATTAGACATTTTCCAGATTCTACATAACTATGATAGTCATCCAAAACATACTGCTTATCCAAAGGTTTCGCAATATCATAGGAACAAAATTCTCTATCATTTGGATGCACTATTTTCAAAGTCACCAACCTAGAGTAGTTTCCTTTTCCTTCTGCTTCATAAATATTGCCTTTATTATGTATGATAATATAGTATTTGATAGTGCTACAAACGTTAAACCTGGCATTAATATCAATCATTCGTAAAAAAATAGAGTAATTTTTTTCACAATCTATCTACTTACCATTGAGACTCTCAAAGTGTTAGAAAAGTTAATAAAGAAATATAAAAAATTGGCATAAGTATGTAGTGTGCAACACTTACTATTAGTCAAATTTATGTGAAATGCTAGTAGCATATAGAATACCATTCAAAGAAAACCTGGCCAAAGAAGGTTTAACTCTTCGTCTAATGCTTGAGCATTTCCCTACATTACATAAACACATATATGTTTTAGATTTATAAAATAAAATAATGATTAAATCAAATAGAAATAAACTAAACTTGCCACGACATCATTAGATATAAGATTTCTCATGATGACAAAAAATGACCAAGGTTAATTTAAATAATGAGGACATAGCCATGCCAAAACTCTATTCAATTCTTGGCAATAATTTGGTCTATTATTATTTTTAACCCATTGGGTACATGAAGAGCTAATACATGGATTTCTTGCAGAAATACGTGCCAAAGTCCTCCTAAAGGTCAACATGTTTGATGATATGCTATATTGAAGTACAGATACGTGGGCGAGCAAACGAAAAAGCAGCACAACAAGAAGGGGTCATAAATAAGGGATACTTATGTATAGTCATGAAAACATAACTATAATTAATATAAAATAAAACAATAAAAAAATTAATATATGAATAATCTTACTCATGAAATGCTCATCGATCCCTTAAAACAACAATAAGAATTCTGAAATCTTTAGTTTGATTCAAAAAGTTGTTCAAGACACGTGTAATATTATTATGGAAAAACTGAAGATCTAGTCCCATATTGTCATCACATGAACATGTGATTTTCCCTCTACCGTTCATCACTACTACATTATCCATACCAAATCCATCTTCCAGCTTCTTTGATGATACCAAGCATTGAATATCTTCAAACATGTCACCATATAGGAAATATTAATTAAATAAAAATATATAAAATAAAAAAACATTAAAAAGTAAATAAAATATTTATTACAAAAATACCGTAGAATTGATATCAATTCTAGCTTAAGTCTATGTCCCATTACAAGTTTTTGTTGTCGTATCCAATATTGTAGGTTGATGTGGAGTTAAAAAACAATTATTCGTTGTCCAAATTTTACAAAACTATGATAGTCAGCTAACACATACTGCTTATCCAAGGTTCCTGCAATATCATAGGAATGAAATTCTCTGTCGTTTAGATGCACTGTTTTCAAAGTCACCAACATAAAATAGTTTCCTTTTGCTTCTGCTTCATATATATTGTCTTTAATAAGTCCGACATTATAGTAGTTGATAGTGCTATAGATATTAAACCTGTCATTAATATCAATCATTCGTATAAAAATATATACTCATTTTTGTAACAATCTATGCACTGCACATTGAGACTCTCAAGGTGTTAGAAAAGTTAATAAAAAAAAATGGCATAAGTATGTTGAAGGCAACACTTTCTATTAATCAAATTTATGTGAAATGATAGTACCATATGGAATACCATCCCAAAAAAACCAAGCAAAAGAAGGTTTAACTCTTCGTCTAAAACTTAAGCATTTCCCTACATTACATAAACACATATATCTTTTAGATTTATAAATAAAAAACATGCATAAACAAAACAAAAATAAATTAGACTTGCCACGGCATCATGAGCTACAAGATTTCCCATGAAAACTTAAAATGACCAAGGGTAATTTGAATAATGAGCACTTGGCCATGCCAAAACCCTTTTCTTTTCTTGGCTATAATATGGTCTATTTTTATTTTTAACCCATTGGGTCCATGAAAACTAATACATGGATATCCTACAAAAATATTTGTCAAAGTCCTCCTAAACGCGAACACGTTTGATGATCTGCTATATTTAAGTAGAGATACATGGGCGAGCAAACGAAAAGTTGTACGACAAGAAGGGGTCAAAAATAAGGGATGCTTATGTATGGTCGTGAAAACATCATTGTACAACAAATAAAACCAACAATTAATAATTAATATAAATTAAAACAATAAATAAAAATTAATATATGAATAATCTTACTCATGAAATGCTCGTGGATCCCTTAAAACATCAATAAGCAATCTGAAATCATTAGTTTGATTCATTTCGAGCCCATAACAGTAATTCAAAAAGTCGTGCAAGACATGTGCAATATTATTATGGATAAACTGAAGATCTAGTCCCATATTGTCATCACTTGACCTTGTGATTTTCTCTCTACCGTTCACCACTACTAGATTATCCATACCAAATCCATCTTCCAACTTCTTCGATGACACCAAGTATTACAAAAATGTCAATCGACAGGAAATCTTAACTAAATAAAAATATATAAAATAAAAAAGCATTAAGAAGTAAATAAAATATTTATTACAAAAATATCGTAGAATTGATATAAATTCTAGCTTAAGTCTATGTCTGATTACAACTTTGTGTTGTTGTATCCAATCTTGTAGGCTGATGTGGAGTTAAAAAAAAAAATTATATATTGTCCAGATTTTACAAAACTCTGATAGCCAGCTAACACATACTGCTTATCCAAAGTTCCCGCAATATCATACGAACGAAATTCTCTGTCGTTTGGATGCACTGTTTTCAAAGTCACCAACCTAAACTAGTTTGCTTTTGCTTCTGCTTCATATATGTTGTGTTTAATATGTCAAGCATTATAGTAGCTCATAGTGCTACAGACGTTGAACCTGTCATTTATAGCAATCATTTGTAAAAAAATATATACTATTTTTTTTCACAATCTATCCACTACACACTGAGACTCACAAGGTGTTAGAAAAGTTAATAATAAAAATGGCATAAGTATGTCGAAGGCAACACTTTCTATTAATCTAATTTATGTGAAATGATAGTACCATCCCAAACAATCCAAGCAAAAGAAGGTTTAACTCTTCGTCTAAAACTTGAGCATTTCCCTACATTACATAAACTCATATATTTTTTAGATTTATAAATAAAAAACATGCATAAACAAAACAAAAATAAATTAGACTTGCCACGGCATCATGAGCTACAAGATTTCCCATGAAAACTTAAAATGACCAAGGGTAATTTGAATAATGAGCACTTGGCCATGTCAAAACCCTTTTCATTTCTTGGCTATAATATGGTCTATTTTTATTTTTAACCCATTGGGTCCATGAAAAACTAATACATGGATATCCTACAGAAATATTTGTCAAAGTACTCCTAAACGCGAACACGTTTGATGATCTGCTATACTTAAGTAGAGATACGTGGGCGAGCAAACGAAAAGTAGTACGACAAGAAGGGGTCATAAATAAGGGATGCTTATGTATGGTCGTGAAAACATCATTGTACAACAAATAAAACAACACAATTAATAATTAATATAAACTAAAACAATAAATAAAAATTAATATATGAATAATCTTGCTCGTGGATCCCTTAAAACATCAATAAGCAATCTGAAATCATTAGTTTGATTCATTTGAAGCCCATAGCAATCGTTCAAAAAGTCGTGCAAGACACATGCAATATTATTATGGATAAACTGAAGATCTTGTCCCATATGGTCATCAAATGACCTTGTGATTTTCCCTTTACCGTTCACCATTGCTATATTATGCATACCAAATCGATCTTCCAGCTTCTTTGTTAATACCAAGTATTGAATAGCTTCAAACATGTCACCGAATAGGAAATCTTAACTAAATAAAAATATCTAAAATAAAAAAACATTAAAAAGTAAATAAAATATTTATTACAAAAATACCGTAGAATTGATATGAATTCTAGTTTAAGTCTATGTCTGATTACAAGTTTTTATTGTCGAATCAAATCTTGTAGGCTGATGTGGAGTTAAAAAACAATTATACATTGTCCAGATTTTACAAAACTATGATAGCCAGCTAACACATACTACTTATCCAAAGTTCCCACAATATCATAGGAACGAAATTCTCTGTCGTTTGGATGCACTGTTTTCAAAGTCACCAACCTAAAATAGTTTCCTTTTGCTTCTGCTTCATATATATTGTCTTTAATAAGTCTGACATTATTGTAGCTGATAGTGCTATAGACGTTAAACTTGTCATTAGTATCAATCATTCGTAAAAAAATATATACTAATTTTTTTTTCATAATCTATCCACTGCACAATGAGACTCTCAAGGTGTTAGAAAAATTAATAAAAAAAATGGAATAAGTATGTTGAATGCAACACTTTCTATTAATCAAATTTATGTGAAATGGTAGTACCATATGGAATACCATCCCAAAAAAACCAAGCAAAAGAAGGTTTAACTCTTCCTCTAAAACTTGAGCATTTCCCTACATTACTTAAACATATATATCTTTTATATTTATAAAAAAAATAATAATGCATAAATAAAACAGAAATAAATTAAACTTGCCACAACATCATCAGTTACAAGATTTCCCATGAAAACAAAAAATGACCAAGGGTAATTTGAATAATGAGAATTTGGCCATGCCAAAACCCTTTTTAATTCTTGACTATAATATGGTATATTATTATTTTTAACCCATTGGGTCCATGAAAATTTAATACATGGATATCCTGTAGAAATATTTGCCAAAGTCCTTCCAAAGGCGAACACAATTGATGATCTGCCATATTAAAGTAGAGATAGGTGGGCAAGCAAACGACAAGTAGTACGACAAGAAGGGGTCATAAATAAGGGATGCTTTTGTATGGTCGTGAAAACATCATTGTACAACAAATAAAACCAACAATTAATAATTAATATAAATTAAAACAATAAATAAAAAATAATATATGAATAATCTTACTCATGAAATGCTTGTGGATCCCTTAAAACATCAACAACCAATCTGAAATCATTAGTTTGATTCATTTATGCCAATAGTAGTCGTTCAAAAAGTCGTGCAAGACACGTACAATATTATTATGGATAAACTGAAAATCTAGTCCCATATTGTCATAACATGACTGTAGACCCCCATTTAGGCATGGATCACCTTTCCTTTGTCATTTCTGCAGATCCCATTTTTTTTAGCCAGATCCCATTTTTTTTAGCCAGATGCCACTACCCCAACGAGCCATGTGTCACATCCTAAGTGGCCATAAGAGAATCAGCCTTGCCTTTTGGGAGGCGAATACGAGGGTGACATGTGGAGGAACATTCTGGAAGGTGGCTCTGCAGGCCGTTAGCAGGAGCGGATGAGAGAGAAAAGGGAGGTTGCAGAGTAGTGATGCTAGAAGGTGGTTGTTTATGCAGATATGGTTAGGGGGGCAAATCTGGAAGAGATGGGAGAAAATATTCGTTATTAGAGGGGTTTTTTCTTTGAGAAAAGGTAGAGAGAAAGGGGAAGAAGATATTCTGGCAGAGGTAAGGTGCTTTTGGAGGGTGGGTTGCTTTTTTAGCAGATCGATGGTGATATTTTGAGGATAAGCTTTCTTTCTTAAGGGGAAGCTAGGAAAAATAGGGAAATGAGAAACGGAGTAAGCCTGCTGGGTAACAGGGGTTGGAGAGATATTGGTAGGGGGTTATAAAGAGGTTTTTGGGAGTTGAAGAAAAGAAGAGGAGGTTCTGGAACTTGAGGAGGGGTATTTCTTTAGCTTTGGAGGGCAAAAACTTGGGAAAGAGTATCTTCTAGTACGTTTGGGACAACTTCTTGAACTATGCTTACTCACCCCACTGTTTTCCTTCTATCTTATATCTTCTCTAATCGTCTTTGTTTTTCGTCTGATCATTGGTTGATTGTTTGGGTATGAATGTGATGCTACATTACTCTCCTCTCGTATTTGTTTATTTGAATATGGTTTACTCCCATTTTGATATTTGTTTTAAACTCTCCTGATGCACTACTAGTTTGAGAACCCTTGGATTCCAATGTGAAAGGGGATCTCACTTGAAACTTTGCTCACTCTGTTTACCCTATTCAGGGTACACTATCTTGTTTTTTTTCCTTTTATTTCTAATATCTCAATCTATATCCCTGTTTTGGCTCCCATTTCTTGATTTTCTTTGGACTATTGGTTCGACATTTTGACCCGCGCTTGAAGAAAGAAACATTTGTTATGATATTTTGGAGGGCAAGAACTTTGAAAGAGCATCTCTATGGTTATTTTTAGTGTATTCAGAGACGATCTGGAGAAGTAGTTGTACCTTCCTTTTTGAAGCTTTACTTGCTATCCCTGGGTTTATCAGTTTCGTCTCTCTGTTCTCTTCAATAGGAGATTTGACCCACTAGGCAACGTCAATTCCTCCCTTGTCGTTGCTAAAATGCTGGGAGGGGAGTTTCCCAGTAATGATTTCAAGAATGACGATTCCCAGACAGTAGATGTCAGGCTTGGGGGGAAAACATGTTGGTTTTGAACCCTGTATTCGAACATGGCTTGGGATGCTTGGGTCGCATTGACCAATGGATAAAAGGAGTAGCCTGTGAGAAATGGTACGTAGTCTTCATTGAGAAGAATGTTGCCGGACTTTAAAGCATAGAAAGCCTATTTTTCGCGAAGGAGCTCATGGTGTTGTATTTGCCTAAGGACTCAAGTCATCGTGTTATGCATTGAGATTTAAAATCTAGCAGCATCTTGTTTGAAAATGGCTTTACAACTGAAGTTCTGATTTCGGGTTGGTAAGAATAACACTTGATAGAAAGAACAAACATATCCTAGCATGCGTGGGGAAATTTGTTTTTTACTCTGCATCAGAATCCGCATGCATGGCCTCCTTGGCGCGTGTGCCGCTTGCTTTGGCTAGTTCCTCACCTTCACACCATTACTTGCATCCTCTGTGAAGGAACTCTATTCCATGATAATCAGGCCGACGCAAACTGCAAATCTACATGCTAGGAATGAAGGTCCCAAAATTTCTTTCTCATCGAAGTGGTGGCTTCATGGGAGTCCAAGCGATAGCACAAAAGGGTTAAATGTTTTTTTTTTGCCTTGAGAATGTTCTTCAGGAGCTAGCTGTATGTGATGATCACTATTTAGCCCAAAGCAAGATGCATGGGACTGAAATGGACTGACATGAAATCCTCTCAGTACAACAAGCAGTTCCCTAGGTCCACGCCGTAGTGGCTACCAATTTGTCATCCTTCAGTGTATTTAGTCTACGTTAGTCCTTGAAGAACTAAGGCAAACGCTAAGTAGCTCGGAGCAGCAGGCCGTGTTTAGAGAAGACAAGTTCCGTAGAGACATTGAGGATCTTCAAAAGCATTATCAAGCCCACACTCTCTCATCACTTTCCCTATGTCACGTGCATGAACCTTGCATGCATTGTTACCCATTGGACCCTATGCATGGCCATTTCTATTCCTCACCACCCTACCTTTATTATTTCATACCCAGTCCCCTCATCAATTTCACCCGCTGCACTCATACCCGTTTCCTATCTTTCATAACCATCTCCATTTCTATTCTCCATGCCCCTATTCACTTCCATTTTCTAAAAATCCACTTGAGAGACAAGCTTCACGTGCATGGCGCATTCTTCCCCACAAAATCTCTATCATTACTTAATATAGGATTGATCCGAGTTTGAAGACGAGCTTCAGAAAACACTGGCAGAAGCGAATGCACTTCGTCCAGCTCAGAGCACTGTGCGTCATACCCTTACCATTCGGTATAGCCATACACCCTGCACACCAAACCGGTACTCTTACATTCATCAAGCACGAGCCAAATGCTCCCTCATGGACCCTTCAGAAATGCACTCCCAGTCTGAGAATAAATTGTCTGGGTTGATCTTATAGAATAAATGGTTTTCTTTTCTCACACTCAATCCTTATAGGGATGGAAGTTTATCTTGTGCTTAGTGGGGTCCATGTGTTTCTTTGCTGTGATCATTAGGAATGATGCCATTGAAGACGAGATTTGTCTTCATAGCCTTGGTATTACCTTTGTCTTCATTCTCATGCACAGTTTGATTCGCAAGGAGAAAGATGCAGAAAATGCCAATTGTGGTGATTTTGATAATAAAAACAATGGGATTCCCTAGGTTCTTCTGGGTGGTTGCCCTACGTCACTTCATCATGAGGAAGAAGACACCAAAACATAGCTACTCGACTTAAGACTCACGCTAATTATCATCCATCTAGTGGGTCACCTAAGATGATGGGTCAATCTCCTCCTCATAGCCTTAGGGCTACCCAGTCATCCCTGATGTTCACTCCTCATATTCCATTCATTTCGCTACAAAAACCTGATGAGATGCTCGTCACAAACCATTCGTTGATGCAAGCTTCTTCAGGATATGAAGACATGTGCAACGAGCAAGGATTCCCGACTGTGTTTACATGGACCTATAGTGACAAGGAAATAGCTTTGGAGGGATCATGGGATAATTGGAATACAAGAAAACCCTTGTAGAGGTTAGGGAAAGAGTTCACCATTATGAGAGTGCTCCTCTCGGGTGTCTATCAGTATAGATTTATTGTTGATGGAGAATGGAGGATTCTGTCCCTGAAGACCTTGAAAGCATTTTTGGTTTTGAATCTTCACAGTCCGCCAGAGAGGCGAGCATGTATAAGTGCGTGCAGTCAGAGTGTATAAGAAGACTAGAGAGAAGCGGTCTTGATACGTATCATGTCGGTCCTGCAGCAGACAATTGATTATCTTCTGAATTTGCTATATGAGCCTCATGATGACAAGTTCCTTGGCATGCCCCCTTTGGGCCATGCGTCACCTCTTATTTCTTCCTTTTGGGTTTTGAGAATAACTTTCTAAATCCCTTTCTTTAAATAATTTTCAAGATTCTAACTTTTTTTTTTAAATGATCTCAACTCCAAAATTTTCATCCTTAGAGTTTTAGGTACCAAAAATCCCATTTTTAATAAATCTTTGCCGCTTTTTTCTTTTCTGGCGAGCAATACTCACGTCTCCTCTGTTTTTTAAAATGATTTTAAATAAGCATGAATTAAATTTTGTAATTCCGAGTGATGGAATTTACGGAATTAATTCATGCAAAAATAAACAGGCTTTGGTGGGGGCCCTACATAAGTAATTTTATGATTGATTGATTGATTGATTTGATTATCACACATGATTGATTCATTCTGCTCTATGACATGCTTGAGATTATTCTTTAATTGTGCACTAACCCCCTCTCTTGATAGCGCATGATGGCTCGTTGCCCAAGTACGCACTCATTCTTATTATGGTCTCGCTATATGCATGTTTTGATACTCATATGTGCATGATTGATTTGAGTATTCATTGATTTTCTCATCAATTGTCATGACCACTTCATCTTATTAGTAGAGATCCGACTTTAGGGACTTAGAGAGGTGCTACGGTCTTTACTGTATCTTCCCGATAAGTAACCTGACCCCCGAACCCGATCCGGTTTTTCATAGACCACCTTTTCCAAAATAAGGAGTTACACTTAGGGCTTTCTTTCTTATTTTGTTTACCCTTTAAAAATAAAACAAAAATAAGTGGCGACTCCAAGTCATTTTCTTAATCAATAAATTTATTTTTCAAATAAAAATCGAGTTCGCCATCGAGTGGGAAACGCATGAGCCGAAATGCGGGGTCCACAATGACCTTGTCATTTTCCCCCTACCATTTAGCACTACTATATTATCCATACCAAATCCATCTTCTAGCTTCTTTGATGATACCAAGTATTGAATAGCTTCAAACATGTCACCGGATAGGAAATCTTAACTAAAGAAAAATATATAAAATAAAAAAACATTAAAAAGAAAATAAAATATTTATTGCAAAAATACCAGAGAATTGATATCAATTCTAGCTAAAGTCTATGTCCGATTACAAGTTTGTGTTGTCGTATCCAATCTTGTAGGCTGATGTGGAGTTAAAAAACAATTATATATTGTCCAAATTTTACAAAACAATGAGAGCCAGCTAACACATACTGCTTATTCAAAGTTCGCGCAATATCATAGAAACTAAATTCTCTATCGTTTGGATACACTGTTTTCAAAGTCACCAACCTAAAATAGTTTCCTTTTGCTTCTGCTTCATATGTATTATCTTTAATTTGTCTGACATTATAGTAGTTGATAGTGCTATAGAGGTTAAACTTTTCATTAATATCAATCATTCGTAAAAAAATATATACTAATTTCTTTCACAATCTATCCACTACTGATTCGTTCCCAATTGGTGTCTCAGCTAATTCATGTCCTCTCAATTGTCCCTGATAGTGGTGCCATTTGATATGTGTCCAGCTGGTGTCCCTTGATTGTGGTCCTCAGGGAGTAATCAACAAAATTTATAACCTATTACACCATGTACTAGGATAGCCTTAGCTAGCATAGCATAGTGGCTCTAGGGTCGTTCACTAGGATGGGTTTTCTCTTCACAATTGATATTAATTCAAAGATGAATTGGTGTCTTTTCATTTCAAGGTTAGCTTTAAAAGAAAACATAAAGATGTTTGAGTGAAAAAGGTTTGGTTTTAAACTAACCAAAAATAGTAACTGATTTTACTTACAAAGAAAAGTGTTTCTTGGAGTTTAGATCACTAGGCTCAGGTTCCTCATACAAAAAGGAGAGTTCTGGTCACTTGTTTCTTTTCCTCGCATTAGAGAATTAACATATAGTTAATTCTCTAACCGGTGTGGTACAGATGCTTCCCCTTAATGGATTCAAACAATAATTCCCTCTCACTGATGCACCTTGCAATGGCTCATGCCTCTCACCTAGCACTTGCCATTGAAGGTGATCCTTAACCTTAGATTACCCATCAAAAGCTCGCAAGAGATAACTAATGGATGTCTCCGTGGAGTCCAAAAGCTTACCAAGTGTTGGCTATTCTAAAAAATCCTACCTTCAAACAACCTCCCAAAGGCTCGCAAGAGATAAACTAGTGCATCTCAATGGACGGAGATCATTTGCCTTACCAAGTGTTGGCCCAGGTGATTTAAAGGCATTTTAAGTTAACTAAAAAGATAAAAACCACTAACGGGTCACACTTTCTCTTCATTAAAAACTAAAACAACAAAACTTCCAATTTATGCATTTGGAAACTTACCCAGCTTTCTTCACTCCAAGAGACGAAGAGCCTAGCCTCTCATCCTTTGAGGAAAAATCCTCAGAGTTTGATTGGCTAGAAATAAAAAGAACGAGAAAACAAAAATATATATGAAAAGAAGAGCAAGTGCTCTGTATTTTACTTCCTTCCCAAAACTGTACAAAGGATGCGTCTGAGAATAAGCTCCCGATATCTTCCCTCTCATTTGTAAAGAAAATTACATCTATATATAAAAGGTTATTCACCCTTGGTTCTTACTTAAAGACTAAGGATTCCTATGATAGGTGGGTTACAAGGAGACTTTGGGGATTTAGACATCAAATATCTAAAGAAAACTATCTCAAAATGTCGGTCACACATATCGGGAAGTGATTCGTGCCCAATTGGTGTCTCAACTGATTCATGTCCAGCTGTTGCTCCTTGATTGAGGGAGTAATCAACAAAATTTATAACCTATTACACCATATACTAGGGTAGCAAAGACAAAGCTACTATAGCATAGTGGCTCTAGGATCGTTCACTGGGATGGGTTTTCACTTCACAAATGATGTTAATTCAAAGTTGAATTGGTGCCTTTTCATTTCAAGGTTAGCTTTAAAAGAAAATATAAAGATGTTTGAATGAAAAAAGATTGGTTTTAAGCTAACCAAAAATAGTAACTGATTTTACTTATAAAGAAAAAAGTTTCTTGGAGTTTAGATCACTAGGCTCAGGTTCCTTATACAAAAAGGAGAGTTCCGATCACTTGTTTCTTTTCCTCGCATTAGAGAATTAACATATAGTTAATACTCTAACCTTTTGCACTTCATCCATCCTTTTAATCAATGAACTCTCTACACTGTCAATTCTTTGATTGAGCTGAGCATTGATGGATTTCTGAGCTCCAACTAAGTCTCCCATGAACTTGCTAAGATTCACCATAGCTTGTTCAAGGCTTGAGGCTTGCGGAAGTGCTTGAACATGTTGCTTGTACTGAGGCGGCTGTGGTTTCCAAGAGAATTTTGGATGGTCCCTCCAATTGGAATTGTAGGTGTTGCAATCACCAAACATTTCCCTCTCGGTTGGAATGGTAGGACACTCATCCACCATGTGCTCATATGATCGACAAATGGAACAAGGCATAGGTAGCAATGGTGTTTGAGAGATGGCTTGCACTTCTTGCATATTCTTCATTTCTAGCTTTTCCAATCTCCTTTCCATAGCTGTAATCTTTACCTTCATGTTTATGCCGTCATTCAAAATATACATCTCAGCCTTAGTATTAGGTTGAGACGTCATTCTTCCCATATCTCTAGCATTTGGTTCATCCCATCCTCTTGAGACTTCAACCACATAACTCATGAAGTTCATGGCTTCCTCTGCTATCTCGTATTCAACATGACACGCACAACTAGCAATTTGTGAATGAAAACAGAGAACATAAAAGAAAACAAAAGAAAAACAATTCAAAGAAAGAAAATTAAGGTAAACTAAAAACTAAATAAAAGGTATACTAAAATATGAACAAAGAAAAAGAAACATATAAAAAGAGTTAGTAAAAGAAAAAGAAAAGTCACCAAACTTGTGATGAAGATCACAAGTAATCTTGAAAGGTGATATCACTGTAAAGTGGCACCATCCCCGGCAACGGCGCCATTTGATTCGTGCCCAATTAGTGTCTCAGCTGATTCGTGTCCAGCTAGTGCTCCTTGATTGAGGGAGTAATCAACAAAATTTATAACCTATTACACCATATACTAGGGTAGCAAAGACAAAGCTACTATAGCATAGTGGCTCTAGGATCGTTCACTAGGATGGGTTTTCACTTCACAAATGATGTTAATTCAAAGTTGAATTGGTGCCTTTTCATTTCAAGGTTAGCTTTAAAAGAAAACATAAAGATGTTTGAATGAAAAAGGATTGGTTTTAAGCTAACCAAAAATAGTAACTGATTTTACTTACAAAGAAAAATGTTTCTTGGAGTTTAGATCACTAGGCTCAGGTTCCTCATACAAGAAGGAGAGTTCCGGTCACTTGTTTCTTTTCCTCGCATTAGAGAATTAACATATAGTTAATTCTCTAACCGGTGTTGTACAGATGCTTCCCATTAATGGGTTCAAACACTAAATCCCTCTCACTGATGCACTTTGCAATGGCTCATACCTCTCACCTAGCACTTGCCATTCAAAGTGATCTTTAACCTTGGATTACCCGTCAAAAGCTCGCAAGAGATAACTAATGGATGTCTCCTTGGAGTCCAAAAGCTTACCAAGTGTTGGAAATTCTAGAAAATCCTACCTTCAAACCACCTACCAAAGGCTCGCAAGGGGTAAACTAGTGCATCTCCATGGACGGAGATCACTTGCCTTACCAAGTGTTGGCCCAGGTGATTTAAAGGCATTTTAAGTTAACTAAAAAGATAAAAACCATTAACGGGTTACACTTTCTCTTCATTAAAAACTAAAACAACAAAACTTCCAAATTATGCATGTGGAAACTTACCCGGCTTTCCTCACTCCAAGAGACAAAGAGCCTAGCCTCTCATCCTCTAAGGAAAAATCCTTAGAGTTTGGCTAGCAAGAAAATGAACATGAAAAAGAAGGAAAAACAGAGCAAGGCTCTGTATATTCTATATATTTATATATCTATATTCCGTTGGATTACATGATTCTATATTACAGTGGATGCAAGGGAATATATATAGAGATGTTTTTCCAACCTTCCTAACTAAGAAATCTTATGGTTGGTGGATTACAAGGAGAAGAATGGAAATTTATACAAAAATATCTGAAGAAAATATCTAAAAGAGTCGGTGCACAAATATCGGGAAGCACTAAGGACCATTTCGCAGGTGAAAACGAGGTCTGCGAGATTTCACAGACGCACAAAAAGGGCTGCGAAATCACTTCGCAGCAAAAGGTTATCCTCGCAGGGCTGCGAAGTTGGCTTTCATCTTGAGGTTCTCAGCTTCCAACTTGTCGCATATATCAGGAAACTTCAGGAGGAAATCCACCACACTGTACAAAAAGGCTGCGAAATCACTTCGCAACAAAAGGGTGATTTCGCAACACTTTTGCAAAAATCTTCCTTCGGCTTGGAGTGATCGGCTTGCAATAGCTGTAACTCCTTCATTTCAACTCCAAATTGTGCACCGTTTGAAGCATTGGATTTTTGACTTCCTGAGATTTGAAATGGTATATATCATGTAGAAAATTAACTTCGGGAAGTGCTCCAAAAGTGTGAAAGAAGACTGCAGCTGTTGTCCTCTGTTTTCTTCACTCTGTTTTTCCTCTCTCCGTTGTTCTTTCCTTGCATACTTTGAACGACTTTGGAAAAGGGCTATGGAGCTCCAAAGCTTGGTTCTTCATGAATTTGAGCTTCCAAAAGCTTTTCCATGAACTATATACAACTCTCCCTCATTCTTGGATTGCTTTGGTGATCAAAAAGGTATCAAAACACCAAAACTTACACACTTTGATTAGAAATGATTGCAAAGGTCCTTAATATGTTAATTGGGTTAAAAGGTGATAACTACTACTCAAAAGTGTTTAAAAAAGTTAATTACAAGCTATCAAATAGCACTTTTTGAGTAGTAATCAGAAAGCTTCAGGATAACACCGCGACACTGTGCAAAATGGCTGCGAAACTCTCTGGGTAAGTGCTATCAGAGGATCCGGATATGTCTGACCGGTGAAGTTGAAACGCCCTCCTCTCCCATCCGGCGTCAGGCGCCGGATGTGAAATATCCGGAGAAGGTGGAACGTCACCCGGATAGAATTCCGGATTTGATATATCCGGAGAAGATGGAACGTCGCAAGGGTGACCGTCTGCGTGTGCATGGTGTAGGGACCCCTCCCCCTGATGACACGGAGCACGCATCGCTATCCGGAGCAACTCCATCCGGATTCCCCAAGAGGACACGTGGCGCGCTCCCCTATCCGGACTCCCTCAAGAGAGAAGCACACGGCACTCGTGATCATCACACCCGGATGATAGCATATCCTATCCGGATATGTTGTCCGAATAGGATCCCATACTCCTTGCATTCCGGATTTGCTTATGGCAAAGGACTTCAAAGCTTCGGTTCTTCATTTTTCTAAGCTTTCCATTGCTTTGCCATGGATTCCAAAGAACTCTCCTCAATCTCAGATTGCTTTGGTGATCAAAAAGCTATCAAAACACAAAAACTTAACACAATTTGATTAGAATTGATTGCAAGGGTCCTTAATATGTTAATTGGGTTAAAAGGTGATAACTACTACTCAAAAGTGTTTAAAAGAGTTAATTACAAGCTATGAAATAACACTTTTTGAGTAGTAATCAACTACACATTGAGAGTATCAAGGTGTTAGAAAAGTTAATAAAAAAATGGCATAAGTATGTTGAATGCAACACTTTCTATTAATCACATTTATGTGAAATGATAGTACCATATGGAATACCATCCCAAAAAAAACCAAGCAAAAGAAGGTTTAACTCTTCGTATAAAACTTGAGCATTTCCTTACATTACATAAACACATATATCTTTTAGATTTATAAAAAATAAAAATCATAATAAAACAGAAATAAATTAAACTAGCCACGACATCTTCAGCTACAAGATTTCCCATGAAAACAAAAAATGACCAAGGGTAATTTGAATAATAAGAACTTGACCATGCCAAAACCCTTTTTAATTCATGGCTATAATTTGGTCTATTATTATTTTTACCCCATTGCGTCCATGAAAAACTAATACATGGATATCCTATAGAAATATTTGCCAAAGTCCTCCTAAAGGCGTTACGTTTGATGATCTGCTATATTGAAGTATAGATACGTGGGCGAGCAAACGAAAAGTAGAACAATAAGAAGGGGTCATAAATAAGGGATGATTATGTATGGTCATGAAAACATCATTGTACAACAAATAAAACTAACAATTAATAATTAATATAAATGAAATAAAAAAAAAATAATATATGAATAATCTTACTCATGAAATGCTCGTGGATCCCTTAAAACATCAATAAGTAATTTAAAATCATTAGTTTGATTCATTTCGAGCCAATAGCAGTCGTTCAAAAAGTCGGGCAAGACACATGCAATATTATTATGAATAAATTGAAGATCTAGTCCCATATTGTCATCACATGACCTTGTGATTTTCCCTCTACTGTTCACCATTGCTACATTATCCGTACCAAATCCATCTTCCAGCTTCCTTGATAATACCAAGTATTGAATAGCTTCAAACATGTCACCGGATAGGAAATATTAACTAAATAAAAATATATATAAGATTAAAAAAACAATACAAAGTAAATAAAATATTTATTACAAAAATGTGGTAGAATTGATATCAATTCTTGCTTAAGTCTATGTCTGATTACAAGTTGGTATTGTCGTATCCAATGTTGTAGGCTGGTGTGGAGTTAAAAAACAATTATATGCTGTCCAGATTTTACAAAACTATGATAGCTAGCTAACACATACTGATTATCCAAAGTTCCCGCAATATCATAGGAACAAAATTCTCTATTATTTGGATGCACTGTTTTCAAAGTCACCAACCTAAAATAGTTTCCTTTTGCTTATGCTTCATATATATTGTCTTTAATATGTTTGACATTATAGTAGCTGATAGTGCTATGAACGTTAAACTTGTCATTAATATCAATAAATTGTAAAAAAATATATAGTAATTTTTTTCACAATCTATCCACTGCACATTGAGACTCTCAATGTGTTAGAAAAGTTAATAAATAAAAAATGGTGTAAGTATGTTGTATGTAACACTTACTCTCAATCAAATTTATGCGAAATGCTAGTAGCATATAAAATACCATCCCAAGAAAACCAAGCCAAAGAAGGTTTAACTCTTCGTCTAAAACTTATGCATTTCCCTATACTACATTAACACATACATCTTTTAGATTTATAAAAAATAATAATGTATAAATAAATAAAAAATAAATTCAAATTCCCACGACATAATGATTTACAAGATTCCCCATGAAGAAAAAAAATAACCAAGGGTAATTTGAATAATGAGAACTTGGCCATGCCAAAACCCTTTTCAATTCTTGGTTATAATTTGGTCTATTATTATTTTTCACCCATTGGGTCCATGAAGAGCTAATACATGGATATCCGACAGAAACATGTGTCAAAGTCCTCCTAAAGGCCAACACGTTTGATGATATGCTATATTGAAGCAGAGATACGTGGGTGAGCAAACGAAAAGTAGTACTACAAGAAGGGGTCATAAATAAGGGATGCTTACGTATGGTCGTGAAAACATCTGTGTACAACAAATAAAACAAACAATTAATAATTAATATAAATTAAAACAATATTAACAAAATAACATATATATAAAATAAAAAAACGTTAAAAAGTAAATAAAATATTTATTACAAAAATACCGCAGAATTGATATCAATTCTTGCTTAAGTCTATGTCTGATTACAAGTTTGTGTTGTCGTATCCAATCTTGTAAGCTGATGTGTAGTTAAAAAACAATTATACGTTGCCCAAATTTTACAAAACTATGATAGCCAACTAGCACATACAGCTTATCCAAAGTTCCCGCAATATCATAGGAACGAAATTCGTCGTCGTTTGGATGCACTGTTTTCAAAGTCACCAACCTAAAATAGTTTCATTTTGCTTCTGCTTCACATGTATATTGTCTTTAATATGTCTGGCATTATAGTACTTGATAGTGCTATAGACGTTGAACCTGTCATTAATATCAATCATTCATAAAAAAAAAATATTCTAATTTTTTTCACAATCTATCCATTGCACATTGATACTCTCAAGGTGTTAAAAAAGTCAATAAAAAAAATGGCATAAGTATGTTGAATACAACACTTTCTATTAATCAAATTTATGTGAAATGATAGTACCATATGGAATACCATTCCAAAAAAACCCTGCAAAAGAAGGTTTCACTCTTTGTCTAAAACTTGAGCATTTCCCTACATTACATAAAAATATATATCTTTTTGATTTATAAAAAAAATGTATAAATAAAACAGAAATAAATTAAACTTGCCACGCCATCATGGGCTACAAGATTTCGCATGAAAACAAAAAATGACCAAGGGTAATTTGAATAATGAGAACTTGGCCATGCCAAAACCCTTTTCAATTCTTGGCTATAATATGATCTATTATTATTTTTATCCCATTGGGTCCATGAAAAAAAAATACATGGATATCCTGTAGAAATATTTGCCAAAGTCCTCCTAAAGGCCAACACGTTTAATGATCTACTATATTGAAGTAGAGATACATGGGTGAGCAAATGAAAAGTAGTACAACAAGAAAGAGTTAAAAATAAGGGATGTTTATGTATGGTCGTGAAAACATCATTGTACAGCATATAAAACCAAAAATTAATATTTAATATAAATAAAAATTAATATATGAATAATCTTACTTATGAAATGCTCGTGGATCCCTTAAAACATCAATAAGCAATCTGAAATCATTAGTTTAATTCATTTCGAGCCCATAGCAGTCCTTCAAAAAGTCGTGCAAGACACGTGCAATATTATTATGGATAAACTGAAGATCTAGTCCCATATTGTCATCACATGACCTTGTGATTTTCCCTCAACCATTCACCACTGCTACATTATCCATACCAAATCCATCTTCCAACTTCTTTGATGATACCAAGTATTGAATAGTTTCAAACATGTCACCCGATAGGAAATATTAACCAAATAAAAATATATAAAATAAAAAAACATTAAAAAGTAAATAAAATATTTATTAAATAAAACACCAAAGAATTGATATCAATTCTTGCTTAAGCCTATGTCCGATTACAAGTTGGTGTTGTCGTATCCAATGTTATAGGCTGATGTGGAATAATAAAACAATTCTTCGTTGTCCATATTTTACAAAAGTATGATAGCCAGCTAACACATACTACTTATCCAAAGTTCCAGCAATATCATAGGGACGAAATTCTCTGTTATTTAGATGCGCCATTTTCAAAGTCACCAATCTAAACTAGATTCGTTTTGCTTATGCTTCATATATATTGTCTTTAATATGTTTGACATTATAGTAGCTGATAGGGCTACAAACGTTAAACATGTCATTAATATCAACAATTCATAAAAAAATATATACTAATTTTTTTCATAATCTATCCACTACACATTGAGATTCTAAATGTGTTAGAAAAGTTAATACAAAAAAATGGCATAAGTATCTTGAATGCAACACTTTCTATTAATCAAATTTATGTGAAATGATAGTACCATATGAAATACCATCCCAAAAAAACCAAGCAAAAGAAGGTTTAACTCTTCGTCTAAAACTTGAGCATTTTCCTACATTACATAAACACATATATCTTTTAGATTTATAATAAAAAAAAAAGAATGTATAACTAAAACAAAAATAAATTAAACTTGCCATGGCATCATGAGCAACAAGATTTCCCATGAAAATAAAAAATCACCAAGGAAAATTTGAATAATGAGAACTTGGCCATGCCAAAACCATTAGCAATTCTTGACTATAATTTGGTCTATTATTATTTTTAACTCATTGGGTCCAAGAAAAATTAATACATGGATATCTTGCAGAAATATTTGCCAAAGTCTTCCAAAAGACCAACATGTTTGATGATCTACTATATTGAAGTAGAGATACATGGGCGAGCAAATGAAAAGTAGTACGACAAGAAAGGGTCATAAATAAGGGATGCTTATGTATGGTCGTGAAAACATCATGGTACAACAAATAAAACCAACAATTAATAATTAATATAAATTAAAACAAAAATTAAAATTTAATATATGAATAATCTTACTCATAAAATGCTCATGGATCCGTTAAAACATCAATAAGCAATCTGAAATCATTAGTTTGATTCATTTTGAGCCCATAGCAGTCGTTCAAAAAGTCGTGAAAGGCACGTGCAATATTATTATGGATAAACTGAAGATCTAGTCCCAGATTGTCATCACATGACCTTGTGATTTTCCCTCTACCGCTCACCACTGCTACAATATCCATACCAAATGCATCTTCCAGCTTCTTTGACGACACAAAATATTGAATAGCTTCAAACATGTTACTAGATAGGAAACATTAACTAAATAAAATATAGAAAATAAAAAACGTTAAAAAGTAAATAAAATATTTATAAAAAAAATACCGTAGAATTGATATCAATTCTTGCTTAAGTCTATGTCCGATTATAAGTTGGTGTTGTCGTATCCAATGTTGTAGGCTGATGTGGAGTTAAAAAACAATTATACATTGTCCAGATGTTACAAAACTATGATAGACCGCTAACACATACTGCTTATCCAAAGTTCCCGCAATATCATAGGGATGAAATTCTCTCTTATTTGAATGCACCGTTTTCAAAGTCACCAACCTAAAATAGTTTCATTTTGCTTTTGCTTCATATATATTGTCTTTAAGATGTTTGACATTACAGTAGCTGATAGTGCTACGAACGTTAAACCTATCGATAATATAATTAATTCGTAAACCAAATATACAGTAATTTTTTTTCACAATCTATCCACTGCACATTGAGACTCTCAATGTGTTAGAAAGGCTAATAAAAAAATAAAAGTATGGCATAAGTATGTTGTATGCAACACTTACTCTTATTCAAATTTGTGTGAAATGCTAGTAGCATATCGAATAGCATCCCAAGAAAACCAAGCCAAAGAAGGTTTAACTCTTTGTCTAAAACTTGAGCATTTCCCTTTACTACCATATTTTAGATTTATAAAAAATAATAATAATGTATAAATAAATTAGAAATAAATTAAATTTTCCATGACATCGTGAACTACAAGATTCGCCATGAAGGCAAAAAATGACCAACGGTAATTTGAATAATGAGAACTTGGTCATGCCAAAACCCTTTTCGATTCTTGGCTATAATTTGGTCTATTATTATTTTTCACCCTTGGGTCCATGAAGAGCTAATACATGGATATCCTGCACAAATATGTGCTAAAGTCCTCCTAAAGGCCAACACATTTGATGATATGCTATATTGGAGCAGAGATACGTGGGCGAGAAAACAAAAAGTAATACGACAATAAGGGATCATAAATAAGGGATGCTTATGTATGGTCCTGAAAACATCCGTGTACAATAAATAAACCCAGTAATTGATAATTAATATAAATTAAAACAATAAATAAAAATTAATATATGAATAATCTTACTCATGAAATGCTCGTGAATCCCTTAAAACATCAATAAGCAATCTGAAATTATTAGTTTGATTTATTTCAAGCCCATAGGAGTTGTTCAAAATGTCGTGTAACACACGTGCAATATTATTACAGATAAACTGAAGATCTAGTCCC
Source organism: Vitis vinifera (assembly GCF_030704535.1). NCBI lineage: Eukaryota > Viridiplantae > Streptophyta > Magnoliopsida > Vitales > Vitaceae > Vitis > Vitis vinifera. The sequence continues at coordinate 13,412,658 of NC_081821.1, read as the reverse complement.
ATATTGTCATCACATAATCTTGTAATTTTCCTTTTACCGTTCACCACTACTACAATATCTATACCAAATGCATCTTCCAGCTTCTTTGACGACACAAAGTATTGAATAGCTTCAAACATGTTATCGAATAGGAAATATTAACTAAATAAAAATATAGAAAATAAAAAAATGTTTAAAAGGAAATAAGATATTTATAACAAAAATACCATAGAATTGATATCTATTATTGCTTAAGTCTATGTCCAAATACAAGTTGGTGTTGTTGTATCCAATCTTGAAGGCTGATATGGAGTTAAAAACAATTATACGTTGTCCAGATGTTACAAAACTATGATAGCCAACTAACACATACTGCTTATCCAAAGTTCCTGCAATATCATAGGGATGAAATTCTCTCTGATTTGAATGCACCATTTTCAAAGTCACTAACCTAAAATAGTTTCCTTCTGCTTCTGCTTCATATATATTGTCTTTAATATGACATTATAGTAGCTGATAGTGCTACGGACGTTAAACGTATCATTAATATCAATAATTCGTAAACAAAATATGTAGTAATTTTTTTCACAATCTATTCACTACACATGGAGGCCATGCCAAAACCCTTTTCATTTCTTGGATATAATATGGCCTATTTTTATTTTTAACCCATTGGGTCCATGAAAAACTAATACATGGATATCCTGCAGAAATATTTGTCAAAGTCCTCCTAAAGGCGAACACGTTTAATGATCTGCTATATTTAAGTAGAGATACGTGGGCGAGCAAACGAAAAGGAGTACGACAAGAAGGGGTCATAAATAAGGGATGCTTATGTATGGCCGTGAAAACATCATTGTACAACAAATAAAACCAAAAATTAATAATGAATATAAATTAAAACAATAAATAAAAATTAATATATGAATAATCTTACTCATGAAATGCTCGTGGATCCCTAAAAACATCAATAAGCAATCTGAAATCATTAGTTTGATTCATTTCGAGCCCATAGTAGTCGTTCAAAAATTCATCCAAGACATATGCCATATTATTATGGATAAATTGAAGATCTAGTCCCATATTGTCATCACATGACGTTGTGATTTTCCCTCTACCGTTCACCACTGCTATATTATCCATACCAAATCCATCTTCCGGCTTCTTTGATGAGACCAAGTATTGAATAGCTTCAAACATGTCACCGGTTAGGAAATATTAACTAAATAAAAATATATAAACTAAAAAAACATTAAAAAGTAAATAAAATATTTATTACAAAAATACCGTAGAATATATATATACTCTTGCTTAAGTCTTTGTCCGATTACAAGTTTAGGTTGACGTATCTAATCTTGTGGGCCGATGTGGAGTTAAAAGACAATTATACGTTGTCAAAATGTTACAAAATTATGATAGCCAGCTAACACACAATTCTTATCCAAAGTTCCTACAATATCATAGGAACGAAATTTTCTATCGTTTCGATGCACTGTTTTCAAAGTCACCGACCTAAAATAGTTTTACATTTCCTTCTGCTTCATATATAGTGTCCTTAATATGCCTGACATTTTAGTAGGTGATAGTACTACAGACATTAAACCTATCATTAATATCCATCATTCGTAAAAAAATATATACTAATTTTTTTCACAACCTATCCATTGCACATTGAGACTCTCAAGGTGTTAGAAAAGTTAATAAAAAAAATGGCATAAGTATGTTGAAGGCAACACTTTCTATTAATCAAATTTATGTGAAATGATAGTACCATATGGAATACCATCCCAAAAAAACCAAGCAAAAGAAGGTTTAACTCTTCGTCTAAAACTTGAACATTTCCCTACATTACATAAACACATATATCTTTTAGATTTATAAAAAAAATATTAATGTATAAATAAAACAGAAATAAAGTAAACTTGCCATAACATCATCAGTTACAAGATTTCCCATGAAAACGAAAAATGACCAAGGGTAATTTGAATAATGAGAACTTAGCCATGCCAAAACCCTTTTCAATAATTCGCTATAATATGGTATATTATTATTTTTAACCCATTTGGTCCATGAAGAGCTAATACATGGATAGCTTGCAGAAATATATGCTAAAGTCCTCCTAAAGGCCAACACATTTGATGATCTGATATATTAAAGTAGAGATACGTGGGCGAGAAAACAAAAAGTAGTACAGTAAGAAGGGATCATAAATAAAGAATGCTTATGTATGATCGTGAAAATATCACTATACAACAAAAAAAAACCAACAATAAGTAATTAATACAAATTAAAACAATAAATAAAAATTAATATATAAATAATCTTACTCATGAAATACTTGTGGATCCCTTAAAACATCAATAAGCAATCTGAAATCATTAGTTTGGTTTATTTTGAGCCCATAGTTGTTGTTCAAAATGTCGTGTAACACACGTGCAACATTATTATGGATAAACTGAAGATTTAGTCCCATATTCTCATCACATAATCATGTAATTTTCCCTATACTGTTCACCACTTCTACATTATCCATACCAAATCCATCTTCTAGCTTTTTTGATGATACAAAGTATCGAATAGCTTCAAACATGTCACCATATAGGAAATATTAACTAAATAAAAATATATAAAATAAAAAAACGCTAAAAAGTAAATAAAAATATTTATTACAAAAATACCGTAGAATTGATATTAATTCTTGCTTAAGTCTATGTCTGCTTACAAGTTGGTGTTGTCGTATCCAATGTTATGGGCTGATGTGGAGTTAAAAACAATTACACATTGTCAATATTTTACAAAACTATGATATCCAGCTAACACATACTACTGATCCAAAGCTCCCACAATATCATAGGCACAAAATTCTCTATTATTTGGATGCACTGTTTTCAAAGTCATCAACCTAAAATAGTTTCCTTTTGCTTCTGCTTCATATATATTGTCTTTAATATGTTTGACATTATAGTAGCTGATAGACCTACGGACATTAAACCTATCATTAATATCAATAATTCGTAAAAAAATATATAGTAATTTTCTTCACAATCTATCCACTGCACATTGAGACTCTCAATGTGTTAGAAAAGTTAATAAAAAAAAATAAAAGAATGGCATAAGTATGTTGTATGTAACACTTACTCTTAATAATATTTATGTGAAATGCTAGTAGCATATCAAATACCATCTGAAGAAAACCAAGCCAAAGAAGGTTTAACTCTTCGTCTAAAACTGGAGCATTTCCCTATACTACATTAACAAATACATCTTTTAGATTTATAAAAAAATGTATAAATAAATCAAAAATAAATTAAAATTGCCACGACATCATGAGCTATAAGATTCCCCATGAAGAAAAAAAATGACCAAGGAAAATTTGAATAATGAAAACTTGACCATGCTAAAAACCTTTTCAATTCCTGGCTATAATTTGGTCTATTATTATTTTTCATTCATTGGGTCCATGAAGAGCTAATACATGGATATTGTGCAGAAATATGAGCCAAAGTCCTCCTAACGGCCCACATGTTTGATGATCTTCTATATTAAAGCAGAGATACATGGGCGAGCAAACGAAAAGTAGTATGGCAAGAAGGGGTGATAAATAAGGGATGCTTATGTATGGTCGTGAAAACATCACTGTACAACAAATAAAACCAACAATTAATAATTAATATAAATTAAAAAAATAAATAAAAATTAATATATGAATAATTTTACTCATGAAATGCTCGTGGATCCCTTAAAACATCAATAAGTAATCTGAAATCATTAGTTTGATTCATTTCAAGCCAATAGCAGTCGTTCAAAAAGTCATGCAACATATTTGCAATATTAATATGGTTAAATTGAAGATCTAGTCCCATATTCTCATCACATGACCTTGTGATTTTCCCTCTATTGTTCACCACTACTACATTATCCATACCAAATCCATCTTCCAGCTTCTTTGATGATACCAAGTATTGAATAGCATCAAACATGTCACCGAATAGGAAATATTACCTAAATAAAATTTATAAAATAAAAAAATATTAAACAGTAAATAAAATATGTATTATAAAAATACCGTAGAATCGATATCAATTCTTGGTTAAGTCTATGTCCGATTACAAGTTGGTGTTGTCATATCCAATCTTATAGGCTGATGTGGCGTTAAAAAAATATTATACGTTGTCCAGATTTTACAAAACTATGATTGCCAGCTAATATATACTGCTTATCCAAAGTTCCCGCGATATCATAGGACTGAAATTCTCTGTTATTTAGATGCACCATTTTCAAAGTCACCATCTTTTAGATTGATAAAAATAAATAATGTATAAATAAAACATAAATAAATTAAACTTGCCACAACATCATGAGCTAGAACATTTTTCGTGAAGAAAAAAAATGACCACGGGTAATTTGAATAATGAGAAATTGGCTATCCGAAAGCCCATTTCAATTCTTGGCTTTAATTTGGTCTATTATTATTTTTCATCCATTGGGTCCATGAAGAGCTAATACATGGATATCGTGCAGAAATATGAGCCAAAGTCCTCCTAAAGGCCAACATGTTTGATGATCTGCTATATTGAAGCAGAGATACATGGGCGAGCAAACGAAAAGTAGTATGGCAAGAAGGGGTGATAAATAAGGGATGCTTATGTATGGTCGAGAAAACATCATTGTACAAGAAATAAAACCAACAATTAATCATTAATATAAATTAAAACAATAAATAAAAATTAATATATGAATAATCTTACTTATGAAATGGTCGTGGATCCCTTAAAACATCAATAAGCAATCTGAAATCATTAGTTTGATTTATTTCGAGCCCATAGTAGTTGTTCAAAATGTCGTGTAACACACGTGCAATATATTATGGATAAACTTAAGATCTAGTGCCCTATTGTCATCACATAATCTTGTAATTTCCCTCTACCGTTCACCACTGCTACATTATCCATACCAAATCCATCTACCAGCTTTTTTTATGATACCAAGTATTGAATTATTTCAAACATGTCACCGGATAGGAAATATTAACTAAATAAAACTATATAGAATAAAAAAAATAAAAAGTAAATAAAATATGTATTACAAAAATACTGTAGAATTGATATCAATTCTTGGTTAAGTCTATGTCCAATTACAAGTTGGTGTTGTTGTATCCAATCTTGTAGGCTGATGTGGAGATAAAAAAATATTATATTTTGTCCAGATTTTACAAAACTATGATTACCAGCTAACACATACTACTTATCCAAAGTTCTCGCAATATCATAGGACTAAAATTCTCTATTATTTGGATGCACCATTTTCAAAGTCACCAACCTAAAATAGTTTCCTTTTGCTTCTGCTTCATATATATTGTCTTTAATATGTTTGAAATTATAATAGATGATAGTGCTACAGACATTAAACCTTTCATTAATATCAATAATTCGTAAAAAAATATATAGTAATTTTTTTCACAATCTATCCACTACACATTGAGACTCTCAATGTGTTAGAAAAGTTAATAAAAAAATAAAATAATGGCATAAGTATGTTATAAGTAACACTTACTCTTAATCAAATTTATGTGAAATGCTAGTAGCATATAGAATACCATTCCAATAAAACCAAGCCTAAGAAGGTTTAACTCTTCGTCTAAAACTTCGACATTTCCATACATTAAATTTAACACATACATCTTTTAGATTTATAAAAAAAAACTATAATGTATAAATAAAACATAAATAAATTAAACTTGCCACGATATCATGAGCTACAAGATTCCCCATGAAGAAAAAAAATGACCAAGGGTAATTTGAGTAATGAGAACTTGGCCATGACAAAACCCTTTTCAATTATTGGCTATAATTTGGTCTATTATTATTTTTCACCCATTGGGTCCACAAAGAGCTAATACATGGATATCCTGCAGAAATATGTGTCAAAGTCCTCCTAAAGGCCAACACATTTGATGATATGCTATATCGAAGTAGAGATACATAGGCGAGCAAACAAAAAGTACTACGGTAAGAACGGGTCATAAATAAGGAATGCTTATGTATGGTCATAAAAACATCACTGTGCAACAAATAAAACCAACAATTAATAATTAATATAAATAAAAATAATAAATAAAAATTAATATATGAAGAATCTTACTCATGAAGTGCTCGTGGTTATTAATTCCTGCTTAAGTTTATGTCCGATTACTAGTTGGTGTTGTTGGATCCAATCTTGTAGGCTGATGTGGTGTTAAAAAACAATTAGACGTTGTCCAGATTCTACATAACTATGATAGTCATCCAAAACATACTGCTTATCCAAAGTTTTCGCAATATCATAGGAACAAAATTCTCTATCATTTGGATGCACTATTTTCAAAGTCACCAACCTAAAGTAGTTTCCTTTTTCTTCTGCTTCATATATATTGCCTTTATTATATATGATATTATAGTATTTGATAGTGCTATAAATGTTAAACCTGGCATTAATATCAATCATTCGTAAAAAAATAGAGTAATTTTTTTCACAATCTATCCACTTACCATTGAGACTCTCAAAGTGTTAGAAAAGTCAATAAAGAAATTAAAAAAATTGGCATAAGTATGTAGTGTGCAACACTTACTATTAGTCAAATTTATGTGAAATGCTAGTAGCATATAGAATACCATTCAAAGAAAACCTGGCCAAAGAAGGTTTAACTCTTCGTCTAATACTTGAGCATTTCCCTGCATTACATAAACACATATATGTTTTAGATTTATAAAATAAAATAATGTATAAATAAAATAGAAATAAATTAAAGTTGCCACGACATCATTAGATATAAGATTTCTCATGATGACAAAAAATGACCAAGGGTAATTTAAATAATGAGAACATAGCCATGCCAAAACTCTATTCAATTCTTGGCAATAATTTGGTCTATTATTATTTTTAACCCATTGGGTACATGAAGAGCTAATACATGGATTTCTTGCAGAAATATGTGTCAAAGTCCTCCTAAAGGTCAACATGTTTGATGATATGCTATATTGAAGTAAAGATACGTGGGCGAGCAAACGAAAAAGCAGCACGACAAGAAGGGGTCATAAATAAGGAATACTTATGTATAGTCATGAAAACATAACTATAATTAATATAAAATCAAACAATAAAAAAATTAATATATGAATAATCTTACTCATGAAATGCTCATCGATCCCTTAAAACAACAATAAGAATTCTGAAATCTTTAGTTTGATTGAAAAAGTTGTTCAAGACACGTGTAATATTATTATGGATAAACTGAAGATCTAGTCCCATATTGTCATCACATGACCTTGTGATTTTCCCTCTACCGTTCACCACTACTACATTATCCATACCAAATCCATCTTCCAACTTCTTTGATGATACCAAGTATTGAATAGCTTCAAACATGACACCGGTTAGGAAATATTAACTAAATAAAAATATAAAAAATAAAAAAAAACATCAAAAATAAAATAAAATATGTATCACAAAAGTACCATAGAATTGATATCAATTATTGCTTACGTCTATGTCCGATTACAAGTTTCTACTGTCGTATCCAATCTTGTAGGTTGATGTGGAGTTAAAAAACAATTATTCGTTGTCCAAATTTTACAAAACTATGATAGCCAGCTAACACATACTCCTTATCCAAAGTTCCTGCAATATCACAGGAACAAAATTCTTTGTTGTTTAGATGCACTGTCTTCAAAGTCACCAACCTAAAATAGTTTCCTTTTGCCTCTTCTTCATATATATTGTCTTTAATAAGTCTGACATTATAGTAGTTGATAGTGCTACAGCCATTAAACCTGTCATTAATGTCAATCATTTGTAAGAAAATATATACTCATTTTTGTCACAATCTATCCACTGCACATTGAGACTCTCAAGGTGTTAGAAAAGTTAATAAAAAAATGGCATAAGTATGTGGAACTCAACACTTTCTATTAATCAAATTTATGTGAAATGATAGTACCATATGGATTACCATCCCAAAAAAACCAAGCAAAAGAAGGTTTAACTCTTCGTCTAAAACTTAAGCATTTCCCTACATTACATAAACACCTATATCTTTTAGATTTATAAAAAAAAATGTATAAATAAAACAAAAATAAATTAGACTTGCCATGGCAACATGAGCTACAAGATTTCCCATGAAAACAGAAAAGGACCAAGGGTACTTTGAATAATGAGAACTTGGCCATGACAAAACCCTTTTCAATTCTTGGTTATAATTTGGTCTATTAAAATTTTTAACCCCTTAGGTCCATGAAAAACTAATACATGGATATCCTGCAGAAATATCTGCCAAAGTCCTCCTAAAGGCCAACACATTTGATAATCTGCTATATTTAAGTAGAGATACGTGGGCGAGCAAAGGAAAGTAGTACAACAAGAACGGGTCACAAATAAGGGATGCTTATGTATGGTCCTGAAAACATCATTGTACAACAAATAAAATCAAAAAATAATAATTAATATAAATTAAAACAGTAAATAAAAATTAATATATGAATAATCTTACTCATGAAATGCTCGTGGATCCCTTAAAACATCAATAAGCAATTTGAAATCATTAGTTTGATTCATTTCGAGCCCATAACAGTCGTTCAAAGAGTCGTGCAAGACACGTGCAATATTATTATGGATAAACTAAAGATCTAGTCCCATATTGTCATCACATGACCATGTGATTTTCCCTTTACCGTTCACCACTACTACATTGTCCATACCGAATCCATCTTCCAGCTTCTTTAATGATACCAAGTATTGAATATCTTCAAACATGTCACCATATAGGAAATATTAATTAAATAAAAATATATAAAATAAAAAAAAATTAAAAAGTAAATAAAATATTTATTACAAAAATACCGTAGAATTGATATCAATTCTAGCTTAAGTCTATGTCCGATTACAAGTTTTTGTTGTCGTATCCAATCTTGTAGGTTGATGTGGAGTTAAAAAACCAATATTCGTTGTCCAAATTTTACAAAACTATGATAGCCAGCTAACACATACTGCTTATCCAAAGTTCCCGCAATATCATAGGAACGACATTCTCTATCATTTAGATGCACTGCTTTCAAAGTCACCAACCTAAAATAGTTTCATTTTGCTTCTGCTTCATATATATTGTCTTTAATAAGTCTGACATTATAGTAGTTGATAGTGCTACAACCATTAAACCTGTCATTAATATCAATCATTCGTAAGAAAATATATACTCATTTTTGTCACAATCTATCCACTGCACATTGAGACTCTCAAGGTGTTAGAAAAGTTAATAAAAAAATGGCATAAGTATGTGGAACTCAACACTTTCTATTAATCAAATTTATGTGAAATGATAGTACCATATGGATTACCATCCCAAAAAAACCAAGCAAAAGAAGGTTTAACTCTTCGTCTAAAACTTAAGCATTTCCCTACATTACATAAACACATATATCTTTTAGATTTTTTAAAAAAAAACATGCATAAACAAAAAAAAAAAAGGCATCAGTATGCATAAACAAAAAAAGTTGTTCAAGACACGTGTAATATTATTATGGATAAACTGAAGATCTAGTCTCATATTGTCATCACATGACCTTGTGATTTTCCCTCTACCGTTCACCACTACTACATTATCCATACCAAATCCATCTTCCAACTTCTTTGATGATACCAAGTATTGAATAGCTTCAAACATGACACCGGTTAGGAAATATTAACTAAATAAAAATATAAAAAATAAAAAAAAAATCAAAAATAAAATAAAATATGTATTACAAAAGTACCATAGAATTGATATCAATTATTGCTTAAGTCTATGTCGGATTACAAGTTTTTGTTATCGTATCCAATCTTGTAGGTTGATGTGGAGTTAAAAAAAAATTATTCGTTGTCCAAATTTTACAAAACTATGATAGCCAGCTAACACATACTGCTTATCCAAAGTTCCCGCAATATCATAGGAACGAAATTCTCTGTCGTTTAGATGCATTGTTTTCAAAGTCACCAACCTAAAATAGTTTCGTTTTGCTTCTTCTTGATATATATTGTCTTTAATAAGTCTGACATTATAGTAGTTGATAGTGCTACAGCCATTAAACCTGTCATTAATATCAATCATTCGTAAAAAAATATATACTCATTTTTGTCACAATCTATCCATTGCACATTGAGACTCTCAAGGTGTTAGAAAAGTTAATAAAAAAATGGCATAAGTATGTGAAACGCAACACTTTCTATAAATCAAATTTATGTGAAATGATAGTACCATATGGAATACCATCCCAAAAAAACCAAGCAAAAGAAGGTTTAACTCTTTGTCTAAAACTTGAGCATTTCCCTACATTACATAAACACATATATCTTTTAGATATATATAAAAAAAATTATAAATAAAACAAAAATAAATTAGACTTGCCATGGCAACATAAGCTACAAGATTTTCCATGAAAACAAAAAAGGACCAAGGGTAATTTGAATAATGAGAACTTGGCCATGGCAAAACCCTTTTCAATTCTTGGCTATAATTTGGTCTATTAATATTTTTAACCCCTTAGGTTCATGAAAAACTAATACACGGATATCCTGCTGAAATATTTGCCAAAGTCCTTTTAAAGGCCAACACGTTTGATGATCTGCTATATTTAAGTAGAGATACGTGGGCGAGCAAACGAAAAGTAGTACAACAAGAAGGGGTCATAAATAAGGGATGCTTATGTATGGTCGTGAAAACATCATTGTACAACAAATAAAACCAAAAATTAATAATTAATATAAATTAAAACAGTAAATAAAAATTAATATATGAATAATCTTGCTCGTGGATCCCTTCAAACATCAATAAGCAATCTGAAATCATTAGTTTGATTCATTTCATGCCCATAACAGTTGTTCAAAGAGTCGTGCAAGACACGTGCAATATTATTATGGATAAATTGAAGATCTAGTCCCATATTGTAATCACATGGCCATGTTATTTTCCCTTTACCGTTCACCACTACTACATTATCCATACCAAATCCATCTTCCAGCTTCTTTGATGATACCAAGTATTGAATATCTTCAAACATGTCACCATATAGGAGATATTAATTAAATAAAAATATATAAAATTAAAAAACAATAAAAAGTAAATAAAATATTTATTACAAAAATACTGTAGAATTGATATCAATTCTAGCTTAACTCTATGTCCGATTACAAGTTTTTGTTGTCGTATCCAATCTTGTAGGTTGATGTGGAGTTAAAAAACAATTATTCGTTGTCCAAATTTTACAAAACTATGATAGCCAGCTAACACATACTGCTTATCCAAAGTTCCTGCAATATCATAGGAACGAAATTCTCTGTCGTTTAGATGCACTGTTTTCAAAGTCACCAACCTAAAATAGTTTCCTTTTGCTTCTGCTTCATATATATTGTCTTTAATAAGCCTGACATTGTAGTAGTTGATAGTGCTACAGATATTAAACCTATCATTAATATCGATCATTCGTATAAAAATATATACTCATTTTTGTCACAATCTATGCACCGCACATTGAGACTCTCAAGGTGTTAGAAAAGTTAATAAAAAAAATGGCATAAGTATGTTGAAGGCAACACTTTCTATTAATCAAATTTATGTGAAATGATAGTACCATATGGAATACCATCCCTAAAAAACCAAGCAAAAGAAGTTTTAACTCTTCGTCTAAAACTTAAGCATTTCCCTACATTACATAAACACATATATCTTTTAGATTTATAAATAAAAAACATGCATAAACAAAACAAAAAGAAATTAGACTTGCCACGACATCATGAGCTACAAGATTTCCCATGAAAACTTAAAATGACCAAGGGTAATTTGAATAATGAGCACTTGGCCATGCCAAAACTCTTTTCATTTCTTGGCTATAATATGGTATATTTTTATTTTTAACCCATTGGGTCCATGAAAAACTAATACATGGATATCCTACAGAAATATTTGTCAAAGTCCTCCTAAACGCGAACACGTTTGATGATCTGCTATATTTAAGTAGAGATACGTGGGTGAGCAAGCGAAAAGTAGTACGACAAGAAGGGGTCATAAATAAGGGATGCTTATGTATGGTCGTGAAAACATCATTGTACAACAAATAAAACCAACAATTAATATTTAATATAAATTAAAACAATAAATAAAAATTAATATATGAATAATCTTGTTCGTGGATCCCTTAAAACATCAATAAGCAATCTGAAATCATTAGTTTGATTCATTTGAAGCCCAGAACAGTAATTCAAAAAGTCGTGCAAGACACGTGCAATATTATTATGGATAAACTGAAGATCTAGTCCCATATTGTCATCACTTAACCTTGTGATTTTCTCTCTACCGTTCACCACTACTACATTATCCATACCAAGTCCATCTTTTAGCTTCCTTGATGAAACCAAGTATTGAATAGCTTCAAACATGTCACCCGATAGGAAATCTTAACTAAATAAAAATATATAAAATAAAAAAGCATTAAGAAGTAAATAAAATATTTATTACAAAAATACCGTAGAATTGATATAAATTCTAGCTTAAGTCATTTATAGCAATCATTTGCAAAAAAATATATACTAATTTTTTTCACAATCGATACACTACACACTGAGACTCTCAAGGTGTTAGAAAAGTTAATAAAAAAATGGCATAAGTATGTTGAAGGCAACACTTTGTATTAATCTAATTTATGTGAAATGATAGTACCATCCCAAAAAAACCAAGCAAAAGAAGGTTTAACTCTTCGTCTAAAACTTGAGCATTTCCCTACTTTACATAAACTCATATATCTTTTATAAATAAATTAGACTTGCCACGGCATCATGAGCTACAAGATTTCCCATGAAAACTTAAAATGACCAAGGGTAATTTGAATAATGAGCACTTGGCCATGCCAAAACCCTTTTCATTTCTTGGCTATAATATGGTCTATTTTTATTTTTAACCCATTGGGTCCATGAAAAACTAATACATGGATATCCTATAGAAATATTTGTGAAAGTCCTCCTAAACGCGAACACATTTGATGATCTGCTATATTTAAGTAAAGATACGTGGGCGAGCAAACGAAAAGTAGTACGACAAGAAGGGGTCATAAATAAGGGATGCTTATGTATGGTCGTGAAAACATCATTGTACAACAAATAAAACAACACAATTAATAATTAATATAAATTAAAACAATAAATAAAAATTAATATATGAATAATCTTGCTCGTGGATCCCTTAAAACATCAATAAGCAATCTGAAATCATTAGTTTGATTCATTTCGAGCCCATAGCAATCGTTCAAAAAGTCGTGCAAGACACATGCAATATTATTATGGATAAACTGAAGATCTAGTCCCATATGGTCATCAAATGACCTTGTGATTTTCCCTTTACCGTTCACCATTGCTATATTATCCATACCAAATCCATCTTCCAGCTTCTTTGTTAATGCCAAGTATTGAATAGCTTCAAACATGTCACCGGATAGGAAATCTTAACTAAAGAAAAATATATAAATAAAAAAACATTAAAAAGTAAATAAAATATTTATTATAGAAATACCAAAGAATTGATATCAATTCTAGCTAAAGTCTATGTCCGATTACAAGTTTGTGTTGTCGTATCCAATCTTGTAGGCTGATGTGGAGTTAAAAAACAATTATATATTGTCCAAATTTTACAAAACAATGATAGCCAACTAACACATACTGCTTATTCAAAGTTCGCGCAATATCATAGAAACTAAATTCTCTGTCGTTTGGATGCACTGTTTTCAAAGTCACCAACCTAAAATAGTTTCCTTTTGCTTCTACTTCATATATATTGTCTTTAATAAGTCTGACATTATAGTAGCTGATAGTGCTATAGACGTTAAACTTGTCATTAGTATCAATCATTCGTAAAAAAATATATACTAATTTTTTTTTCATAATCTATCCACTACACAATGAGACTCTCAAGGTGTTAGAAAAATTAATAAAAAAAAATGGAATAAGTATGTTGAATGCAACACTTTCTATTAATCAAATTTATGTGAAATGATAGTACCATATGGAATACCATCCCAAAAAAACCAAGCAAAAGAAGGTTTAACTCTTCGTCTAAAACTTGATCATTTCCCTACATTACATAAACACATATATCTTTTAGATTTATAAAAAAAAAATAATGCATAAATAAAACAGAAATAAATTAAACTTGCCACAACATCATCAGTTACAAGATTTCCCATGAAAACAAAAAATGACCAAGGGTAATTTGAATAATGAGAACTTAGCCATGCCAAAACCCTTTTCAATTCTTGACTATAATATGGTATATTATTATTTTTTACCCATTGGGTCCATGAAAATTTAATACATGGATATCCTGCAGAAATATTTGCCAAAGTCCTTCTAAAGGCGAACACAATTGATGATCTGCCATATTAAAGTAGAGATACGTGGGCGAGCAAACGACAAGTAGTATGACAAGAAGGGGTCATAAATAAGGGATGCTTATATATGGTCGTGAAAACATCATTGTACAACAAATAAAACCAACAATTAATAATTAATATAAATTAAAACAATAAATAAAAAATAATATATGAATAATCTTACTCATGAAATGCTTGTGGATCCCTTTAAACATCAACAATTATGCCAATAGTAGTCGTTCAAAAAGTCGTGCAAGACACATGCAATATTATTATGGATAAACTGAAGATCTAGTCCCATATTGTCATAACATGACTATAAACCCCCATTTAGGCATGGATCACCTTTCCTTTGTCATTTCTGCAGATCCCATTTTTTTTAGCCAGATGCCACTACCCCCAACGAGCCACGTGTCACATCCTAAGTGGCCATAAGAGAATCATCCTTGCCTTTTGAGAGGCGAATACGAGGGTGACACGTGGAGGAACATTCTAGAAGGTGGTCCTACAGGCCGTTATCAGGAGCAGATGAGAGAGAAAAGGGAGGTTGCAGAGTAGTGGTGCTGGAAGGTGGCTGTTTCTGCATATATGGTTAGGGGGGCAAATTTGGAAGAGATGGGAGAAAGTATTCGCTATTAGAGGGGTTTTTGCTTTGAGAAAAGGTACAGAGAAAGGGGGAGAAGATATTCTGGCAGAGGTGAGGTGCTTTTCGAGGGTGGGTTGCTTTTTTAGGAGATCGGCGGTGATATTTTGAGAATGAGCTTTCTTTCTTAAGGGGAAGCTAGGAAAAATAGGGAAAGGAGAAACAGAGTAAGCCTGTTGGGTAACAGTGGGTGGAGAGATATTGGTAGGGGGTTACAGAGAGGTTTTTGGGAGTTGAAGAAAAGAAGAGGAGGTTCTGGAACTTAAGGAGGGGTATTTCTTTAGCTTTGGAGGGCAAGAACTTGGGAAAGAGTATCTTCTAGTATGTTTGGGACAACTTCTTGAACTATGCTTACTCACCCCCCTGTTTTCCTTCTATCTTATGTCTTCTCTAATCGTCTTTGTTTTTCTTCTGATCATTGGTTGATTGTTTGGGTATGAATGTGATGTTACATTACTCTCCTCTCATATTTGTTTATTTGAATATGGTTTACTCCCATTTTGATATTTTTTTTAAACTCTCCTGATGCACTACTAGTCTGAGAACCCCTGGATTCCAATGTGAAAGGGGATTTGACCTGAAACTTTGCTCACTCTGTTTACCCTATTCAGGGTACGCTATCTTGTTTTTTTTTCCTTTTATTTCTGATATCTCAATCTATATCCCTGTTTTGGCTCCCATTTCTGGATTTTCTTTGGACTATTGGTTCGACATTTTGACCTGCGCTTGAGGAGAGAAACATTTCTTATGATATTTTGGAGGGCAAGAACTTTGAAAGAGCATCTCCAAGGTTATTTTTAGTGTATTCAGAGACGATCTGGAGAAGTCGTTGTACCTTCCTTTCTGAAGCTTCACTTACTATTCCTGGGTTTATCAGTTTCGTCTCTCTGTTCTCTTCAATGACAAATTTGACCCACTAGGCAACGTCAATTCCTTCTTTGTCGTTGCTGAAATGCTGGGAGGGGAGCTTCCCAGTAATGACTTCAAGAATGACGATTCCCAAACAGTAGATGTCATGCTTGGGGGGAAAACATGTTGGTTTTAAACCTTGTATTCGAACATGGCTTGGGATGCTTGGGTCGCATTGACCAATGGATAAAAGGAGTAGCCTGTGAGAAATGGTATGTAGTCTTCATTGAGAAGAATGTTGCCGGACTTTAAAGCGTAGAAAGCCTATATTTCGCGAAGGAGCTCATGGTGTTGTATTTGCCTAAGGACTCAAGTCATCGTGTTATGCATTGAGATTTAAAATCTAGCAGCATCTTGTTTGAAAATGGCTTTACAACTGAAGTTCTGATTTTGGGTTGGTAAGAATAACACTTGATAGAAAGAACAAACATATACTAGCATGCGTGGGGAAAATTTTTTTGTTACTCGGCATCAGAATCCGCATGCATGGCCTCCTTGGCGCACATGCCGCTAGCTTTGGCTAGTTCCTCGCCTTCACACCATTACTTGCATCCTCTATGAAGGAACTCTATTCCATGATAATCAGGCCGACGTGAACTACAAATCTACATGCTAGGAATGAAGGTCCCAAAAGTTCTTCCTCATCGAAGTGGTGGCTTCATGGGAGTCCAGGCCATAGCACAAAAGGGTTAAACATTTTTTTTTGGCCTTGAGAATGTTCTTCAGTAGCTAGTTGTATGTGATGATCACTATTTAGACCAAAGCAAGATGCATGGGACTGAAATGAACTGACATGAAATCCTCCAAGTAGAACAAGCAGTTCCCTGGGTCCACGCCGCAGTGGCTACCAATTTGTCATCCTTCAGTGTATTTAGTCTACATTAGTCCTTGAAGAACTAAGGCAAACGCTAAGTAGCTCGGAGTAGCAGGCTGTGTTTAGAGAAGACAAGTTCCACAGAGACATTGAGGATCTTCAAAAGCGTTATCAAGCCCACTCTCTCTCATCACTTTCCCTATGTCACGTGCATGAACCTTGCATGCATTGTTACCCACCGGACCCTATGCATGGCCATTTATATTCCTCACCACCCTACCTTTATTATTTCATACCCAGTCCCCTCATCAATTTCACCCGCTGCACTCATACCCATTTCATATCTTTCATAACCATCTCCATTTCTATTCTCCATGCCCCTATTCACTTCCATTTTCTAAAAATCCACTTGAGAGACAAGCTTCACGTGCATGGCGCATTCTTTCCCACAAAATCTCTATCATTACTTAATATGGGATTGATCCAAGTTTGAAGACGAGCTTCAGAAAACGCTGGCAGAAGCGAATGCACTTCGTCCAGCTCAGAGCATTGTGCGTCATACCCTTACCATTCGGTATAGTCATACACCCTGCACACCAAACTAGTACTCTTACATTCATCAAGCACGAGCCAAATGCTCCCTCATGAACCCTTCAGAAATGCACTGCCAGTCCGAGAATAAATTGTATGGGTTGATCTTGAAGAATAAATGGTTTTCTTTTTCCACACTCAATCCTCATAGGGATGGAAGCTTATCTTATGCTCAGTGGGGTCCATGTGTTTCTTTGTTGTGATCATTAGGAATGATGCCATTGAAGATGAGATTTGTCTTCATAGCCTTGGTATTACCTTTGTCTTCATTCTCGTGCACAGTTGGATTCGTAAGGAAAAAGATGCAGAAAATGCCAATTGTGGTGATTCTGATAATAAAAACAGTGGGATTCCCTAGGTTCTTCTGGGTGGTTGCCCTACATCACTTCATCATGAGGAAGAAGACACCAAAACATAACTACTCGGCTTGAGACTCACGCTAATTATCATCCATCTAGTGGGTCACCTGAGATGATGGGTCAATCTCCTCCTCATAGCCCTAGGGCTACCCAGTCACCCCTGATGTTCACTCCTCATATTCCATTCATTTCGCTACAAAAACCTGATGAGATGCTTGTCATAAACCATTCGTTGATGCAAGCTTCTTCAGGATATGAAGACATGTGCAACGAGCAAGGATTCCCGACTGCGTTTACATGGACCTATAGTGACAAGGAAATAGCTTTGGAGGGATCATGGGATAATTGGAATACAAGAAAACCCTTGCAGAGGTTAGGGGAAAAGTTCACCATTATGAGAGTGCCCCTCTCGGGTGTCTATCAGTATAGATTTATTGTTGATGGACAATGGAGGATTCTGTCCCTGAAGACTTGAAATCATTTCTGGTTTTGAATCTTCACAGTCTGCCAGAGAGGCGAGCATGTATAAGTGTGTGCAGTCAGAGTGTATAAGAAGACTAGAGAGAAGCGGTCTTGATACGTCTCATGTCGGTCCTATAGCAGACAATTGATTATCTTCTGAATTTGCTATATGAGCCTCATGATGACAGGTTCCTTGGCATGCCCCCTTTGGGCCATGCGTCACCTCTTATTTCTTCCTTTTGGGTTTTAAGAATAACTTTCTAAATCCCTTTCTTTAAATAATTTTCAAGATTCCAACTTTTTTTTTTTAAATGATCTCAACTCCAAAATTTTCATCCTTAGAGTTTTAGGTACCAAAAATCCCATTTTTAATAAAACTTTGCCGCTATTTTCTTTTCTGGCGAGCAATACTCACGTCTCCTCTGTTTTTTTAAATGATTTTAAATAAGCATGAATTAAATTCTGTAATTTCGAGTGATGGAATTTACGGAATTAATTCATGCAAAAATAAACAGGCTTTGGTGGGGGCCCTACATAAGTAATTTTATGATTGATTGATTGATTGATTTGATTATCACACATGATTGATTCATTCTGCTCTATGACATGCTTGAGATTATTCTTTAATTGTGCACTAACCCCCTCTCTTGATAGCGCATGATGGCTCGTTGCCCAAGTACGCACTCATTCTTATTATGGTCTCGCTATATGCATGTTTTGATACTCATATGTGCATGATTGATTTGAGTATTCATTGATTTTCTCATCAATTGTCATGACCACTTCATCTTATTAGTAGAGATCTGACTTTAGGGACTTAGAGGGGTGCTACGGTCTTTACTGTACCTTCCCGATAAGTAACCTGACCCCCGAACCCGATCCGATTTTTCATAGACCACCTTTTCCAAAATAAGGAGTCACACTTAGGGCTTTCTTTCTTATTTTGTTTACCCTTTAAAAATAAAACAAAAATAAGTGGCGACTCCAAGTCATTTTCTTAATCAATAAATTTATATTTCAAATAAAAATCGAGTTCGCCATCGAGTGGGAAACTCATGAGCTGAAATGCGGGGTCCATAATGACCTTGTCATTTTCCCCCTACCATTTACCACTACTATATTATCCATACCAAATCCATCTTCCAGCTTCTTTGATGATACCAAGTATTGAATAGCTTCAAACATGTCACCGGATAGGAAATCTTAACTAAAGAAAAATATATAAAATAAAAAATCATTAAAAAGTAAATAAAATATTTATTACAAAAATACCAAAGAATTGATATCAATTCTAGCTAAAGTCTATGTCCGATTACAAGTTTGTGTTGTTGTATCTAATCTTGTAGGCTGATGTGGAGTTAAAAAACAATCATATATTGTCCAAATTTTACAAAACAATGATAGCCAGCTAACACATACTGCTTATTCAAAGTTCGCGTAATATCATAGAAACTAAATTCTCTGTCGTTTGGATGCACTGTTTTCAAAGTCACCAACCTAAAATAGTTTCCTTTTGCTTCTGCTTCATATGTATTATCTTTAATTTATCTGACATTATAGTAGTTGATAGTGCTATAGAGGTTAAACTTGTCATTAATATCAATCATTCGTAAAAAAATATATACTAATTTTTTTCACAATCTATCCACTACTGATTCGTTCCCAATTGGTGTCTCAGCTGATTCATGTCCTCTCAATGGTCCCTGATAGTGGTGCCATTTGATACGTGTCCAGCTGGTGTCCCTTGATTGTGGTCCTCAGGGAGTAATCAACAAAGTTTATAACCTATTACACCATGTACTAGGATAGCCTTAGCTAGCATAGCATAGTGGCTCTAGGGTCGTTCACTAGGATGGGTTTTCTCTTCACAATTGATATTAATTCAAAGATGAATTGGTGTCTTTTCATTTCAAGGTTAGCTTTAAAAGAAAACATAAAGATGTTTGAGTGAAAAAGGTTTGGTTTTAAACTAACCAAAAATAGTAACTGATTTTACTTACAAAGAAAAGTGTTTCTTGGAGTTTAGATCACTAGGCTCAGGTTCCTTATACAAAAAGGAGAGTTCCAGTCACTTGTTTCTTTTCCTCGCATTAGAGAATTAACATATAGTTAATTCTCTAACCGGTGTGGTACAGATGCTTCCCCTTAATGGATTCAAACAATAATTCCCTCTCACTGATGCACCTTGCAATGGCTCATGTCTCTCACCTAGCACTTGCCATTCAAGGTGATCCTTAACCTTGGATTACCTGTCAAAAGCTCACAAGAGATAACTAATGGATGTCTCCGTGGAGTCCAAAAGCTTACCAAGTGTTGGCTATTCTAGAAAATCCTACCTTCAAACCACCTCCCAAAGGCTCGCAAGAGATAAACTAGTGCATCTCAATGGACGGAGATCACTTGCCTTACCAAGTGTTGGCCCAGGTGATTTAAAGGCGTTTTAAGTTAACTAAAAAGATAAAAACCATTAACGGGTCACAATTTCTCTTCATTAAAAACTAAAACAACAAAACTTCCAATTTATGCATTTGGAAACTTACTCGGCTTTCTTCACTCCAAGAGACGAAGAGCCTAGCCTCTCATCCTCTGAGGAAAAATCCTCAGAGTTTGATTGGCTATAAATAAAAAGAACGAGAAAACAAAAATATATATTCAAAGTAGAGCAAGTGCTCTGTATTTTACTTTCTTCCCAAAACTGTACAAAGGATGCGTCTGAGAGCAAGCTCCCAATATCTTCCCTCTCACTTGTAAAGAAAATTACAACTATATATAAGAGGTTATTCACCCTTGGTTCTTACTTAAAGACTATGGAATCCTATGATAGGTGGGTTACAAGGAGACTTTGGGGATTTAGATATCAAATATCTAAAGAAAAATATCTCAAAATATCGGTCGCACATATCGGGAAGCTTCAGGAGAACACCATGGCACTGTGCAAAATGGTTGCGAAACTCTCTAGGTAAGAGCTATCAGAGGATCTAGATATGTCTGACCGGGGAAGTTGAAATGCCCTCCTCTCCCATCCGGCGTCAGGCGCCGGATGTGAAATATCCGGAGAAGGTGGAACGTCACCCGGACAGAATTCCGGATGTGATATATCCGGAGAAGATGGAACGTCGCAAGAGTGACCGTCTGCGTGTGCATGGTGTAGGGACCCCTCCCCCTGATGACACGGAGCGCGCATCGCTATCCGGAGCAACTCCATCCGGATTCCCCAAGAGGACACGCGGCGCGCTCCCATATCCGGACTCCCTCAAGAAAGAAGCACATGACACTCGCGATCATCACACCCGGACGATAGCATATCCTATCCGGATATGTTGTCCGGATAAGATCCCATACTCCTTGCATTCCGGATTTGCTTATGGCAAAGGACTTCAAAGCTTCGATTCTTCATTTTTCTGAGCTTTCCATTGCTTTGCCATGGATTCCAAAGAACTCTTCTCAATCTTGGATTGCTTTGGTGATCAAAAAGCTATCAAAACACCAAAACTTAACACAATTTGATTAGAATTGATTGCAAGGGTCCTTAATATGTTAATTGGGTTAAAAGGTGATAACTACTACTCAAAAGTGTTTAAAAGAGTTAATTACAAGCTATGAAATAACACTTTTTGAGTAGTAATCAACTACACATGGAGACTATCAAGGTGTTAGAAAAGTTAATAAAAAAAATGTCATAAGTATGTTGAATCCAACACTTTCTATTAATCACATTTATGTGAAATGATAGTACCATATGGAATACCGTCCCAAAAAAACCAAGCAAAAGAAGGTTTAACTCTTCGTATAAAACTTGAGCATTTCCTTACATTACATAAACACATATATCTTTTAGATTTATAAAAAAAAAAATCATAAATAAAACAGAAATAAATTAAACTAGCCACGGCATCATCAGCTACAAGATTTCCCATGAAAATAAAAAATGACCAAGGGTAATTTGAATAATAAGAACTTGACCATGCCAAAACCCTTTTCAATTCTTGGCTATAATTTGGTCTATTATTATTTTTACCCCATTGTGTCCATGAAAAACTAATACATGGATATCCTACAGAAATATTTGCCAAAGTCCTCCTAAAGGCGTTACGTTTGATGATCTGCTATATTGAAGTATAGATACGTGGGTGAGCAAACGAAAAGTAAAACAACAAGAAGGGGTCATAAATAAGGGATGATTATGTATGGTCATGAAAACATCATTGTACAACAAACAAAACTAACAATTAATAATTAATATAAATGAAAAAAATAAATAAATATTAATATATGAATAATCTTACTCATGAAATGCTCGTGGATCCCTTAAAACATCAATAAGTAATTTAAAATCATTAGTTTGATTCATTTTGAGCCAATAGCAGTCCTTCAAAATGTCGTGCAAGACACGTGCAATATTATTATGAATAAATTGAAGATCTAGTCCCATATTGTCATCACATGACCTTGTGATTTTTCCTCTACCGTTCACCATTGCTACATTATCCGTACCAAATCCATCTTCCAACTTCCTTGCTAATACCAAGTATTGAATAGCTTCAAACATGTCACCGGATAAGAAATATTAACTAAATAAAAATATATATAAGATTAAAAAAACAATAAAAAGTAAATAAAATATTTATTACAAAAATGTCGTAGAATTGATATCAATTCTTGCTTAAGTCTATGTCTGATTACAAGTTGGTGTTGTCGTATCCAATGTTGTACGCTGATGTGGAGTTAAAAAACAATTATACGCTGTCCAGATTTTAAAAAAACTATGATAGCTAGCTAACACATACTGCTTATCCAAAGTTCCCGCAATATCATAAGAACAAAATTCTCTATTATTTGGATGCACTGTTTTCAAAGTCACCAACCTAAAATAGTTTCCTTTTGCTTATGCTTCATATATATTGTCTTTAATATGTTTGACATTATAGTAGCTGATAGTGCTACGAACGTTAAACCTGTCATTAATATCAATAATTTGCAAAAAAAATATATAGTAATTTTTTTCATAATCTATCCACTCCACATTGAGACTCTCAATGTGTTAGAAAAGTTAATAAAAAAAAAAAATGGTGTAAGTATGTTGTATGTAACACTTACTCTCAATCAAATTTAGGCGAAATGCTAGTAGCATATAAAATACCATCCCAAGAAAACCAAGCTAAAGAAGGTTTAACTCTTCGTCTAAAACTTGAGCAGTTCCTTATAGTACATTAACACATACATCCTTTAGATTTAAAAAATAATAATAATAATGTATAAATAAATAAAAAATAAATTAAAATTCCCACGACATAATGATTTACAAGATTCCCCATGAAGAAAAAAAATAACCAAGGGTAATTTGAATAATGAGAACTTGGCCATGCCAAAACCCTTTTCAATTCTTGGTTATAATTTGGTCTATTATTATTTTTCACCCATTGGGTCCATGAAGAGCTAATACATGGATATCCGACATAAACATGTGTCAAAGTCCTCCTAAAGGCCAACACGTTTGATGATATGCTATATTGAAGCAGAGATACGTGGGCGAGCAAACGAAAAGTAGTACTACAAGAAGGGGTCATAAATAAGGGATGCTTATGTATGGTCGTGAAAACATCTGTGTACAACAAATAAAACAAACAATTAATTATTAATATAAATTAAAACAATATTAACAAAATAACATATATATATATATATAATAAAAAAACGTTAAAAAGTAAAAAAAATATTTATTACAAAAATACCATAGAATTGATATCAATTTTTGCTTAAGTCTATGTCTGATTACAAGTTTTTGTTGTCGTGTCCAATCTTGTAAGCTGATGTGTAGTTAAAAAACAATTATATGCTGCCCAAATTTTACAAAACTATGATAGCCAACTAACACATACTGCTTCTCCAAAGTTCCCGCAATATCATAGGAACGAAATTCGTCATCGTTTGGATGCACTGTTTCCAAAGTCACCAACCTAAAATAGTTTCATTTTGCTTCTGCTTCACATGTATATTGTCTTTAATATGCCTAGCATTATAGTACCTGATAGTGCTACAGACGTTGAACATGTCATTAATATCAATCATTCATAAAAAAATATATTCTAATTTTTTTCACAATCTATCCATTGCACATTGATACTCTCAAGGTGTTAGAAAAGTCAATACAAAAAATGGCATAAGTATGTTGAATGCAACACTTTCTATTAATCAAATTTATGTGAAATGATAGTACCATATGGAATACCATTCCAAAAAAACCTTGCAAAAGAAGGTTTCACTCTTTGTCTAAAACTTGAGCATTTCCCTACATTACATAAAAATATATATCTTTTAGATTTATAAAAAAAAATGTATAAATAAAACAGAAATAAATTAAACTTGCCACGCCATCATGGGCTACAAGATTTCGCATGAAAACAAAAAATGACCAAGGGTAATTTCAATAATGAGAACTTGACCATGCTAAAACCCTTTTCAATTCTTGGCTATAATATGATCTATTATTATTTTTATCCCATTGGGTCCATAAAAAAAAATACACGGATATCCTGCGGAAATATTTGCCAAAGTCCTCCTAACGGCCAACACGTTTAATGATCTACTATATTGAAGTAGAGATACATGGGTGAGCAAATGAAAAGTAGTACGACAAGAAAGAGTTAAAAATAAGGGATGCTTATGTATGGTCGTGAAAACATCATTGTACAACATATAAAACCAAAAATTAATATTTAATATAAATAAAAATTAATATATGAATAATCTTACTCATGAAATGCTCATGGATCCCTTAAAACATCAATAAGCAATCTGAAATCATTAGTTTCATTCATTTCGAGCCCATAGCAGTCGTTCAAAAAGTCGTGCAAGACACGTGCAATATTATTATGGATAAACTGAAGATCTAGTCCCATATTGTCATCACATGACCTTGTGATTTTCCCTCAACCATTCACCACTGCTACATTATCCATACCAAATCCATCTTCCAACTTCTTTGATGATACCAAGTATTGAATAGTTTCAAACATGTCACCCGATAGGAAATATTAACCAAATAAAAATATATAAAATAAAAAAACATTAAAAAGTAAAAAGAATATTTATTAAATAAAACACCAAAGAATTGATATCAATTCTTGCTTAAGCCTATGTCCGATTACAAGTTGGTGTTGTCGTATCCAATGTTATAGGCTGATGTGGAATAATAAAACAATTCTTCGTTGTCCATATTTTACAAAACTATGATAGCCAGCTAACACATACTACTTATCCAAAGTTCCAGCAATATCATAGGGATGAAATTCTCTGTTATTTAGATGCACCGTTTTCAAAGTCACCAATCTAAACTAGTTTCCTTTTGCTTATGCTCCATATATATTGTCTTTAATATGTTTGACATTATAGTAGCTGATAGGGCTACAAATGTTAAACCTATCATTAATATCAACAATTCATAAAAAAATATATACTATTTTTTTTCATAATCTATCCACTACCCATTGAGATTCTAAATGTGTTAGAAAAGTTAATACAAAAAAAATGGCACAAGTATCTTGAATGCAACACTTTCTATTAATCAAATTTATGTGAAATGATAGTACCATATGAAATAGCATCCCAAAAAAACCAAGCAAAAGAAGGTTTAACTTTTCGTCTAAAACTTGAGCATTTCCCTACATTACATAAACACATATATCTTTTAGATTTATAATAAAAAAAAAAATAATGTATAACTAAAACAAAAATAAATTAAACTTGGCATGGCATCATGAGCTACAAGATTTCCCATGAAAATAAACAATCACCAAGGAAAATTTGAATAATGAGAACTTGGCCATGCCAAAACCATTAGCAATTCTTGACTATAATTTGGTCTATTATTATTTTTAACTCATTGGGTCCAGGAAAAATTAATACATGGATATCTTGCAGAAATATTTGCCAAAGTCTTCCAAAAGACCAACATGTTTGATGATCTACTATATTGAAGTAGAGATACATGGGCGAGCAAATGAAAAGTAGTACGACAAGAAAGGGTCATAAATAAGGGATGCTTATGTATGGTCGTGAAAACATCATGGTACAACAAATAAAACCAACAATTAATAATTAATATAAATTAAAATTAAAATTAAAAATTAATATATGAATAATCTTACTCATGAAATGCTCATGGATCCGTTAAAACATCAATAAGCAATCTGAAATCATTAGTTTGATTCATTTCGAACCCATTGCAGTCGTTCAAAAAGTCGTGAAAGGCACGTGCAATATTATTATGGATAAACTGAAGATCTAGTCCCATATTGTCATCACATGACCTTGTGATTTTCCCTCTACTGCTCACCACTGCTACAATATCCATACCAAATGCATCTTCCAGCTTCTTTGACGACACAAAATATTGAATAGCTTCAAACATGTTACCGGATAGGAAACATTAACTAAATAAAATATAGAAAATAAAAAAACGTTAAAAAGTAAATAAAATATTTATAAAAAAAATAACGTAGAATTGATATCAATTCTTACTTAAGTCTATGTCCGATTATAAGTTGGTGTTGTCGTATCCAATGTTGTAGGCTGATGTGGAGTTAAAAAACAATTATACGTTGTCCAGATGTTACAAAACTATGATAGCCCGCTAACACATACTGCTTATCCAAAGTTCCCGCAATATCATAGGGATGAAATTCTCTCTTATTTGAATGCACCGTTTTCAAAGTCACCAACCTAAAATAGTTTCATTTTGCTTTTGCTTCATATATATTGTCTTTAATATGTTTGACATTACAGTAGCTGATAGTGCTACGAACGTTAAACCTATCGATAATATAATTAATTCGTAAACAAAATATATAGTAATTTTTTTTCACAATCTATCCACTGCACATTGAGACTCTCAATGTGTTAGAAAGGCTAATAAAAAAATAAAAATATGGCATAAGTATGTTGTATGCAACACTTACTCTTAATCAAATTTGTGTGAAATGCTAGTAGCATATCGAATAGCATCCCAAGAAAACCAAGCCAAAGAAGGTTTAACTCTTTGTCTAAAACTTGAACATTTCCCTTTACTACCATCTTTTAGATTTATAAAAAATAATAATAATGTATAAATAAATTAGAAATAAATTAAATTTTCCATGACATCGTGAACTACAAGATTCGCCATGAAGGAGAAAAATGACCAACGGTAATTTGAATAATGAGAACTTGGTCATGCCAAAACCCTTTTCGATTCTTGGCTATAATTTGGTCTATTATTATTTTTCACCCTTGGGTCCATGAAGAGCTAATACATGGATATCCTGCACAAATATGTGCCAAAGTCCTCCTAAAGCCAACACGTTTGATGATATGCTATATTGGAGCAAAGATACGTGGGCGAGCAAACGAAAAGTAGTACGGCAATAAGGGATCATAAATAAGGGATGCTTATGTATGGTCCTGAAAACATCCGTGTACAACAAATAAACCCAGTAATTGATAATTAATATAAATTAAAACAATAAATAAAAATTAACATATGAATAATCTTACTCATGAAATGCTCGTGGATCCCTTAAAACATCAATAAGCAATCTGAAATTATTAGTTTGATTTATTTCAAGCCCATAGCAGTTGTTCAAAATGTCGTGTAACACACGTGCAATATTATTATGGATAAACTAAAGATATAGTCCCGTATTGTCATCACATAATCTTGTAATTTTCCTTTTACCGTTCACCACTACTACAATATCTATACCAAATGCATCTTCCAGCTTCTTTGACGACACAAAGTATTGAATAGCTTCAAACATGTTATCGAATAGGAAATATTAACTAAATAAAAATATAGAAAATAAAAAAATGTTTAAAAGGAAATAAGATATTTATAACAAAAATACCATAGAATTGATATCTATTATTGCTTAAGTCTATGTCCAAATACAAGTTGGTGTTGCTGTATCCAATCTTGCAGGCTGATATGGAGTTAAAAACAATTATACGTTGTCCAGATGTTACAAAACTATGATAGCCAACTAACACATACTGCTTATCCAAAGTTCCCGCAATATCATAGGGATGAACTTCTCTCTGATTTGAATGCACCATTTTCAAAGTCACTAACCTAAAATAGTTTCCTTCTGCTTCTGCTTCATATATATTGTCTTTAATATGACATTATAGTAGTTGATAGTGCTACGGACGTTAAACGTATCATTAATATCAATAATTCGTAAACAAAATATGTAGTAATTTTTTTCACAATCTATTCACTACACATGGAGGCTCTCAATGTGTTAGAAAAGTTAATAAAAAAAAATGGCATAAGTCTGTTGTATGTAACACTTACTCTTAATCAAATTTATCTAAAATGCAAGTAGCATATCGAATACCATCCCAAGAAAACCAAGCCAAGGAAGGTTTAATTCTTCATCCAAAACTTGAGCATTTCCCTATACTACATTAAAACATACATCTTTTAGATTTATATATATAAAAAATAATGTATAAATAAATCAGAAATAAATTAAAATTGCCACGACATCATGAACTACAACATTCGCCATGAAGAAAAAAAATGACCAACGGTAATTTGAATAATGAGAACTTGGCCATGCCAAAACCCTTTTCAATTCTTGGCTATAATTTGGTCTATTATTATTTTTCACCCATTGGGTCCATGAAGAGCTAATACATGGATATCTTGTAGAAATATCTACCAAAGTCCTCATAAAGGCCAACACGTTGGATGATATGCTATATTGAAGCAGAGATACATGGGCGAGCAAACGAAAAGTAATACGACAATAAGGGGTCATAAATAAGGGATGCTTATGTATGGTCGTGAAAACATCGGTGTACAACAAATAAACCCAATAATTAATAATTAATATAAATTAAAACAATAAATAAAAATTAATATATGAATAATCCTACTCATGAAATGTTCGTGGATCCCTTAAAACATCAATAAGAAATTTGAAATCCTTAGTTTGATTTATTTCGAGCCCATAGCAGTTGTTCAAAATGTCGTGTAACACACGTGCAATATTATTATGGATAAACTAAAGATCTAATCCCATATTGTCATCACACAATCTTGTAATTTTCCCTCTACCGTTCACCACTGCTACATTATCCATACCAACTGCTTCTTCCACCTTCTTTGATGATACCAAGTATTGAATAGCTTCAAACATATCACCAGATAAGAAATATTAACTAAATAAAAATATGCAAAATAAAAAAACATTAAAAGGTAAATAAAATATGTATTGCTAAAATACCGTAGAATCAATATCAATTCTTAGTTAAGTCTATGTCCGATTACAAGTCGGTGTTGTCGTATCCAATCTTGTAGGCTGATGTGGAGTTAAAAAGCAATTTTACGTTGTCCAAATTTTATAAAACTATGATAGTGAGCTAACACATACTACTTATCCAAAGTTCCTGCATTAACATAGGGACGACATTCTCTGTTATTTTGATGCATCGTTTTCAAAGTCACCAACCTAAAATAGTTTCCTTTTGCTTCTGCTTCATATATATTGTCTTTAATATGTTTGACATTATAGTAGCTGATAGTGCTACCAACGTTAAACCTGTCATTATTATCAATAATTTGTAAGCAAAATATATAGTAATTTTTTTCACAATCTATTCACTGCACATTAAGACTCTCAATGTGTTGGAAAAGTTAATAAAAAAATATAAAAAAAAAATGGCATAAGTATGTTGTATGTAACACTTACTCTTAATCAAATTTATGTGAAATGCTGGTAGCATATCAAATACCATCCCAAGAAAACCTAGCCAAAGAAGGTTTAACTTTTCGTCTAAAACATGAGCATTTCCCTACAATACATTAACACATACATCTTTTATATTTATACAAAAAAAAATGCATATATAAATCAGAAATAAAGAAAAATTGCCGCGACATCATGAGCTATAAGATTTCCCATGAAGAAAAAAATTATCAAGGGTAATTTGAATAATGAGAACTTGGTCATGCCAAAACCCTTTTCAATTCTTGGATATAATTTGGTCTATTATTATTTTTCAAACATTGGGTCCATGAAGAGATAATACATGGATATCCTACAGAAATATGTGCCAAAGTCCTCTTAAAGGCCAACACGTTTGATGATTTGATATATTAAAGTAGAGATACGTGGGTGAGCAAACAAAAAGTAGTACAGCAAGAAGGGATCATAAATAAAGAATGCTTATGTATGGTCGTGAAAATATCACTGTACAACAAAAAAAAACCAACAATAAATAATTAATACAAATTAAAACAATAAATAAAAATGAATATATAAATAATCTTACTCATGAAATACTCGTGGATCCCTTAAAACATCAATAAGCAACCTGAAATCATTAGTTTGATTCATTTCAAGCCTATAGGAGCGGTTCAAAATGTCGTCTAACACACGTGCAATATTATTTTGGATAAACTGAAGATCAAGTCCAATATTGTCATCACATAATCTTGTAATTTCCCTCTACCGTTCACCATTGCTACATTATCCATACCAAATCCATCTTCCAGCTTCTTTGATGATACAAAGTATTGAATTACTTCAAACATGTCACCAGATAGGAAATATTAACCAAATAAAACTATATAAAATAAAAAAATAAAAAGTAAATAAAATATGTATTACAAAAATACCGTAGAATTGATATCAATTCTTAGTTAAGTCTATATTTGATTACAAGTTGGTGTTGTCGTATCCAATCTTGTAGGCTGATGTGGAGTTAAAAAAATATTATACGTTGTCCAGATTTTAAAAAACTATGATTACCAACTAACACATACTACTTATCCAAAGTTCCCACAATATCATAGGAACGAAATTCTCTATTATTTGGATACACCATTTTTAAAGTCACCTACCTAAAATAGTTTCCTTTTCCTTCTGCATCATATATATTGTCTTTAATATGTTCGACATTATAGTAGTTGATAGTGCTACGAACGTTAAACCTTTCATTAATATCAATAACTCGTATAAAAATATATAGTAATTTTTTTCACAATCTATCCACTGCACATTGAGACTCTCAATGTGTTAGAAAAGTTAATAAAAAAAATAAAAAAATGGCATAAGTATGTTATATGTAACACTTACTCTTAATCAAATTTATCTGAAATGCTAGTAGCATATCAAATACCATCCCAAGAGAACCAAGCCAAAGAAGGTTTAACTCTTCGTCTAAAACTTGAGCATTTCCCTACACTACATTAACACATACATCTTTTAGACTTACAAAAAAAAAATAATGCAAAAATAAATCAGAAATAAAATAAATTGCCATGACATCATGAGCTACAAGATTCCCCATGAAGAAAAAAAATGATCAACGGTAATTTGAATAATGAGATCTTGGCCATGCCAAAACCCTTTTCAATTCTTGACTATAATTTGGTCAATTATTATTTTTCACCCATTAGGTCCATGAAGAGCTAATACATGGATATCCTACAGAAATATGTGCCAAAGTCCACCAAAGGCCAACACATTTGATGATATACTATATCGAAGCAAAGATACGTGGGCGAGCAAACGAAAAGTAGTACAACAAGAAAATGTCATAAATAAGGAATGCTTATGTATGGTCGTGAACACATCACTATAAAATAAATAAAACCAACAATTAATAATTAATATAAATTAAAACAATAAATAAAAATTAATATATGAAGAATCTTACGCATGAAATGCTCGTGGATCCCTTAAAACACCAATAAGCAATATGAAATCATTAGTTTGATTCATTTCGAGCCCATAGCAGTCGTTCAAAAAGTCGTGCAAGGCACATGCAATATTATTATGGATAAACTGAAGATCTAGTCCCATATTGTCATCACATGACCTTGTAATTTTCCCTTTACCATTCACTACTGCTACCTTATCCATACCAAATCCATCTTCCAACTTCTTTGATGATACCAAGTATTGAATAGCTTCAAACATGTCATCGGATAGGAAATATTAACTAAATAAAAATATATAAAATAAAAAAACATTAAAAAGTAAAAAAAATATGTATTACAAAAATACCATAGAATTGATATCAATTTTTGCTTAAGTCTATGTCCGATTACAAGTTTCTGTTGTCGTATCCAATCTTGTAGGTTGATGTGGAGTTAAAAAACAATTATTCGTTGTCCAAATTTTACAAAACTATGATAGCCATCTAACACATACTGCTTATCCAAAGTTCCCGCAATATCATAGGAACGAAATTCTCTGTCGTTTGGATGCATTGTTTTCAAAGTCACCAACCTAAACTAGTTTCCTTTTGCTTCTGTTTCATATATATTGTGTTTAATATGTCAAGCATTATAGCACCTGATAGTGCTACAAACGTTGAACCTGTCATTAATATCAATCATTCGTAAAAAAATATATACTAAATTTTTTCACAATCTATCCACTGCACATTGAGACTCTCAAGGGGTTAGAAAAGTTAATAAAAAAAATGGCATAAGTATGTTGAAGGCAACACTTACAATTATTCAAATTTATGTGAAATGATAGTACCACATGGAATACCATCCCAAAAAAACCAAGCCAAAGAAGGTTTAACTCTTCGTCTAAAACATGAGCATTTCCCTACATTACATAAACACATATATCTTCTAGATTTATAAATAAATAAAAATGTCTAAACAAAACAAAAATAAATTAGACTTGCCACGACATCATGAGCTACAAGATTTCCCATGAAAACAAAAAATGACCAAGGGTAATTTGAATAATGAGAACTTGGCCATGCCAAAACCCTTTTCATTTCTTGGCTATAATATAGTCTACTTTTATTTTTAACCCATTGGGTCCATGAAAAACTAATACATGGATACCCTGCATAAATATTTGTCAAAGTCCTCCTAAAGGCGAACATGTTTGATGATTTGCTATATTTAAGTAGAGATACGTGGGCGAGAAAACGAAAAGTAGTACGATAAGAAGGGGTCATAAATAACGGATGCTTATGTATGGTCGTGAAAACATCATTGTACAACACATAAAACCAAAAATTAATAATTAATATAAATTAAAACAATAAATAAAAATTAATATTTGAATAATCTTACTCATGAAATGCTCGTGGATCCCTTAAAACATCAATAAACAATCTGAAATCATTAGTTTGATTCATTTCGAGCCCATAACAGTCGTTCAAAAAGTCGTGCAAGACACGTGCAATATTATTATGGATAAATTGAAGATCTAGTCCCATATTGTAATCATTTGACCTTGTGATTTTCTCTCTACCGTTCACCACTGCTACATTATCCATACCTAATCCATCTTCCAGCTTCTTTGATGACACCAAGTATTGAATGCCTTCAAACATGTCACCCTATAGGAAATCTTAACTAGATAAAAATATATAAAATAAAAAAAAACATCAAAAAGAAAATAAATTATGTATTCTAAAAATACCATAGAATTGATATCAATTCTTGCTTAAGTCTATGTTCGATTACAAGTTTCTGTTGTCGTATCCAATCTTGTAGGTTCATGTGGAGTTAAAAAACAATTATTCGTTGTCCAAATTTTACAAAACTGTGATAGCCAGCTAACACACACTGCTTATCCAAAGTTCCCGCAATATCATAGGAACGATATTCTCTGTCGTTTACATGCACTGTTTTCAAAGTCACCAACCTAAAATAGTTTCCTTTTGCTTTTGCTTCATATATACTGTCTTTAATAAGTCTGAAATTATAGTAGTTGATAGTGCTACAGACATTAAACATGTCATTGATATCAATCATTCGTAAAAAAATATATCCTCATTTTTGTCACAATCTATCCACTGCACAATGAGACTCTCAAGGTGTTAGAAAAGGTAGTAAAAAAATGGCATAAGTATGTGGAACGCAACACTTTCTATTAATCAAATTTATGTGAAATGATAGTACCATATGGAATACCAACCCAAAAAAACCAAGCAAAATAAGGTTTAACTTTTCGTTTAAAACTTGAGCATTTCCCTACATTACATAAACACATATATCTTTTAGATTTATAAATAAATAAAATGTATAAACAAAACAAAAATAAATTAAAACAACAAATAAAAATTAATATATGAATAATCTTACTCATGAAATGCTCGTGGATCCCTTAAAACATCGATAACCAATTTGAAATCATTAGTTTGATTCATTTCAAGCCCATAGTAGTCGTTCAAAAATTCATCCAAGACATATGCCATATTATTATGGATAAATTGAAGATCTAGTCCCATATTGTCATCACATGACCTTGTGATTTTCCCTCTACCGTTCACCACTGCTATATTATCCATACCAAATCCATCTTCCGGCTTCTTTGATGAGACCAAGTATTGAATAGCTTCAAACATGTCACCGGTTAGGAAATATTAACAAAATAAAAATATATAAACTAAAAAAACATTAAAAAGTAAATAAAATATTTATTACAAAAATACCGTAGAATATATATCAACTCTTGCTTAAGTCTTTGTCCGATTACAAGTTTGGGTTGTCGTATCTAATCTTGTGGGCCGATGTGGAGTTAAAAGACAATTATACGTTGTCAAAATGTTACAAAATTATGATAGCTAGCTAACACACAATTCTTATCCAAAGTTCCTACAATATCATAGGAACGAAATTTTCTGTCGTTTAGATGCACTGTTTTCAAAGTCACCGACCTAAAATAGTTTTACATTTCCTTCTGCTTCATATATAGCGTCCTTAATATGCCTGACATTTTAGTAGGTGATAGTACTACAGACATTAAACCTATCATTAATATCAATCATTCATTAAAAAATATATACTAATGTTTTTCACAACCTATCCATTGCACATTGAGACTCTCAAGGTGTTAGAAAAGTTAATAAAAAAAATGGCATAAGTATGTTGAAGGCAACACTTTGTATTAATCAAATTTATGTGAAATGATAGTACCATATGGAATACCATCCCAAAAAAACCAAGCAAAAGAAGGTTTAACTCTTCGTCTAAAACTTGAGCATTTCCCTACATTACATAAGCACATGCATATATCTTTTAGATTTATAAAAAAAATATTAATGTATAAATAAAACAGAAATAAAGTAAA
Organism: Vitis vinifera; assembly: GCF_030704535.1. Lineage (NCBI taxonomy): Eukaryota > Viridiplantae > Streptophyta > Magnoliopsida > Vitales > Vitaceae > Vitis > Vitis vinifera. The sequence continues at coordinate 13,377,382 of NC_081821.1, read as the reverse complement.
CTTGCCACAACATCATCAGTTACAAGATTTCCCATGAAAGCGAAAAATGACCAAGGGTAATTTGAATAATGAGAACTTAGCCATGCCAAAACCCTTTTCAATTCTTCGCTATAATATGGTATATTATTATTTTTAACCCATTTGGTCCATGAAGAGCTAATACATGGATATCCTGCAGAAATATATGCCAAAGTCCTCCTAAAGGCCAACACGTTTGATGATTTGATATATTAAAGTAGAGATACGTGGGTGAGCAAACAAAAAGTAGTACAACAAGAAGGGATCATAAATAAAGAATGCTTATGTATGGTCGGGAAAATATCACTGTACAAAAAAAAAAAACCAACAATAAATAATTAATACAAATTAAAATAATAAATAAAAATTAATATATAAATAAACTTACTCATGAAATACTCGTGGATCCCTTAAAACATCAATAAGCAATCTGAAATCATTAGTTTGATTTATTTCGAGCCCATAGCTATTGTTCAAAATGTCGTGTAACACACGTGCAACATTATTATGGATAAACTGAAGATTTAGTCCCATATTCTCATCACATAATCATGTAATTTTCCCTATATTGTTCACCACTTCTACATTATCCATACCAAATCCATCTTCTAGCTTTTTTGATGATACAAAGTATTGAATAGCTTCAGACATGTCACCATATAGGAAATATTAACTAAATAAAAATATATAGAATAAAAAAAACGCTAAAAAGTAAATAAAAATATTTATTACAAAAATACCGTAGAATTGATATTAATTCTTGCTTAAGTCTATGTCTGCTTACAAGTTGGTGTTGCCGTATCCAATGTTATAGGCTGATGTGGAGTTAAAAAACAATTACACATTGTCAATATTTTACAAAACTATGATATCCAGCTAACACATACTACTGATCCAAAGCTCCCACAATATCATAGGCACAAAATTCTCTATTATTTGGATGCACTGTTTTCAAAGTCATCAACCTAAAATAGTTTCCTTTTGCTTCTGCTTCATATATATTGTCTTTAATATGTTTGACATTATAGCCGCTGATAGACCTACGGATGTTAAACCTGTCATTAATATCAATAATTCGTAAAAAAATATATAGTAATTTTCTTCACAATCTATCCACTGCACATTGAGACTCTCAATGTATTAGAAAAGTTAATAAAAATAAAAATAAAAGAATGGCATAAGTATGTTGTATGTAACACTTACTCTTAATCATATTTATGTGAAATGCTAGTAGCATATCAAATACCATGCCAAAGAAGGTTTAACTCTTCGTCTAAACTTGAGCATTTCCCTACACTACATTAACACATACATCTTTTAGATTTATATAAAAAAATAATGCATAAATAAAAAAAAAGAAAGTAATATTGCCATGACATCATGAGCTACAAGATTCCCCATGAAGAAAAAAAATGACCAAGGAAAATATGAATAATGAGAACTTGACCATGCTAAAAACCTTTTCAATTCTTGGCTATAATTTGGTCTATTATTATTTTTCATCCATTGGGTCCATGAAGAGCTAATACATGGATATCGTGCAAAAATATGAGCCAAAGTCCTCCTAACGGCCCACATGTTTGATGATCTGCTATATTAAAGCAGAGATACATGGGCGAGCAAACGAAAAGTAGTATGGCAAGAAGGGGTGATAAATAAGGGATGCTTATGTATGGTCGAGAAAACATCATTGTACAAGAAATAAAACCAACAATTAATAATTAATATAAATTAAAACAATAAATAAAAATTAATATATGAATAATCTTACTTATGAAATGGTCGTGGATCCCTTAAAACATCAATAAGCAATCTGAAATCATTAGTTTGATTTATTTCGAGCCCATAGTAGTTGTTCAAAATGTCGTGTAACACACGTGCACACTACAAGAAAAAAGGTCATTGTTGACATATATTATCTTGACTTAAGGTGATATGTGTCAATATTGCCTATTTAAATGAACAACTATGACATATAAAACTTGTTTAAACCAATAATGACATATATAAAATGTATTGAATTCTTTCATGACTTATATAATAGAATCTTGACAGATAATTTATAAGTCAATGTATAGTTAGTATGTTCATATGTCAAGGTACTTAAATAAAAGCAATAATGATAATAATTTGTTTGATATGTGTATATCTAATTTACTTACTAAGTATTATAAATTGAAGTGACAACAAACAATTTTGATTAAGGAAGTCAATGTTTATTTAATAAATTTTTTTTTAGTAATGTTAATATCAATTTTCATTTTTTTTATCAAATTGATTAAATTGTTTTTTAGTCTATATCAATAGCAATGAAATAATTTTTATAAATAATTTTTTATTCACTAATTTAGTGAAATAAAATTTGCTACATTATGGTTTTTTTATAACTAGAAATAAATAAAATCAATACTAATAAACTTTTTTTTTATTCATTGATGTTAATGATTTTTTTTTTTTTGAGTTTATATTAATATAATATTTTTTTTCATTATTTTTAAATTAGTAATTAACTTGTATTTGATTTAAAAATAATTAATAAATTTGTGTAAACTTGAAAATTAAGATATTTGAAATTTTTATTTATAAATTGTCAGACATAATATTAGGTTTCAAAATTTTATTTTTTAAGTTAACTCATACAAATTTCGACATTAGGAAAGAAGAAAATTAATTATGGTAAATTGAAATTATAAAAGTTATAAATATATTCCATAAATTGATTCTTATAAAGTTAACTGATAAAATAAGAACTTAAATTTTGGTGTGATAAGATTAATGTTGGTGAAATCTAAACCGTTTATTTTTTAATCTCATCTCTACCATTCATTTCAAAGAACCCTAAGAGATCACAGTTTTCTCACCCACTTCTCTACCACAGCCACTCTCCATTCTCTCTCTGTTTTTTCTTTCCTCCTTCCTATTTTTTTTCCCATTCTTTCTCCATACCCATGCCACTCTCCCATCTCAACAATAGCGCAACTATCAGTCCGGTGATGCCACCAATCGACGTTCTCTCTCTCTCTCTCTCTCTCCATTTTTTTCCTCTCTCACTCTCACCTTCCTATCTTCACCATGCCATCCCTCATCGTCACCGTTGGTTGTGCCAACCACAGTCGGCTGCACACCATTTCCATGATCCCACTACAGCGACCCCTTCTGCCACCATTCTCATCGCCCACAGTTGACAACCACTTGTTGCCGCCCATATTAGCTCCACCACACCTTCTCTTCATGTGCCACCTATGGTAGTCATTACCTATTCAAACGATGGGTTTATGGAGAGGGAGTCTCTTTCTCGGCAGTGACAACGCAACGATCAACACGAGAGGTGATTTTCTTGCTACCCAAACAGTCTAATTTATCTGCAACGTTTCTTCCATTTTTTACTTTCAAACATCTAAGTCTCTTCCTGTTCCCCCACCTCAACAGAAAGTCTGGTTCTGAACCTCTACACCCTTTCTGATTCTTCATTTCCTTATCCATTTCTATATCTCTGCAACAAAAATGACACCACATTAACAACACCCATCTCGATTTTCTCGAGAAAACTCTAGAAAATATTAGGGTAAAAAAAATACTACAAACTCTAAGAAAACGGTCTTCCAATCACCTCAAGATCAAATAAAATCCTTCAAAAATATCTATAATTACTCCACTTTTCAACAAATAAACAATGACCCATCAGAAAAATCTCAAACAAAAATCAATGAATAAAGCTCCAAAGATTAGAAAAAGAACTATAAGGAGAAGAGTCCATTACATAGTAGCAAAAACGTAGAAAAATAAGCAAATTTTCTGGAAAAAAAAATACCCATTTTCCCTAGAAAATAAGACAACCTCAGATCAGTTTTTCCAACTTTTTGCCTCTGCAAGATGTGTTTGGACGCCAAGAAAAAAGAGAAAAAAAAAAACGACGCTCTTGTTTTATCTTCTCCAAGGCCTCTCACCCAAAATCCTTCCCTCTTCTTGTTTAGCCTATTTTTCTTGCTCTTTTATTTGTATTGAATTGAATAGTGGATGTAAAATAAATAAATAAAATTATAATTGTTTAAAAAACTGATGACCGTCAAATGTGAAATGGAGGGTCAGATAAGGTTTCTCCTATGTAGCTCAGTGGGTTAAAGGCCCAAGGGTTTTGGCCATATTCCTATTTGGGTGGTGTTAAGGCACTAAGGTTAGAGTGAGACTGACCATTTCCCCACTTTCTCTCTCTTATTCTCAAATCTATTATGGATTTTCTTCAATTGAATCAATCCACATCGCCCCATTTTTATCCCCTGTGACAAAAATGAGAATCATAGATGCATTATCTATTATGATTGATTAGGGTTTTGTAATTGTGTTGTTTGACATTTGGCAACATTGGTGACAATCTTCACTCTCTTCATGAAAAATTTAGAGGGATTTGGTCTATATGCAAGTAGGCATGAACATAAATGTGATGATATATGTGGAAATTGTATCAAATTTCTAACGGGTACATATTTCCTTTTATGAACATAAATTACCATTGCACCTCACCACACTACCACCAACTCTGTATTTGCTTGTGGAAAAATAATAGGAAAAAAGAACTATTAAAGTGAAAGCTTTGAATATCCTATTTTGAAAGTTTTTTTTTTTTTTTTTAATTTGTTATTTTCTAGGATTTCGCAATGATCATGCATATGATAATTTGTTTTCAGAATTTGAAGGTTCAATTATCATTTCTATGAGGAATTAATTCAATAAACTATGGGTTGTTCATGTAATCGTGTGTCATGTTTATTGTTGTAAAAATTATTGCAATTAAGATAATTGGTGAATTTTACTCTATTATCTGATTCTCTGCCATCTTCACTTTTTCTTTTCCTTTTTCACTCTCTTTGATTATAGAAAATAAGGAAGATAACAAAAAAAAAAAAAGCATATTGGAATATCCTATTTTAGATTTTTTTTTTCCCATTCTTTTCTAACATTTTATAAGTGTTTCTTTGGTTCGCAATTTTGAAGCTTGGAATTCATGTTCAATTTCATTTTTATGTTTCGAATTGAGTTTATAAGCATCAATGGTTAATGCAATTATGTGTCTCAATTTTAATGCCCCAAAAATAATCTGATATCTAATGATTTTTTTTAAAACTTTTATTTTCGTTTTATGCTAGTAAAGGCTGATGTTTTGTTTTCTTTAAATTGATTTCTTTGTTGATCCATAATATTTGGATGTGTTAATTGAAATAATTATGAGTAGATTACCTTTAAATTTTATCTCTACTATTTCCTTTGCAATTGTATAGCGATACCATTGGACTTTTAATGCAATATGAAGAAACAAAACTGTATATTTGGGCACACAAAAACAATTTGCATAATGTGACATCGTTTTCTCTTTAATATGGTTAACTATTTAATTTTACTTATTTATGCACTTGAATTTTTATTTGGGCTCCTTTGGTTTGGTTCTTTCTCTTTGTTTTTTTCTTTTTTTAGGGCTAAATTTTAATGTTTTGATTCATGATTGTTTGAAACTCTTTCTTTTGTTAAATGTTGATATGGTATTTGATTGATAAGCAATAAATCAACCCTCACAAAATTTTAATTCTTCGATTCATAGTCACAAGCCAACTAAAATTGTTTATGTAGTCCTTAATTACCACTGTAATGGTATGAAGTATTTTCTTGTTGCTTAAATGGGGTCTTCAATTAATTAATGCCATGAATTTTTTTGTTTTAATGGGCACAATTACATTAGGATGAACATTATATTGGGTGCCAATGCAACTCTTATATTTTGTTATTAGTTGCTTTATTAATTTTAGTTCAGATCAAGAGTTCTTTAATAATTGATAATTGGGTGCTTTGTCAGCTTTAATTGTTGTTAAGTTTTGAATTTGATGAACTCATGCATTAGCTACCTATGAGAGGAACATCTAGACAACATTTTCATACTCATACGTAGTTGTCTATCTATGGAATATTTGACATTGTATTTTAACAAGGCATGATAGATATAAATAATATAATTTGATATTTGTCATTCTTAGTTTACATAGCTTTAAATGGCAATCTACACATTATTTCTATGAACCTTATAGATGTATTTTGACACAACTTTGTGTCAAATATGTTTTCAATTTCACATTAGTTAGAAAAGAATAGCAGCATATTGCATAACTTTTTCCCATTTATGAAATGTGCTTGATTTTCTCTTTAATTTTGGAGATTTTCCATTTCTTAGACCTTTTTTTTATTTAATTAATTTATTTCTTTTAAAAATTTACAGATTAATTTCTCAACTAGATAGCTTGTGCATTTATTAGTTCTTGAAATAAAGACAAAATTTGCACACATAAGATCTATTATCCTATTAGAATTGAAGGAAAATATCCTTGATTTTTATTTTGTTAAGTTTAGATGCATTTGGTGCTTGAAATTAATAGTTAGTGTGGTTTCTATGAATTTGAATTTAGATATTTCATTATTTATGATTGAGATGATTAAAATTTATGCTCAATTTTAATTTTAACGATTTCTTAGATAATGTGAGTTTTTATCTATTTAGAAGCCAAAATAACATGAAAGATATATTTGAAACTTTTGTTTTCTCTTTCCCTTTTTGCATTCCTTTTAGAAATTAAAAAAAAGTATACTTTTTATAGTTATTTAGGTCCATAATATAAAAACACAATAATTAAACTTAGGATTCAATCTTAAAAATATTTCATAGTAGTTAGATATCTAATTTCTCAATTTGAGCTTTTCTTTTTGTTAACATCATTTGTTTTTTCTATCATAGGTTTGAGATAGAGGTGTTGGCAATTTTGGGGTCTTTCTAGAGGGCAGTGCTTGACGATTAATGCTAGAGATATTGTATCTACAAATTGCACATATGTTTGATGTATTCTTGCAATTGAAAGTACCTTATAATTTGAAAATTGCTATTTTCATACTTGTTGCTTACTTTTCTATTAATGTTGTGTCTATCCTACTAGGTATTCAAGAAATATAGCAAAAAGAAGAAGATGATGAAGAATTAGTGACCACCTCTTACGAAGATAGTATTATACTTTTCAATTTAAGCTTATATATTATCTTAATTGAATGTCTATAATTAGTTTTTTTTTTTTTTTTTGTATATAGAAAAGAGAGAGTAAGTAGAAAAAGATTTATTCCATTGTGTTTTTAATATTCAAATGTATATATAATAATTTTTTTCCCTTGAGCAATAGTTTATTTACATTGTTTTAGGACTTAGTTATTATTATCATAATTAAATATGTATCAAATTTAATTTGGAAACAAGTTTCATATGGTAACAGGTTCATTTTCCATTAAAACTAAAAATTATAGTAAAATAATATTAAATTTGTCGTAGGCAACCTTCAAAGATGGCCAATGCCCAACATTGACATTGCAATAGCTAGAAACCTTGACATATTATACTTATCCTTGACATTTGTTGTAGCAACCTTAATAGAAGAGCAAGTTAACATTGACATAAGATCAAGAAATCTTGACATATGTTGAATCCAACCTTGACAAAAGTGAAAGAAACATTAACATATGTCATACTAACAAAGATTCCATCATTGGTAGAAATAGAAACAACCTTGACATATGTAAATGTCAAGGTAGATTTAAACTTTTCTTGACACTGGCATAGATGACATATATAAATTATAACATACCTTGACAGATATACCCAACCTTGATGGTGAAAAACTATCAACAAAAGGCTTTTTTCTTGTAGTGGCAATATATTATGGATAAACTTAAGATCTAGTGCCCTATTGTCATCACATAATCTTGTAATTTCCCTCTACCATTCACCACTGCTACATTATCCATACCAAATCCATCTACCAACTTTTTTTATGATACCAAGTATTGAATTATTTCAAATATGTCACCGGATAGGAAATATTAACTAAATAAAACTATATAGAATAAAAAAAAAATAAAAAGTAATAAAATATGTATTACAAAAATACTGTAGAATTGATATCAATTCTTGGTTAAGTCTATGTCCAATTACAAGTTGGTGTTGATGTATCCAATCTTGTAGGCTGATGTGGACATAAAAAAATATTATATTTTGTCCAGATTTTGCAAAACTATGATTACCAGCTAACACATACTACTTATCCAAAGTTGTCGCAATATCATAGGACTGAAATTCTCTATTATTTGGATGCACCATTTTCAAAGTCACCAACCTAAAATAGTTTCCTTTTGCTTCTGCTTCATATATATTGTCTTTAATATGTTTGAAATTATAGTAGATGATAGTGCTACAGACATTAAACCTTTCATTAATATCAATAATTTGTAAAAAAATATATAGTAATTTTTTTCACAATCTATCCACTGCACATTGAGACTCTCAATGTGTTAGAAAAGTTAATAAAAAAATAAAATAATGGCATAAGTATGTTATAAGTAACACTTACTCTTAATCAAATTTATGTGAAATGCTAGTAGCATATAGAATACCATCCCAATAAAACCAAGCCTAAGAAGGTTTAACTCTTCGTCTAAAACTTCGACATTTCCCTACATTAAATTTAACACATACATCTTTTAGATTTATAAAAAAAAACTATAATGTATAAATAAAACATAAATAAATTAAACTTGCCACGATATCATGAGCTACAAGATTCCCCATGAAGAAAAAAAAATGACCAAGGGTAATTTGAGTAGTGAGAACTTGGCCATGACAAAACCCTTTTCAATTATTGGCTATAATTTGGTCTATTATTATTTTTCACCCATTGGGTCCACGAAGAGCTAATACATGGATATCCTGCAGAAATATGTGCCAAAGTCCTCCTAAAGGCCAACACATTTGATGATATGCTATATCAAAGCAGAGATACATGGGCGAGCAAACAAAAAGTAGTACGGTAAGAAGGGGTCATAAATAAGGAATGCTTATGTATGGTCGTGAAAACATCACTGTGCAACAAATAAAACCAACAATTAATAATTAATATAAATAAAAACAATAAATAAAAATTAATATACGAAGAATCTTACTCATGAAGTGCTAGTGGTTATTAATTCTTGCTTAAGTTTATGTCTGATTACAAGTTGGTGTTATTGGATCCAATCTTGTAGGCTGATGTGGTGTTAAAAAACAATTAGACGTTGTCCAGATTCTACATAACTATGATAGTCATCCAAAACATACTGCTTATCCAAAGTTTTCGCAATATCATAGGAACAAAATTCTCTATTATTTGGATGCACTATTTTCAAAGTCACCAACCTAAAGTAGTTTCCTTTTCCTTCTGCTTCATATATATTGCCTTTATTATGTATGATATTATAGTATTTGATAGTGCTATAAACGTTAAACCTAGCATTAATATCAATCATTCGTAAAAAAATAGAGTAATTTTTTTCACAATCTATCCACTGCACATTGAGACTCTCAATGTGTTAGAAAAGTTAATAAATAAAAAATGGTGTAAGTATGTTGTATGTAACACTTACTCTCAATCAAATTTACGCGAAATGCTAGTAGCATATAAAATACCATCCCAAGAAAACCAAGCCAAAGAAGGTTTAACTCTTCGTCTAAAACTTATGCATTTCCCTATACTACATTAACACATACATCTTTTAGATTTATAAAAAAATAATAATGTATAAATAAATAAAAAATAAATTCAAATTCCCACGACATAATGATTTACAAGATTCCCCATGAAGAAAAAAAATAACCAAGGGTAATTTGAATAATGAGAACTTGGCCATGCCAAAACCCTTTTCAATTCTTGGTTATAATTTGGTCTATTATTATTTTTCACCCATTGGGTCCATGAAGAGCTAATACATGGATATCCGACAGAAACATGTGTCAAAGCCCTCCTAAAGGCCAACACGTTTGATGATATGCTATATTGAAGCAGAGATACGTGGGTGAGCAAACGAAAAGTAGTACTACAAGAAGGGGTCATAAATAAGGGATGCTTACGTATGGTCGTGAAAACATCTGTGTACAACAAATAAAACAAACAATTAATAATTAATATAAATTAAAACAATATTAACAAAATAACATATATATAAAATAAAAAAACGTTAAAAAGTAAATAAAATATTTATTACAAAAATACCGCAGAATTGATATCAATTCTTGCTTAAGTCTATGTCTGATTACAAGTTTGTGTTGTCGTATCCAATCTTGTAAGCTGATGTGTAGTTAAAAAACAATTATACGTTGCCCAAATTTTACAAAACTATGATAGCCAACTAACACATACAACTTATCCAAAGTTCCCGCAATATCATAGGAACGAAATTCGTCGTCGTTTGGATGCATTGTTTTCAAAGTCACCAACCTAAAATAGTTTCATTTTGCTTCTGCTTCACATGTATATTGTCTTTAATATGTCTGGCATTATAGTACTTGATAGTGCTATAGACGTTGAACCTGTCATTAATATCAATCATTCATAAAAAAAATATATTCTAATTTTTTTCACAATCTATCCATTGCACATTGATACTCTCAAGGTGTTAAAAAAGTCAATAAAAAAATGGCATAAGTATGTTGAATACAACACTTTCTATTAATCAAATTTATGTGAAATGATAGTACCATATGGAATACCATTCCAAAGAAACCCTGCAAAAGAAGGTTTCACTCTTTGTCTAAAACTTGAGCATTTCCCTACATTACATAAAAATATATATCTTTTTGATTTATAAAAAAAATATATAAATAAAACAGAAATAAATTAAACTTGCCACGCCATCATGGGCTACAAGATTTCGTATGAAAACAAAAAATGACCAAGGGTAATTTGAATAATGAGAACTTGGCCATGCCAAAACCCTTTTCAATTCTTGGCTATAATATGATCTATTATTATTTTTATCCCATTGGGTCCATGAAAAAAAAATACATGGATATCCTGTAGAAATATTTGCCAAAGTCCTCCTAAAGGCCAACACGTTTAATGATCTACTATATTGAAGTAGAGATACATGGGTGAGCAAATGAAAAGTAGTACGACAAGAAAGAGTTAAAAATAAGGGATGCTTATGTATGGTCGTGAAAACATCATTGTACAACATATAAAACCAAAAATTAATATTTAATATAAATAAAAATTAATATATGAATAATCTTACTTATGAAATGCTCGTGGATCCCTTAAAACATCAATAAGCAATTTGAAATCATTAGTTTAATTCATTTCGAGCCCATAGCAGTCCTTTAAAAAGTCGTGCAAGACACGTGCAATATTATTATGGATAAACTGAAGATCTAGTCCCATATTGTCATCACATGACCTTGTGATTTTCCCTCAACCATTCACCACTGCTACATTATCCATACCAAATCCATCTTCCAACTTCTTTGATGATACCAAGTATTGAATAGTTTCAAACATGTCACCCGATAGGAAATATTAACCAAATAAAAATATATAAAATAAAAAAACATTAAAAAGTAAATAAAATATTTATTAAATAAAACACCAAAGAATTGATATCAATTCTTGCTTAAGCCTATGTCCGATTACAAGTTGGTGTTGTCGTATCCAATGTTATAGGCTGATGTGGAATAATAAAACAATTCTTCGTTGTCCATATTTTACAAAACTATGATAGCCAGCTAACACATACTACTTATCCAAAGTTCCAGCAATATCATAGGGACGAAATTCTCTGTTATTTAGATGCACCGTTTTCAAAGTCACCAATCTAAACTAGATTCTTTTTGCTTATGCTTCATATATATTGTCTTTAATATGTTTGACATTATAGTAGCTGATAAGGCTACAAACGTTAAACATGTCATTAATATCAACAATTCATAAAAAAATATATACTAATTTTTTTCATAATCTATCCACTACACATTGAGATTCTAAATGTGTTAGAAAAGTTAATACAAAAAAATGGCATAAGTATCTTGAATGCAACACTTTCTATTAATCAAATTTATGTGAAATGATAGTACCATATGAAATACCATCCCAAAAAAACCAAGCAAAAGAACGTTTAACTCTTCGTCTAAAACTTGAGCATTTTCCTACATTACATAAACACATATATCTTTTAGATTTATAATAAAAAAAAAATAATGTATAACCAAAACAAAAATAAATTAAACTTGCCATGGCATCATGAGCTACAAGATTTCCCATGAAAATAAAAAATCACCAAGGAAAATTTGAATAATGAGAACTTGGCCATGCCAAAACCATTAGCAATTCTTGACTATAATTTGGTCTATTATTATTTTTAACTCATTGGGTCCAAGAAAAATTAATACATGGATATCTTGCAGAAATATTAGCCAAAGTCTTCCAAAAGACCAACATGTTTGATGATCTACTATATTGAAGTAAAGATACATGGGCGAGCAAATGAAAAGTAGTACGACAAGAAAGGGTCATAAATAAGGGATGCTTATGTATGGTCGTGAAAACATCATGGTACAACAAATAAAACCAACAATTAATAATTAATATAAATTAAAACAAAAATTAAAAATTAATATATGAATAATCTTACTCATGAAATGCTCATGGATCCGTTAAAACATCAATAAGCAATCTGAAATCATTAGTTTGATTCATTTTGAGCCCATAGCAGTCGTTCAAAAAGTCGTGAAAGGCACGTGCAATATTATTATGGATAAACTCAAGATCTAGTCCCAGATTGTCATCACATGACCTTGTGATTTTCCCTCTACCGCTCACCACTGCTACAATATCCATACCAAATGCATCTTCCAGCTTCTTTGACGACACAAAATATTGAATAGCTTCAAACATGTTACCAGATAGGAAACATTAACTAAATAAAATATAGAAAATAAAAAACGTTAAAAAGTAAATAAAATATTTATAAAAAAAATATCGTAGAATTGATATCAATTCTTGCTTAAGTCTATGTCCGATTATAAGTTGGTGTTGTCGTATCCAATGTTGTAGGCTGATGTGGAGTTAAAAAACAATTATACATTGTCCAGATGTTACAAAACTATGATAGACCGCTAACACATACTGCTTATCCAAAGTTCCCGCAATATCATAGGGATGAAATTCTCTCTTATTTGAATGCACCGTTTTCAAAGTCACCAACCTAAAATAGTTTCATTTTGCTTTTGCTTCATATATATTGTCTTTAAGATGTTTGACATTACAGTAGCTGATAGTGCTACGAATGTTAAACCTATCGATAATATAATTAATTCGTAAACAAAATATATAGTAATTTTTTTTCACAATCTATCCACTGCACATTGAGACTCTCAATGTGTTAGAAAGGCTAATAAAAAAATAAAAGTATGGCATAAGTATGTTGTATGCAACACTTACTCTTATTCAAATTTGTGTGAAATGCTAGTAGCATATCGAATAGCATCCCAAGAAAACCAAGCCAAAGAAGGTTTAACTCTTTGTCTAAAACTTGAGCATTTCCCTTTACTACCATATTTTAGATTTATAAAAAATAATAATAATGTATAAATAAATTAGAAATAAATTAAATTTTCCATGACATCGTGAACTACAAGATTCGCCATGAAGGCAAAAAATGACCAACGGTAATTTGAATAATGAGAACTTGGTCATGCCAAAACCCTTTTCGATTCTTGGCTATAATTTGGTCTATTATTATTTTTCACCCTTGGGTCCATGAAGAGCTAATACATGGATATCCTGCACAAATATGTGCCAAAGTCCTCCTAAAGGCCAACACATTTGATGATATGCTATATTGGAGCAGAGATACGTGGGCGAGAAAACAAAAAGTAATACGACAATAAGGGATCATAAATAAGGGATGCTTATGTATGGTCCTGAAAACATCCGTGTACAATAAATAAACCCAGTAATTGATAATTAATATAAATTAAAACAATAAATAAAAATTAATATATGAATAATCTTACTCATGAAATGCTCGTGAATCCCTTAAAACATCAATAAGCAATCTGAAATTATTAGTTTGATTTATTTCAAGCCCATAGGAGTTGTTCAAAATGTCGTGTAACACACGTGCAATATTATTACGGATAAACTGAAGATCTAGTCCCATATTGTCATCACATAATCTTGTAATTTTCCTTTTACCGTTCACCACTACTACAATATCTATACCAAATGCATCTTCCAGCTTCTTTGACGACACAAAGTATTGAATAACTTCAAACATGTTATCGAATAGGAAATATTAACTAAATAAAAATATAGAAAATAAAAAAATGTTTAAAAGGAAATAAGATATTTATAACAAAAATACCATAGAATTGATATCTATTATTGCTTAAGTCTATGTCCAAATACAAGTTGGTGTTGTTGTATCCAATCTTGCAGGCTGATATGGAGTTAAAAACAATTATACGTTGTCCAGATGTTACAAAACTATGATAGCCAACTAACACATACTGCTTATCCAAAGTTCCTGCAATATCATAGGGATGAAATTCTCTCTGATTTGAATGCACCATTTTCAAAGTCACTAACCTAAAATAGTTTCCTTCTGCTTCTGCTTCATATATATTGTCTTTAATATGACATTATAGTAGCTGATAGTGCTACGGACGTTAAACGTATCATTAATATCAATAATTCGTAAACAAAATATGTAGTAATTTTTTTCACAATCTATTCACTACACATGGAGGCCATGCCAAAACCCTTTTCATTTCTTGGATATAATATGGTCTATTTTTATTTTCAACCCATTGGGTCCATGAAGAGCTAATACATGGATATCCTGCACAAATATGTGCCAAAGTCCTCCTAAAGGCCAACACATTTGATGATATGCTATATTGGAGCAGAGATACGTGGGCGAGAAAACAAAAAGTAATACGACAATAAGGGATCATAAATAAGGGATGCTTATGTATGGTCCTGAAAACATCCGTGTACAATAAATAAACCCAGTAATTGATAATTAATATAAATTAAAACAATAAATAAAAATTAATATATGAATAATCTTACTCATGAAATGCTCGTGAATCCCTTAAAACATCAATAAGCAATCTGAAATTATTAGTTTGATTTATTTCAAGCCCATAGGAGTTGTTCAAAATGTCGTGTAACACACGTGCAATATTATTACGGACAAACTGAAGATCTAGTCCCATATTGTCATCACATAATCTTGTAATTTTCCTTTTACCGTTCACCACTACTACAATATCTATACCAAATGCATCTTCCAGCTTCTTTGACGACACAAAGTATTGAATAACTTCAAACATGTTATCGAATAGGAAATATTAACTAAATAAAAATATAGAAAATAAAAAAATGTTTAAAAGGAAATAAGATATTTATAACAAAAATACCATAGAATTGATATCTATTATTGCTTAAGTCTATGTCCAAATACAAGTTGGTGTTGTTGTATCCAATCTTGCAGGCTGATATGGAGTTAAAAACAATTATACGTTGTCCAGATGTTACAAAACTATGATAGCCAACTAACACATACTGCTTATCCAAAGTTCCTGCAATATCATAGGGATGAAATTCTCTCTGATTTGAATGCACCATTTTCAAAGTCACTAACCTAAAATAGTTTCCTTCTGCTTCTGCTTCATATATATTGTCTTTAATATGACATTATAGTAGCTGATAGTGCTACGGACGTTAAACGTATCATTAATATCAATAATTCGTAAACAAAATATGTAGTAATTTTTTTCACAATCTATTCACTACACATGGAGGCCATGCCAAAACCCTTTTCATTTCTTGGATATAATATGGTCTATTTTTATTTTCAACCCATTGGGTCCATGAAAAACTAATACATGGATATCCTGCAGAAATATTTGTCAAAGTCCTCCTAAAGGCGAACACGTTTAATGATCTGCTATATTTAAGTAGAGATACGTGGGCGAGCAAACGAAAAGGAGTACGACAAGAAGGGGTCATAAATAAGGGATGCTTATGTATGGCCGTGAAAACATCATTGTACAACAAATAAAACAAAAAATTAATAATGAATATAAATTAAAACAATAAATAAAAATTAATATATGAATAATCTTACTCATGAAATGCTCGTGGATCCCTTAAAACATCAATAAGCAATCTGAAATCATTAGTTTGATTCATTTCGAGCCCATAGTAGTCGTTCAAAAATTCATCCAAGACATATGCCATATTATTATGGATAAATTGAAGATCTAGTCCCATATTGTCATCACATGACGTTGTGATTTTCCCTCTACCGTTCACCACTGCTATATTATCCATACCAAATCCATCTTCCGGCTTCTTTGATGAGACCAAGTATTGAATAGCTTCAAACATGTCACCGGTTAGGAAATATTAACTAAATAAAAATATATAAACTAAAAAAACATTAAAAAGTAAATAAAATATTTATTACAAAAATACCGTAGAATATATATATACTCTTGCTTAAGTCTTTGTCCGATTACAAGTTTAGGTTGACGTATCTAATCTTGTGGGCCGATGTGGAGTTAAAAGACAATTATACGTTGTCAAAATGTTACAAAATTATGATAGCCAGCTAACACACAATTCTTATCCAAAGTTCCTACAATATCATAGGAACGAAATTTTCTGTCGTTTAGATGCACTGTTTTCAAAGTCACCGACCTAAAATAGTTTTACATTTCGTTCTGCTTCATATATAGTGTCCTTAATATGCCTGACATTTTAGTAGGTGATAGTACTACAGACATTAAACCTATCATTAATATCAATCATTCGTAAAAATATATACTAATTTTTTTCACAACCTATCCATTGCACATTGAGACTCTCAAGGTGTTAGAAAAGTTAATAAAAAAAATGGCATAAGTATGTTGAAGGCAACACTTTCTATTAATCAAATTTATGTGAAATGATAGTACCATATGGAATACCATCCCAAAAAAACCAAGCAAAAGAAGGTTTAACTCTTCGTCTAAAACTTGAACATTTGCCTACATTACATAAACACATATATCTTTTAGTTTTATAAAAAGAATATTAATGTATAAATAAAACAGAAATAAAGTAAACTTGCCATAACATCATCAGTTACAAGATTTCCCATGAAAACGAAAAATGACCAAGGGTAATTTGAATAATGAGAACTTAGCCATGCCAAAACCCTTTTCAATTCTTCGCTATAATATGGTATATTATTATTTTTAACCCATTTGGTCCATGAAGAGCTAATACATGGATAGCCTGCAGAAATATATGCTAAAGTCCTCCTAAAGGCCAACACGTTTGATGATCTGATATATTAAAGTAGA
Source organism: Vitis vinifera (assembly GCF_030704535.1). Classification (NCBI taxonomy): domain Eukaryota; kingdom Viridiplantae; phylum Streptophyta; class Magnoliopsida; order Vitales; family Vitaceae; genus Vitis; species Vitis vinifera. The sequence goes on along the minus strand of NC_081821.1, from coordinate 13,360,122 downwards.
GATATGTGGGCGAGCAAACAAAAAGTAGTACAGCAAGAAGGGATCATAAATAAAGAATGCTTATGTATGATCGTGAAAATATCACTATACAACAAAAAAAACCAACAATAAGTAATTAATACAAATTAAAACAATAAATAAAAATTAATATATAAATAATCTTACTCATGAAATACTTGTGGATCCCTTAAAACATCAATAAGCAATCTGAAATCATTAGTTTGGTTTATTTTGAGCCCATAGCTGTTGTTCAAAATGTCGTGTAACACACGTGCAACATTATTATGGATAAACTGAAGATTTAGTCCCATATTCTCATCACATAATCATGTAATTTTCCCTATACTGTTCACCACTTCTACATTATCCATACCAAATCCATCTTCTAGCTTTTTTGATGATACAAAGTATCGAATAGCTTCAAACATGTCACCATATAGGAAATATTAACTAAATAAAAATATATAAAATAAAAAAACGCTAAAAAGTAAATAAAAATATTTATTACAAAAATACCGTAGAATTGATATTAATTCTTGCTTAAGTCTATGTCTGCTTACAAGTTGGTGTTGTCGTATCCAATGTTATAGGCTGATGTGGAGTTAAAAAACAATTACACATTGTCAATATTTTACAAAACTATGATATCCAGCTAACACATACTACTGATCCAAAGCTCCCACAATATCATAGGCACAAAATTCTCTATTATTTGGATGCACTGTTTTCAAAGTCATCAACCTAAAATAGTTTCCTTTTGCTTCTGCTTCATATATATTGTCTTTAATATGTCTGACATTATAGTAGCTGATAGACCTACGGACGTTAAACCTGTCATTAATATCAATAATTCGTAAAAAAATATATAGTAATTTTCTTCACAATCTATCCACTGCACATTGAGACTCTCAATGTGTTAGAAAAGTTAATAAAAAAAAATAAAAGAATGGCATAAGTATGTTGTATGTAACACTTACTCTTAATAATATTTATGTGAAATGCTAGTAGCATATCAAATACAATCTGAAGAAAACCAAGCCAAAGAAGGTTTAACTCTTCGTCTAAAACTGGAGCATTTCCCTATACTACATTAACAAATACATCTTTTAGATTTATAAAAAAATGTATAAATAAATCAAAAATAAATTAAAATTGCCACGACATCATGAGCTACAAGATTCCCCATGAAGAAAAAAAATGACCAAGGAAAATTTGAATAATGAAAACTTGACCATGCTAAAAACCTTTTCAATTCCTGGCTATAATTTGGTCTATTATTATTTTTCATTCATTGGGTCCATGAAGAGCTAATACATGGATATCGTGCAGAAATATGAGCCAAAGTCCTCCTAACGGCCCACATGTTTGATGATCTGCTATATTAAAGCAGAGATACATGGGCGAGCAAACGAAAAGTAGTATGGCAAGAAGGGGTGATAAATAAGGGATGCTTATGTATGGTCGTGAAAACATCACTGTACAACAAATAAAACCAACAATTAATAATTAATATAAATTAAAAAAATAAATAAAAATTAATATATGAATAATTTTACTCATGAAATGCTCGTGGATCCCTTAAAACATCAATAAGTAATCTGAAATCATTAGTTTGATTCATTTCGAGCCAATAGCAGTCGTTCAAAAAGTCATGCAACATATTTGCAATATTAATATGGTTAAATTGAAGATCTAGTCCCATATTCTCATCACATGACCTTGTGATTTTCCCTCTATTGTTCACCACTACTACATTATCCATACCAAATCCATCTTCCAGCTTCTTTGATGATACCAAGTATTGAATAGCATCAAACATGTCACCGAATAGGAAATATTACCTAAATAAAATTTATAAAATAAAAAAATATTAAAAAGTAAATAAAATATGTATTATAAAAATACCGTAGAATCGATATCAATTCTTGGTTAAGTCTATGTCCGATTACAAGTTGGTGTTGTCATATCCAATCTTATAGGCTGATGTGGCGTTAAAAAAATATTATACGTTGTCCAGATTTTACAAAACTATGATTGCCAGCTAATATATACTGCTTATCCAAAGTTCCCGCGATATCATAAGACCGAAATTCTCTGTTATTTAGATGCACCATTTTCAAAGTCACCATCTTTTAGATTGATAAAAATAAATAATGTATAAATAAAACATAAATAAATTAAACCACAACATCATGAGCTAGAACATTTTTCATGAAGAAAAAAAATGACCACGGGTAATTTGAATAATGAGAAATTGGCCATCCGAAAGCCCATTTCAATTCTTGGCTTTAATTTGGTCTATTATTATTTTTCATCCATTGGGTCCATGAAGAGCTAATACATGGATATCGTGCAGAAATATGAGCCAAAGTCCTCCTAAAGGCCAACATGTTTGATGATCTACTATATTGAAGCAGAGATACATGGGCGAGCAAACGAAAAGTAGTATGGCAAGAAGGGGTGATAAATAAGGGATGCTTATGTATGGTCGAGAAAACATCATTGTACAAGAAATAAAACCAACAATTAATCATTAATATAAATTAAAACAATAAATAAAAATTAATATATGAATAATCTTACTTATGAAATGGTCGTGGATCCCTTAAAACATCAATAAGCAATCTGAAATCATTAGTTTGATTTATTTCGAGCCCATAATAGTTTTTCAAAATGTCGTGTAACACACGTGCAATATATTATGGATAAACTTAAGATCTAGTGCCCTATTGTCATCACATAATCTTGTAATTTCCCTCTACCGTTCACCACTGCTACATTATCCATACCAAATCCATCTACCGCTTTTTTTATGATACCAAGTATTGAATTATTTCAAACATGTCACCGGATAGGAAATATTAACTAAATAAAACTATATAGAATAAAAAAAATAAAAAGTAAATAAAATATGTATTACAAAAATACTGTAGAATTGATATCAATTCTTGGTTAAGTCTATGTCCAATTACAAGTTGGTGTTGTTGTATCCAATCTTGTAGGCTGATGTGGAGATAAAAAAATATTATATTTTGTCCAGATTTTACAAAACTATGATTACCAGCTAACACATACTACTTATCCAAAGTTCTCGCAATATCATAGGACTGAAATTCTCTATTATTTGGATGCACCATTTTCAAAGTCACCAACCTAAAATAGTTTCCTTTTGCTTCTGCTTCATATATATTGTCTTTAATATGTTTGAAATTATAATAGATGATAGTGCTACAGACATTAAAACTTTCATTAATATCAATAATTCGTAAAAAAATATATAGTAATTTTTTTCACAATCTATCCACTGCACATTGAGACTCTTAATGTGTTAGAAAAGTTAATAAAAAAATAAAATAATGGCATAAGTATGTTATAAGTAACACTTACTCTTAATCAAATTTATGTGAAATGCTAGTAGCATATAGAATACCATCCCAATAAAACCAAGCCTAAGAAGGTTTAACTCTTCGTCTAAAACTTCGACATTTCCATACATTAAATTTAACACATACATCTTTTAGATTTATAAAAAAAAACTATAATGTATAAATAAAACATAAATAAATTAAACTTGCCACGATATCATGAGCTACAAGATTCCCCATGAAGAAAAAAAATGACCAAGGGTAATTTGAGTAATGAGAACTTGGCCATGACAAAACCCTTTTCAATTATTGGCTATAATTTGGTCTATTATTATTTTTCACCCATTGGGTCCACAAAGAGCTAATACATGGATATCCTGCAGAAATATGTGTCAAAGTCCTCCTAAAGGCCAACACATTTGATGATATGCTATATCGAAGTAGAGATACATAGGCGAGCAAACAAAAAGTACTACGGTAAGAACGGGTCATAAATAAGGAACGCTTATGTATGGTCATGAAAACATCACTGTGCAACAAATAAAACCAACAATTAATAATTAATATAAATAAAAACAATAAATAAAAATTAATATATGAAGAATCTTACTCATGAAGTGCTCGTGGTTATTAATTCCTGCTTAAGTTTATGTCCGATTACAAGTTGGTGTTGTTGGATCCAATCTTGTAGGCTGATGTGGTGTTAAAAAACAATTAGACGTTGTTCAGATTCTACATAACTATGATAGTCATCCAAAACATACTGCTTATCCAAAGTTTTCGCAATATCATAGGAACAAAATTCTCTATCATTTCGATGCACTATTTTCAAAGTCACCAACCTAAAGTAGTTTCCTTTTTCTTCTGCTTCATATATATTGCCTTTATTATATATGATATTATAGTATTTGATAGTGCTATAAATGTTAAACCTGGCATTAATATCAATCATTCGTAAAAAAATAGAGTAATTTTTTTCACAATCTATCCACTTACCATTGAGACTCTCAAAGTGTTAGAAAAGTCAATAAAGAAATTAAAAAAATTGGCATAAGTATGTAGTGTGCAACACTTACTATTAGTCAAATTTATGTGAAATGCTAGTAGCATATAGAATACCATTCAAAGAAAACCTGGCCAAAGAAGGTTTAACTCTTCGTCTAATACTTGAGCATTTCCCTGCATTACATAAACACATATATGTTTTAGATTTATAAAATAAAATAATGTATAAATAAAATAGAAATAAATTAAAGTTGCCACGACATCATTAGATATAAGATTTCTCATGATGACAAAAAATGACCAAGGGTAATTTAAATAATGAGAACATAGCCATGCCAAAACTCTATTCAATTCTTGGCAATAATTTGGTCTATTATTATTTTTAACCCATTGGGTACATGAAGAGCTAATACATGGATTTCTTGTAGAAATATGTGTCAAAGTCCTCCTAAAGGTCAACATGTTTGATGATATGCTATATTGAAGTAAAGATACGTGGGCGAGCAAACGAAAAAGCAGCACGACAAGAAGGGGTCATAAATAAGGAATACTTATGTATAGTCATGAAAACATAACTATAATTAATATAAAATAAAACAATAAAAAAATTAATATATGAATAATCTTACTCATGAAATGCTCATCGATCCCTTAAAACAACAATAAGAATTCTGAAATCTTTAGTTTGATTGAAAAAGTTGTTCAAGACACGTGTAATATTATTATGGATAAACTGAAGATCTAGTCCCATATTGTCATCACATGACCCTGTGATTTTCCCTCTACCGTTCACCACTACTACATTATCCATACCAAATCCATCTTCCAACTTCTTTGATGATACCAAGTATTGAATAGCTTCAAACATGACACCGGTTAGGAAATATTAACTAAATAAAAATATAAAAAATATAAAAAACATCAAAAATAAAATAAAATATGTATCACAAAATTACCATAGAATTGATATCAATTATTGCTTACGTCTATGTCCGATTACAAGTTTCTGCTGTCGTATCCAATCTTGTAGGTTGATGTGGAGTTAAAAAACAATTATTCGTTGTCCAAATTTTACAAAACTATGATAGTCAGCTAACACATACTGCTTATCCAAAGTTCCTGTAATATCATAGGAACAAAATTCTCTGTTGTTTAGATGCACTCTCTTCAAAGTCACCAACCTAAAATAGTTTCCTTTTGCCTCTTCTTCATATATATTGTCTTTAATAAGTCTGACATTATAGTAGTTGATAGTGCTACAGCCATTAAACCTGTCATTAATATCAATCATTTGTAAGAAAATATATACTCATTTTTGTCACAATCTATCCACTGCACATTGAGACTCTCAAGGTGTTAGAAAAGTTAATAAAAAAATGGCATAAGTATGTGGAACTCAACACTTTCTATTAATCAAATTTATGTGAAATGATAGTACCATATGGATTACCATCCCAAAAAAACCAAGCAAAAGAAGGTTTAACTCTTCGTCTAAAACTTAAGCATTTCCCTACATTACATAAACACCTATATCTTTTAGATTTATAAAAAAAAAATGTATAAATAAAACAAAAATAAATTAGACTTGCCATGGCAACATGAGCTACAAGATTTCCCATGAAAACAGAAAAGGACCAAGGGTACTTTGAATAATGAGAACTTGGCCATGACAAAACCCTTTTCAATTCTTGGTTATAATTTGGTCTATTAAAATTTTTAACCCCTTAGGTCCATGAAAAACTAATACATGGATATCCTGCAGAAATATTTGCCAAAGTCCTCCTAAAGGCCAACACATTTGATAATCTGCTATATTTAAGTAGAGATACGTGGGCGAGCAAAGGAAAGTAGTACAACAAGAACGGGTCATAAATAAGGGATGCTTATGTATGGTCCTGAAAACATCATTGTACAACAAATAAAATCAAAAAATAATAATTAATATAAATTAAAACAGTAAATAAAAAATAATATATGAATAATCTTACTCATGAAATGCTCGTGGATCCCTTAAAACATCAATAAGCAATTTGAAATCATTAGTTTGATTCATTTCGAGCCCATAACAGTCGTTCAAAGAGTCGTGCAAGACACGTGCAATATTATTATGGATAAACTAAAGATCTAGTCCCATATTGTCATCACATGACCATGTGATTTTCCCTTTACCGTTCACCACTACTACATTATCCATACCAAATCCATCTTCCAGCTTCTTTAATGATACCAAGTATTGAATATCTTCAAACATGTCACCATATAGGAAATATTAATTAAATAAAAATATATAAAATAAAAAAAAATTAAAAAGTAAATAAAATATTTATTACAAAAATACCGTAGAATTGATATCAATTCTAGCTTAAGTCTATGTCCGATTACAAGTTTTTGTTGTCGTATCCAATCTTGTAGGTTGATGTGGAGTTAAAAAACCAATATTCGTTGTCCAAATTTTACAAAACTATGATAGCCAGCTAACACATACTGCTTATCCAAAGTTCCCGCAATATCATAGGAACGACATTCTCTATCGTTTAGATGCACTGCTTTCAAAGTCACCAACCTAAAATAGTTTCATTTTGCTTCTGCTTCATATATATTGTCTTTAATAAGTCTGACATTATAGTAGTTGATAGTGCTACAGCCATTAAACTTGTCATTAATATCGATCATTCGTAAGAAAATATATACTCATTTTTGTCACAATCTATCCACTGCACATTGAGACTCTCAAGGTGTTAGAAAAGTTAATAAAAAAATGGCATAAGTATGTGGAACTCAACACTTTCTATTAATCAAATTTATGTGAAATGATAGTACCATATGGATTACCATCCCAAAAAAACCAAGCAAAAGAAGGTTTAACTCTTCGTCTAAAACTTAAGCATTTCCCTACATTACATAAACACATATATCTTTTAGATTTTAAAAAAAAAAACATGCATAAACAAAAAAAAAAAGGCATCAGTATGCATAAACAAAAAAAGTTGTTCAAGACACGTGTAATATTATTATGGATAAACTGAAGATCTAGTCCCATATTGTCATCACATGACCTTGTGATTTTCCCTCTACCGTTCACCACTACTACATTATCCATACCAAATCCATCTTCCAACTTCTTTGATGATACCAAGTATTGAATAGCTTCAAACATGACACCGGTTAGGAAATATTAACTAAATAAAAATATAAAAAATAAAAAAAACATCAAAAATAAAATAAAATATGTATTACAAAAGTACCATAGAATTGATATCAATTATTGCTTAAGTCTATGTCGGATTACAAGTTTTTGTTATCGTATCCAATCTTGTAGGTTGATGTGGAGTTAAAAAAAAATTATTTGTTGTCCAAATTTTACAAAACTATGATAGCCAGCTAACACATACTGCTTATCCAAAGTTCCCGCAATATCATAGGAACGAAATTCTCTGTCGTTTAGATGCACTGTTTTCAAAGTCACCAACCTAAAATAGTTTCGTTTTGCTTCTTCTTGATATATATTGTCTTTAATAAGTCTGACATTATAGTAGTTGATAGTGCTACAGCCATTAAACCTGTCATTAATATCAATCATTCGTAAAAAAATATATACTCATTTTTGTCACAATCTATCCATTGCACATTGAGACTCTCAAGGTGTTAGAAAAGTTAATAAAAAAATGGCATAAGTATGTGAAACGCAACACTTTCTATAAATCAAATTTATGTGAAATGATAGTACCATATGGAATACCATCCCAAAAAAACCAAGCAAAAGAAGGTTTAACTCTTCGTCTAAAACTTGAGCATTTCCCTACATTACATAAACACATATATCTTTTAGATATATATAAAAAAAATTTATAAATAAAACAAAAATAAATTAGACTTGCCATGGCAACATAAGCTACAAGATTTTCCATGAAAACAAAAAAGGACCAAGGGTAATTTGAATAATGAGAACTTGGCCATGGCAAAACCCTTTTCAATTCTTGGGTATAATTTGGTCTATTAATATTTTTAACCCCTTAGGTTCATGAAAAACTAATACACGGATATCCTGCTGAAATATTTGCCAAAGTCCTTCTAAAGGCCAACACGTTTGATGATCTGCTATATTTAAGTAGAGATACGTGGGCGAGCAAACGAAAAGTAGTACAACAAGAAGGGGTCATAAATAAGGGATGCTTATGTATGGTCGTGAAAACATCATTGTACAACAAATAAAACCAAAAATTAATAATTAATATAAATTAAAACAGTAAATAAAAATTAATATATGAATAATCTTGCTCGTGGATCCCTTCAAACATCAATAAGCAATCTGAAATCATTAGTTTGATTCATTTCATGCCCATAACAGTTGTTCAAAGAGTCGTGCAAGACACGTGCAATATTATTATGGATAAACTGAAGATCTAGTCCCATATTGTAATCACATGGCCATGTTATTTTCCCTTTACCGTTCACCACTACTACATTATCCATACCAAATCCATCTTCCAGCTTCTTTGATGTTACCAAGTATTGAATATCTTCAAACATGTCACCATATAGGAAATATTAATTAAATAAAAATATATAAAATTAAAAAACAATAAAAAGTAAATAAAATATTTATTACAAAAATACTGTAGAATTGATATCAATTCTAGCTTAACTCTATGTCCGATTACAAGTTTTTGTTGTCGTATCCAATCTTGTAGGTTGATGTGGAGTTAAAAAACCAATATTCGTTGTCCAAATTTTACAAAACTATGATAGCCAGCTAACACATACTGCTTATCCAAAGTTCCCGCAATATCATAGGAACGACATTCTCTATCGTTTAGATGCACTGCTTTCAAAGTCACCAACCTAAAATAGTTTCATTTTGCTTCTGCTTCATATATATTGTCTTTAATAAGTCTGACATTATAGTAGTTGATAGTGCTACAGCCATTAAACCTGTCATTAATATCGATCATTCGTAAGAAAATATATACTCATTTTTGTCACAATCTATCCACTGCACATTGAGACTCTCAAGGTGTTAGAAAAGTTAATAAAAAAATGGCATAAGTATGTGGAACTCAACACTTTCTATTAATCAAATTTATGTGAAATGATAGTACCATATGGATTACCATCCCAAAAAAACCAAGCAAAAGAAGGTTTAACTCTTCGTCTAAAACTTAAGCATTTCCCTACATTACATAAACACATATATCTTTTAGATTTTAAAAAAAAAAAACATGCATAAACAAAAAAAAAAAGGCATCAGTATGCATAAACAAAAAAAGTTGTTCAAGACACGTGTAATATTATTATGGATAAACTGAAGATCTAGTCCCATATTGTCATCACATGACCTTGTGATTTTCCCTCTACCGTTCACCACTACTACATTATCCATACCAAATCCATCTTCCAACTTCTTTGATCATACCAAGTATTGAATAGCTTCAAACATGACACCGGTTAGGAAATATTAACTAAATAAAAATATAAAAAATAAAAAAAACATCAAAAATAAAATAAAATATGTATTACAAAAGTACCATAGAATTGATATCAATTATTGCTTAAGTCTATGTCGGATTACAAGTTTTTGTTATCGTATCCAATCTTGTAGGTTGATGTGGAGTTAAAAAAAAATTATTTGTTGTCCAAATTTTACAAAACTATGATAGCCAGCTAACACATACTGCTTATCCAAAGTTCCCGCAATATCATAGGAACGAAATTCTCTGTCGTTTAGATGCACTGTTTTCAAAGTCACCAACCTAAAATAGTTTCGTTTTGCTTCTTCTTGATATATATTGTCTTTAATAAGTCTGACATTATAGTAGTTGATAGTGCTACAGCCATTAAACCTGTCATTAATATCAATCATTCGTAAAAAAATATATACTCATTTTTGTCACAATCTATCCATTGCACATTGAGACTCTCAAGGTGTTAGAAAAGTTAATAAAAAAATGGCATAAGTATGTGAAACGCAACACTTTCTATAAATCAAATTTATGTGAAATGATAGTACCATATGGAATACCATCCCAAAAAAACCAAGCAAAAGAAGGTTTAACTCTTCGTCTAAAACTTGAGCATTTCCCTACATTACATAAACACATATATCTTTTAGATATATATAAAAAAAAATTATAAATAAAACAAAAATAAATTAGACTTGCCATGGCAACATAAGCTACAAGATTTTCCATGAAAACAAAAAAGGACCAAGGGTAATTTGAATAATGAGAACTTGGCCATGGCAAAACCCTTTTCAATTCTTGGGTATAATTTGGTCTATTAATATTTTTAACCCCTTAGGTTCATGAAAAACTAATACACGGATATCCTGCTGAAATATTTGCCAAAGTCCTTCTAAAGGCCAACACGTTTGATGATCTGCTATATTTAAGTAGAGATACGTGGGCGAGCAAACGAAAAGTAGTACAACAAGAAGGGGTCATAAATAAGGGATGCTTATGTATGGTCGTGAAAACATCATTGTACAACAAATAAAACCAAAAATTAATAATTAATATAAATTAAAACAGTAAATAAAAATTAATATATGAATAATCTTGCTCGTGGATCCCTTCAAACATCAATAAGCAATCTGAAATCATTAGTTTGATTCATTTCATGCCCATAACAGTTGTTCAAAGAGTCGTGCAAGACACGTGCAATATTATTATGGATAAACTGAAGATCTAGTCCCATATTGTAATCACATGGCCATGTTATTTTCCCTTTACCGTTCACCACTACTACATTATCCATACCAAATCCATCTTCCAGCTTCTTTGATGTTACCAAGTATTGAATATCTTCAAACATGTCACCATATAGGAAATATTAATTAAATAAAAATATATAAAATTAAAAAACAATAAAAAGTAAATAAAATATTTATTACAAAAATACTGTAGAATTGATATCAATTCTAGCTTAACTCTATGTCCGATTACAAGTTTTTGTTGTCGTATCCAATCTTGTAGGTTGATGTGGAGTTAAAAAACAATTATTCATTGTCCAAATTTTACAAAACTATGATAGCCAGCTAACACATACTGCTTATCCAAAGATCCTGCAATATCATAGGAACGAAATTCTCTGTCGTTTAGATGCACTGTTTTCAAAGTCACCAACCTAAAATAGTTTCCTTTTGCTTCTGCTTCATATATATTGTCTTTAATAAGCCTGACATTGTAGTAGTTGATAGTGCTACAGATATTAAACCTGTCATTAATATCGATCATTCGTATAAAAATATATACTCATTTTTGTCACAATCTATGCACCGCACATTGAGACTCTCAAGGTGTTAGAAAAGTTAATAAAAAAAATGGCATAAGTATGTTGAAGGCAACACTTTCTATTAATCAAATTTATGTGAAATGATAGTACCATATGGAATACCATCCCTAAAAAACCAAGCAAAAGAAGTTTTAACTCTTCGTCTAAAACTTAAGCATTTCCCTACATTACATAAACACATATATCTTTTAGATTTATAAATAAAAAACATGCATAAACAAAACAAAAAGAAATTAGACTTGCCACGACATCATGAGCTACAAGATTTCCCATGAAAACATAAAATGACCAAGGGTAATTTGAATAATGAGCACTTGGCCATGCCAAAACTCTTTTCATTTCTTGGCTATAATATGGTATATTTTTATTTTTAACCCATTGGGTCCATGAAAAACTAATACATGGATATCGTACAGAAATATTTGTCAAAGTCCTCCTAAACGCGAACACGTTTGATGATATGCTATATTTAAGTAGAGATACGTGGGGGAGCAAGCGAAAAGTAGTACGACAAGAAGGGGTCATAAATAAGGGATGCTTATGTATGGTCGTGAAAACATCATTGTACAACAAATAAAACCAACAATTAATATTTAATATAAATTAAAACAATAAATAAAAATTAATATATGAATAATCTTACTCATGAAATGCTCGTGGATCCCTTAAAACATCAATAAGCAATCTGAAATCATTAGTTTGATTCATTTCGAGCCCATAACAGTAATTCAAAAAGTCGTGCAAGACACGTGCAATATTATTATGGATAAACTGAAGATCTAGTCCCATATTGTCATCACTTAACCTTGTGATTTTCTCTCTACCGTTCACCACTACTACATTATCCATACCAAGTCCATCTTTTAGCTTCCTTGATGAAACCAAGTATTGAATAGCTTCAAACATGTCACCCGATAGGAAATCTTAACTAAATAAAAATATATAAAATAAAAAAGCATTAAGAAGTAAATAAAATATTATTACAAAAATACCGTAGAATTGATATAAATTCTAGCTTAAGTCATTTATAGCAATCATTTGCAAAAAAATATATACTAATTTTTTTCACAATCTATCCACTACACACTGAGACTCTCAAGGTGTTAGAAAAGTTAATAAAAAAATGGCATAAGTATGTTGAAGGCAACACTTTGTATTAATCTAATTTATGTGAAATGATAGTACCATCCCAAAAAAACCAAGCAAAAGAAGGTTTCACTCTTCGTCTAAAACTTGAGCATTTTCCTACTTTACATAAACTCATATATCTTTTATAAATAAATTAGACTTGCCACGGCATCATGAGCTACAAGATTTCCCATGAAAACTTAAAATGACCAAGGGTAATTTGAATAATGAGCACTTGGCCATGCCAAAACCCTTTTCATTTCTTGGCTATAATATGGTCTATTTTTATTTTTAACCCATTGGGTCTATGAAAAACTAATACATGGATATCCTATAGAAATATTTGTAAGTCCTCCTAAACGCGAACACATTTGATGATCTGCTATATTTAAGTAAAGATACGTGGGCGAGCAAACGAAAAGTAGTACGACAAGAAGGGGTCATAAATAAGGGATGCTTATGTATAGTCGTGAAAACATCATTGTACAACAAATAAAACAACACAATTAATAATTAATATAAATTAAAACAATAAATAAAAATTAATATATGAATAATCTTGCTCGTGGATCCCTTAAAACATCAATAAGCAATCTGAAATCATTAGTTTGATTCATTTCGAGCCCATAGCAATCGTTCAAAAAGTCGTGCAAGACACATGCAATATTATTATGGATAAACTGAAGATCTAGTCCCATATGGTCATCAAATGACCTTGTGATTTTCCCTTTACCGTTCACCATTGCTATATTATCCATACCAAATCCATCTTCCAGCTTCTTTGTTAATGCCAAGTATTGAATAGCTTCAAACATGTCACCGGATAGGAAATCTTAACTAAAGAAAAATATATAAAATAAAAAAACATTAAAAAGTAAATAAAATATTTATTATAGAAATACCAAAGAATTGATATCAATTCTAGCTAAAGTCTATGTCCGATTACAAGTTTGTGTTGTCGTATCCAATCTTGTAGGCTGATGTGGAGTTAAAAAACAATTATATATTGTCCAAATTTTACAAAACAATGATAGCCAACTAACACATACTGCTTATTCAAAGTTCGCGCAATATCATAGAAACTAAATTCTCTGTCGTTTGGATGCACTGTTTTCAAAGTCACCAACCTAAAATAGTTTCCTTTTGCTTCTACTTCATATATATTGTCTTTAATAAGTCTGACATTATAGTAGCTGATAGTGCTATAGACGTTAAACTTGTCATTAGTATCAATCATTCGTAAAAAAATATATACTAATTTTTTTTTTCATAATCTATCCACTACACAATGAGACTCTCAAGGTGTTAGAAAAATTAATAAAAAAAAATGGAATAAGTATGTTGAATGCAACACTTTCTATTAATCAAATTTATGTGAAATGATAGTACCATATGGAATACCATCCCAAAAAAACCAAGCAAAAGAAGGTTTAACTCTTCGTCTAAAACTTGATCATTTCCCTACATTACATAAACACATATATCTTTTAGATTTATAAAAAAAAATAATGCATAAATAAAACAGAAATAAATTAAACTTGCCACAACATCATCAGTTACAAGATTTCCCATGAAAACAAAAAATGACCAAGGGTAATTTGAATAATGAGAACTTAGCCATGCCAAAACCCTTTTCAATTATTGACTATAATATGGTATATTATTATTTTTTACCCATTGGGTCCATGAAAATTTAATACATGGATATCCTGCAAAAATATTTGCCAAAGTCCTTCTAAAGGCGAACACAATTGATGATCTGCCATATTAAAGTAGAGATACGTGGGCGAGCAAACGACAAGTAGTATGACAAGAAGGGGTCATAAATAAGGGATGCTTATATATGGTCGTGAAAACATCATTGTACAACAAATAAAACCAACAATTAATAATTAATATAAATTAAAACAATAAATAAAAAATAATATATGAATAATCTTACTCATGAAATGCTTGTGGATCCCTTTAAACATCAACAATTATGCCAATAGTAGTCGTTCAAAAAGTCGTGCAAGACACGTGCAATATTATTATGGATAAACTGAAGATCTAGTCCCATATTGTCATAACATGACTATAAACCCCCATTTAGGCATGGATCACCTTTCCTTTGTCATTTCTGCAGATCCCATTTTTTTTAGCCAGATGCCACTACCCCCAACGAGCCACGTGTCACATCCTAAGTGGCCATAAGAGAATCATCCTTGCCTTTTGAGAGGCGAATACGAGGGTGACACGTGGAGGAACATTCTAGAAGGTGGTCCTACAGGCCGTTATCAGGAGCAGATGAGAGAGAAAAGGGAGGTTGCAGAGTAGTGGTGCTGGAAGGTGGTTGTTTCTGCATATATGGTTAGGGGGGCAAATTTGGAAGAGATGGGAGAAAGTATTCGCTATTAGAGGGGTTTTTGCTTTGAGAAAAGGTACAGAGAAAGGGGGAGAAGATATTCTGGCAGAGGTGAGGTGCTTTTCGAGGGTGGGTTGCTTTTTTAGGAGATCGGCGGTGATATTTTGAGAGTGAGCTTTCTTTCTTAAGGGGAAGCTAGGAAAAATAGGGAAAGGAGAAACAGAGTAAGCCTGTTGGGTAACAGTGGGTGGAGAGATATTGGTAGGGGATTACAGAGAGGTTTTTGGGAGTTGAAGAAAAGAAGAGGAGGTTCTGGAACTTAAGGAGGGGTATTTCTTTAGCTTTGGAGGGCAAGAACTTGGGAAAGAGTATCTTCTAGTACGTTTGGGACAACTTCTTGAACTATGCTTACTCACCCCCCTGTGTATTTGAATATGGTTTACTCCCATTTTGATATTTTTTTTAAACTCTCCTGATGCACTACTAGTCTGAGAACCCCTGGATTCCAATGTGAAAGGGGATTTGACCTGAAACTTTGCTCACTCTGTTTACCCTATTCAGGGTACGCTATCTTGTTTTTTTTTTCCTTTTATTTCTGATATCTCAATCTATATCCCTGTTTTGGCTCCCATTTCTGGATTTTCTTTGGACTATTGGTTCGACGTTTTGACCTGCGCTTGAGGAGAGAAACATTTCTTATGATATTTTGGAGGGCAAGAACTTTGAAAGAGCATCTCCAAGGTTATTTTTAGTGTATTCAGAGACGATCTGGAGAAGTCGTTGTACCTTCCTTTCTGAAGCTTCACTTGCTATTCCTGGGTTTATCAGTTTTGTCTCTCTGTTCTCTTCAATGACAAATTTGACCCACTAGGCAACGTCAATTCTTCCTTTGTCGTTGCTGAAATGCTAGGAGGGGAGCTTCCCAGTAATGACTTCAAGAATGACGATTCCCAAATAGTAGATGTCATGCTTGGGGGGAAAACATGTTGGTTTTGAACCTTGTATTCGAACATGGCTTGGGATGCTTGGGTCGCATTGACCAATGGATAAAAGGAGTAGCCTGTGAGAAATGGTATGTAGTCTTCATTGAGAAGAATGTTGCCGGACTTTAAAGCGTAGAAAGCCTATATTTCGCGAAGGAGCTCATGGTGTTGTATTTGCCTAAGGACTCAAGTCATCGTGTTATGCATTGAGATTTAAAATCTAGCAGCATCTTGTTTGAAAATGGCTTTACAACTGAAGTTCTGATTTCGGGTTGGTAAGAATAACACTTGATAGAAAGAACAAACATATACTAGCATGTGTGGGGAAAATTTTTTTGTTACTCGGCATCAGAATCCGCATGCATGGCCTCCTTGGCGCCCATGCCGCTAGCTTTGGCTAGTTCCTCGCCTTCACACCATTACTTGCATTCTCTATGAAGGAACTCTATTCCATGATAATCAGGCCGACGTGAACTACAAATCTACATGCTAGGAATGAAGGTCCCAAAAGTTCTTCCTCATCGAAGTGGTGGCTTCATGGGAGTCCAGGCCATAGCACAAAAGGGTTAAACATTTTTTTTTGGCCTTGAGAATGTTCTTCAGTAGCTAGTTGTATGTGATGATCACTATTTAGACCAAAGCAAGATGCATGGGACTGAAATGAACTGACATGAAATCCTCCAAGTAGAACAAGCAGTTCCCTGGGTCCACGCCGCAGTGGCTACCAATTTGTCATCCTTCAGTGTATTTAGTCTACATTAGTCCTTGAAGAACTAAGGCAAACGCTAAGAAGCTCGGAGCAGCAGGCTGTGTTTAGAGAAGACAAGTTCCACAGAGACATTGAGGATCTTCAAAAGCGTTATCAAGCCCACTCTCTCTCATCACTTTCCCTATGTCACGTGCATGAACCTTGCATGCATTGTTACCCACCGGACCCTATGCATGGCCATTTATATTCCTCACCACCCTACCTTTATTATTTCATACCCAGTCCCCTCATCAATTTCACCCGCTGCACTCATACCCATTTCATATCTTTCATAACCATCTCCATTTCTATTCTCCATGCCCCTATTCACTTCCATTTTCTAAAAATCCACTTGAGAGACAAGCTTCACGTGCATGGCGCATTTTTCCCCACAAAATCTCTATCATTACTTAATATGGGATTGATCCAAGTTTGAAGACGAGCTTCAGAAAACGCTGGCAGAAGCGAATGCACTTCGTCCAGCTCAGAGCACTGTGCGTCATACCCTTACCATTCGGTATAGTCATACACCCTGCACACCAAACTGGTACTCTTACATTCATCAAGCACGAGACAAATGCTCCCTCATGAACCCTTCAGAAATGCACTGCCAGTCCGAGAATAAATTGTCTGGGTTGGTCTTGAAGAATAAATGGTTTTCTTTTTCCACACTCAATCCTCATAGGGATGGAAGCTTATCTTGTGCTCAGTGGGGTCCATGTGTTTCTTTTTTGTGATCATTAGGAATGATGCCATTGAAGATGAGATTTGTCTTCATAGCCTTGGTATTACCTTTGTCTTCATTCTCGTGCACAGTTGGATTCGTAAGGAGAAAGATGCAGAAAATGCCAATTGTGGTGATTCTGATAATAAAAACAGTGGGATTCCCTGGGTTCTTCTGGGTGGTTGCCCTACGTCACTTCATCATGAGGAAGAAGACACCAAAACATAACTACTCGGCTTGAGACTCATGCTAATTATCATCCATCTAGTGGGTCACCTGAGATGATGGGTCAATCTCCTCCTCATAGCCCTAGGGCTACCCAGTCACCCCTGATGTTCACTCCTCATATTCCATTCATTTCGCTACAAAAACCTGATGAGATGCTTGTCATAAACCATTCGTTGATGCAAGCTTCTTCAGGATATGAAGACATGTGCAACGAGCAAGGATTCCCGATTGTGTTTACATGGACCTATAGTGACAAGGAAATAGCTTTGGAGGGATCATGGGATAATTGGAATACAAGAAAACCCTTGCAGAGGTTAGGGAAAAAGTTCACCATTATGAGAGTGCCCCTCTCGGGTGTCTATCAGTATAGATTTATTGTTGATGGACAATGGAGGATTCTGTCCCTGAAGACTTGAAATCATTTCTGGTTTTGAATCTTCACAGTCTGCCAGAGAGGCGAGCATGTATAAGTGTGTGCAGTCAGAGTGTATAAGAAGACTAGAGAGAAGCGGTCTTGATACGTCTCATGTCGGTCCTATAGCAGACAATTGATTATCTTCTGAATTTGCTATATGAGCCTCATGATGACAGGTTCCTTGGCATGCCCCCTTTGGGCCATGCGTCACCTCTTATTTCTTCCTTTTGGGTTTTAAGAATAACTTTCTAAATCCCTTTCTTTAAATAATTTTCAAGATTCTAACTTTTTTTTTAAAATGATCTCAACTCCAAAATTTTCATCCTTAGAGTTTTAGGTACCAAAAATCCCATTTTTAATAAAACTTTGCCGTTATTTTCTTTTCTGGCGAGCAATACTCACGTCTCCTCTGTTTTTTTAAATGATTTTAAATAAGCATGAATTAAATTCTGTAATTCCGAGTGATGGAATTTACGAAATTAATTCATGCAAAAATAAACGGGCTTTGGTGGGGGCCCTACATAAGTAATTTTATGATTGATTGATTGATTGATTTGATTATCACACATGATTGATTCATTATGCTCTATGACATGCTTGAGATTATTCTTTAATTGTGCACTAACCCCCTCTCTTGATAGCGCATGATGGCTCGTTGCCCAAGTACGCACTCATTCTTATTATGGTCTCGCTATATGCATGTTTTGATACTCATATGTGCATGATTGATTTGAGTATTCATTGATTTTCTCATCAATTGTCATGACCACTTCATCTTATTAGTAGAGATCTGACTTTAGGGACTTAGAGGGGTGCTACGGTCTTTACTGTACCTTCCCGATAAGTAACCTGACCCCCGAACCCGATCCGATTTTTCATAGACCACCTTTTCCAAAATAAGGAGTCACACTTAGGGCTTTCTTTCTTATTTTGTTTACCCTTTAAAAATAAAACAAAAATAAGTGGCGACTCCAAGTCATTTTCTTAATCAATAAATTTATATTTCAAATAAAAATCGAGTTCGCCATCGAGTGGGAAACTCATGAGCTGAAATGCGGGGTCCATAATGACCTTGTCATTTTCCCCCTACCATTTACCACTACTATATTATCCATACCAAATCCATCTTCCAGCTTCTTTGATGATACCAAGTATTGAATAGCTTCAAACATGTCACCGGATAGGAAATCTTAACTAAAGAAAAATATATAAAATAAAAAAACATTAAAAAGTAAATAAAATATTTATTACAAAAATACCAAAGAATTGATATCAATTCTAGCTAAAGTCTATGTCCGATTACAAGTTTGTGTTGTTGTATCCAATCTTGTAGGCTGATGTGGAGTTAAAAAACAATTATATATTGTCCAAATTTTACAAAACAATGATAGCCAGCTAACACATACTGCTGATTCAAAGTTCGCGTAATATCATAGAAACTAAATTCTCTGTCGTTTGGATGCACTGTTTTCAAAGTCACCAACCTAAAATAGTTTCCTTTTGCTTCTGCTTCATATGTATTATCTTTAATTTATCTGACATTATAGTAGTTGATAGTGCTATAGAGGTTAAACTTGTCATTAATATCAATCATTCGTAAAAAAATATATACTAATTTTTTTCACAATCTATCCACTATTGATTCGTTCCCAATTGGTGTCTCAGCTGATTCATGTCCTCTCAATGGTCCCTGATAGTGGTGCCATTTGATACGTGTCCAGCTGGTGTCCCTTGATTGTGGTCCTCAGGGAGTAATCAACAAAGTTTATAACCTATTACACCATGTACTAGGATAGCCTTAGCTAGCATAGCATAGTGGCTCTAGGGTCGTTCACTAGGATGGGTTTTCTCTTCACAATTGATATTAATTCAAAGATGAATTGGTGTCTTTTCATTTCAAGGTTAGCTTTAAAAGAAAACATAAAGATGTTTGAGTGAAAAAGGTTTGGTTTTAAACTAACCAAAAATAGTAACTGATTTTACTTACAAAGAAAAGTGTTTCTTGGAGTTTAGATCACTAGGCTCAAGTTCCTTATACAAAAAGGAGAGTTCCAGTCACTTGTTTCTTTTCCTCGCATTAGAGAATTAACATATAGTTAATTCTCTAACCGGTGTGGTACAGATGTTTCCCCTTAATGGATTCAAACAATAATTCCCTCTCACTGATGCACCTTGCAATGACTCATGTCTCTCACCTAGCACTTGCCATTCAAGGTGATCCTTAACCTTGGATTACCTGTCAAAAGCTCACAAGAGATAACTAATGGATGTCTCCATGGAGTCCAAAAGCTTACCAAGTGTTGGCTATTCTAGAAAATCCTACCTTCAAACCACCTCCCAAAGGCTCGCAAGAGATAAACTAGTGCATCTCAATGGACGGAGATCACTTGCCTTACCAAGTGTTGGCCCAGGTGATTTAAAGGCGTTTTAAGTTAACTAAAAAGATAAAAACCATTAACGGGTCACAATTTCTCTTCATTAAAAACTAAAACAACAAAACTTCCAATTTATGCATTTGGAAACTTACTCGGCTTTCTTCACTCCAAGAGACGAAGAGCCTAGCCTCTCATCCTCTGAGGAAAAATCCTCAGAGTTTGATTGGCTAGAAATAAAAAGAACGAGAAAACAAAAATATATATTCAAAGTAGAGCAAGTGCTCTGTATTTTACTTTCTTCCCAAAACTGTACAAAGGATGCGTCTGAGAGCAAGCTCCCAATATCTTCCCTCTCACTTGTAAAGAAAATTACAACTATATATAAGAGGTTATTCACCCTTGGTTCTTACTTAAAGACTATGGAATCCTATGATAGGTGGGTTACAAGGAGACTTTGGGGATTTAGACATCAAATATCTAAAGAAAAATATCTCAAAATATCGGTCGCACATATCGGGAAGCTTCAGGAGAACACCATGGCACTGTGCAAAATGGTTGCGAAACTCTCTGGGTAAGAGCTATCAGAGGATCTAGATATGTCTGACCGGGGAAGTTGAAATGCCCTCCTCTCCCATCCGGCGTCAGGCGCCGGATGTGAAATATCCGGAGAAGGTGGAACGTCACCCGGACAGAATTCCGGATGTGATATATCCGAAGAAGATGGAACATCGCAAGAGTGACCGTCTGCGTGTGCATGGTGTAAGGACCCCTCCCCCTGATGACACGGAGCGCGCATCGCTATCCGGAGCAACTCCATCCGGATTCCCCAAGAGGACACGCGGTGCGCTCCCATATCCGGACTCCCTCAAGAGAGAAGCACATGACACTCGCGATCATCACACCCGGACGATAGCATATCCTATCCGGATATGTTGTCCGGATAAGATCCCATACTCCTTGCATTCCGGATTTGCTTATGGCAAAGGACTTCAAAGCTTCGATTCTTCATTTTTCTGAGCTTTCCATTGCTTTGCCATGGATTCCAAAGAACTCTTCTCAATCTTGGATTGCTTTGGTGATCAAAAAGCTATCAAAACACCAAAACTTAACACAATTTGATTAGAATTGATTGCAAGGGTCCTTAATATGTTAATTGGGTTAAAAGGTGATAACTACTACTCAAAAGTGTTTAAAAGAGTTAATTACAAGCTATGAAATAACACTTTTTGAGTAGTAATCAACTACACATGGAGACTATCAAGGTGTTAGAAAAGTTAATAAAAAAAATGTCATAAGTATGTTGTATCCAACACTTTCTATTAATCACATTTATGTGAAAGGATAGTACCATATGGAATACCATCCCAAAAAAACCAAGCAAAAGAAGGTTTAACTCTTCGTATAAAACTTGAGCATTTCCTTACATTACATAAACACATATATCTTTTAGATTTATAAAAAAAAAATCATAAATAAAACAGAAATAAATTAAACTAGCCACGGCATCATCAGCTACAAGATTTCCCATGAAAATAAAAAATGACCAAGGGTAATTTGAATAATAAGAACTTGACCATGCCAAAACCCTTTTCAATTCTTGGCTATAATTTGGTCTATTATTATTTTTACCCCATTGCGTCCATGAAAAACTAATACATGGATATCCTACAGAAATATTTGCCAAAGTCCTCCTAAAGGCGTTACGTTTGATGATCTGCTATATTGAAGTATAGATACGTGGGTGAGCAAACGAAAAGTAAAACAACAAGAAGGGGTCATAAATAAGGGATGATTATGTATGGTCATGAAAACATCATTGTACAACAAACAAAACTAACAATTAATAATTAATATAAATGAAAAAAATAAATAAAAATTAATATATGAATAATCTTACTCATGAAATGCTCGTGGATCCCTTAAAACATCAATAAGTAATTTAAAATCATTAGTTTGATTCATTTTGAGCCAATAGCAGTCGTTCAAAATGTCGTGCAAGACACGTGCAATATTATTATGAATAAATTGAAGATCTAGTCCCATATTGTCATCACATGACCTTGTGATTTTTCCTCTACCGTTCACCATTGCTACATTATCCGTACCAAATCCATCTTCCAGCTTCCTTGCTAATACCAAGTATTGAATCGCTTCAAACATGTCACTGGATAAGAAATATTAACTAAATAAAAATATATATAAGATTAAAAAAACAATAAAAAGTAAATAAAATATTTATTACAAAAATGTCGTAGAATTGATATCAATTCTTGCTTAAGTCTATGTCTGATTACAAGTTGGTGTTGTCGTATCCAATGTTGTACGCTGATGTGGAGTTAAAAAACAATTATACGCTGTCCAGGTTTTAAAAAACTATGATAGCTAGCTAACACATACTGCTTATCCAAAGTTCCCGCAATATCATAAGAACAAAATTCTCTATTATTTGGATGCACTGTTTTCAAAGTCACCAACCTAAAATAGTTTCCTTTTGCTTATGCTTCATATATATTGTCTTTAATATGTTTGACATTATAGTAGCTGATAGTGCTACGAACGTTAAACCTGTCATTAATATCAATAATTTGCAAAAAAAATATATAGTAATTTTTTTCATAATCTATCCACTGCACATTGAGACTCTCAATGTGTTAGAAAATTTAATAAAAAAATAAAAAAAAATGGTGTAAGTATGTTGTATGTAACACTTACTCTCAATCAAATTTAGGCGAAATGCTAGTAGCATATAAAATACCATCCCAAGAAAACCAAGCTAAAGAAGGTTTAACTCTTCGTCTAAAACTTGAGCAGTTCCTTATACTACATTAACACATACATCCTTTAGATTTAAAAAATAATAATAATAATGTATAAATAAATAAAAAATAAATTAAAATTCCCACGACATAATGATTTACAAGATTCCCCATGAAGAAAAAAAATAACCAAGGGTAATTTGAATAATGAGAACTTGGCCATGCCAAAACCCTTTTCAATTCTTGGTTATAATTTGGTCTATTATTATTTTTCACCCATTGGGTCCATGAAGAGCTAATACATGGATATCCGACATAAACATGTGTCAAAGTCCTCCTAAAGGCCAACACGTTTGATGATATGCTATATTGAAGCAGAGATACGTGGGCGAGCAAACGAAAAGTAGTACTACAAGAAGGGGTCATAAATAAGGGATGCTTATGTATGGTCGTGAAAACATCTGTGTACAACAAATAAAACAAACAATTAATAATTAATATAAATTAAAACAATATTAACAAAATAACATATATATATATATATATATATAATAAAAAAACGTTAAAAAGTAAAAAAAATATTTATTACAAAAATACCATAGAATTGATATCAATTTTTGCTTAAGTCTATGTCTGATTACAAGTTTTTGTTGTCGTATCCAATCTTGTAAGATGATGTGTAGTTAAAAAACAATTATATGTTGCCCAAATTTTACAAAACTATGATAGCCAACTAACACATACTGCTTCTCCAAAGTTCCCGCAATATCATAGGAACGAAATTCGTCATCGTTTGGATGCACTGTTTTCAAAGTCACCAACCTAAAATAGTCTCATTTTGCTTCTGCTTCACATGTATATTGTCTTTAATATGCCTAGCATTATAGTACCTGATAGTGCTACAGACGTTGAACATGTCATTAATATCAATCATTCATAAAAAAATATATTCTAATTTTTTTCACAATCTATCCATTGCACATTGATACTCTCAAGGTGTTAGAAAAGTCAATACAAAAAATGGCATAAGTATGTTGAATGCAACACTTTCTATTAATCAAATTTATGTGAAATGATAGTACCATATGGAATACCATTCCAAAAAAACCTTGCAAAAGAAGGTTTCACTCTTTGTCTAAAACTTGAGCATTTCCCTACATTACATAAAAATATATATCTTTTAGATTTATAAAAAAAAATGTATAAATAAAACAGAAATAAATTAAACTTGCCACGCCATCATGGGCTACAAGATTTCGCGTGAAAACAAAAAATGACCAAGGGTAATTTCAATAATGAGAACTTGACCATGCCAAAACCCTTTTCAATTCTTGGCTATAATATGATCTATAATTATTTTTATCCCATTGGGTCCATGAAAAAAAAATACACGGATATCCTGCAGAAATATTTGCCAAAGTCCTCCTAACGGCCAACACGTTTAATGATCTACTATATTGAAGTAGAGATACATGGGTGAGCAAATGGAAAGTAGTACGACAAGAAAGAGTTAAAAATAAGGGATGCTTATGTATGGTCGTGAAAACATCACTGTACAACATATAAAACCAAAAATTAATATTTAATATAAATAAAAATTAATATATGAATAATCTTACTCATGAAATGCTCGTGGATCCCTTAAAACATCAATAAGCAATCTGAAATCATTAGTTTCATTCATTTCGAGCCCATAGCAGTCGTTCAAAAAGTCGTGCAAGACACGTGCAATATTATTATGGATAAACTGAAGATCTAGTCCCATATTGTCATCACATGACCTTGTGATTTTCCCTCAACCATTCACCACTGCTACATTATCCATACCAAATCCATCTTCCAACTTCTTTGATGATACCAAGTATTGAATAGTTTCAAACATGTCACCCGATAGGAAATATTAACCAAATAAAAATATATAAAATAAAAAAACATTAAAAAGTAAAAAGAATATTTATTAAATAAAACACCAAAGAATTGATATCAATTCTTGCTTAAGCCTATGTCCGATTACAAGTTGGTGTTGTCGTATCCAATGTTATAGGCTGATGTGGAATAATAAAACAATTCTTCGTTGTCCATATTTTACAAAACTATGATAGCCAGCTAACACATACTACTTATCCAAAGTTCCAGCAATATCATAGGGATGAAATTCTCTGTTATTTAGATGCACCGTTTTCAAAGTCACCAATCTAAACTAGTTTCCTTTTGCTTATGCTCCATATATATTGTCTTTAATATGTTTGACATTATAGTAGCTGATAGGGCTACAAACGTTAAACCTATCATTAATATCAACAATTCATAAAAAAATATATACTATTTTTTTTCATAATCTATCCACTACCCATTGAGATTCTAAATGTGTTAGAAAAGTTAATACAAAAAAAAATGGCACAAGTATCTTGAATGCAACACTTTCTATTAATCAAATTTATGTGAAATGATAGTACCATATGAAATACCATCCCAAAAAAACCAAGCAAAAGAAGGTTTAACTTTTCGTCTAAAACTTGAGCATTTCCCTACATTACATAAACACATATATCTTTTAGATTTATAATAAAAAAAATAATGTATAACTAAAACAAAAATAAATTAAACTTGCCATGGCATCATGAGCTACAAGATTTCCCATGAAAATAAAAAATCACCAAGGAAAATTTGAATAATGAGAACTTGGCCATGCCAAAACCATTAGCAATTCTTGACTATAATTTGGTCTATTATTATTTTTAACTCATTGGGTCCAGGAAAAATTAATACATGGATATCTTGCAGAAATATTTGCCAAAGTCTTCCAAAAGACCAACATGTTTGATGATCCACTATATTGAAGTAGAGATACATGGGCGAGCAAATGAAAAGTAGTACGACAAGAAAGGGTCATAAATAAGGGATGCTTATGTATGGTCGTGAAAACATCATGGTACAACAAATAAAACCAACAATTAATAATTAATATAAATTAAAACAAAAATTAAAAATTAATATATGAATAATCTTACTCATGAAATGCTCATAGATCCGTTAAAACATCAAAAAGCAATCTGAAATCATTAGTTTGATTCATTTCGAACCCATAGCAGTCGTTCAAAAAGTCGTGAAAGGCACGTGCAATATTATTATGGATAAACTGAAGATCTAGTCCCATAATGTCATCACATGACCTTGTGATTTTCCCTCTACCGCTCACCACTGCTACAATATCCATACCAAATGCATCTTCCAGCTTCTTTGACGACACAAAATATTGAATAGCTTCAAACATGTTACCGGATAGGAAACATTAACTAAATAAAATATAGAAAATAAAAAAACGTTAAAAAGTAAATAAAATATTTATAAAAAAAATAACGTAGAATTGATATCAATTCTTGCTTAAGTCTATGTCCGATTATAAGTTGGTGTTGTCGTATCCAATGTTGTAGGCTGATGTGGAGTTAAAAAACAATTATACGTTGTCCAGATGTTACAAAACTATGATAGCCCGCTAACACATACTGCTTATCCAAAGTTCCCGCAATATCATAGGGATGAAATTCTCTCTTATTTGAATGCACCGTTTTCAAAGTCACCAACCTAAAATAGTTTCATTTTGCTTTTGCTTCATATATATTGTCTTTAATATGTTTGACATTACAGTAGCTGATAGTGCTACGAACGTTAAACCTATCGATAATATAATTAATTCGTAAACAAAATATATAGTAATTTTTTTTCACAATCTATCCACTGCACATTGAGACTCTCAATGTGTTAGAAAGGCTAATAAAAAAATAAAAATATGGCATAAGTATGTTGTATGCAACACTTACTCTTAATCAAATTTGTGTGAAATGCTAGTAGCATATCGAATAGCATCCCAAGAAAACCAAGCCAAAGAAGGTTTAACTCTTTGTCTAAAACTTGAACATTTCCCTTTACTACCATCTTTTAGATTTATAAAAAATAATAATAATGTATAAATAAATTAGAAATAAATTAAATTTTCCATGACATCGTGAACTACAAGATTCGCCATGAAGGAGAAAAATGACCAACGGTAATTTGAATAATGAGAACTTGGTCATGCCGAAACCCTTTTCGATTCTTGGCTATAATTTGGTCTATTATTATTTTTCACCCTTGGGTCCATGCAGAGCTAATACATGGATATCCTGCACAAATATGTGCCAAAGTCCTCCTAAAGGCCAACACGTTTGATGATATGCTATATTGGAGCAAAGATACGTGGGCGAGCAAACGAAAAGTAGTACGGCAATAAGGGATCATAAATAAGGGATGCTTATGTATGGTCCTGAAAACATCCGTGTACAACAAATAAACCCAATAATTGATAATTAATATAAATTAAAACAATAAATAAAAATTAACATATGAATAATCTTACTCATGAAATGCTCGTGGATCCCTTAAAACATCAATAAGCAATCTGAAATTATTAGTTTGATTTATTTCAAGCCCATAGCAGTTGTTCAAAATGTCGTGTAACACACGTGCAATATTATTACGAATAAACTGAAGATATAGTCCCATATTGTCATCACATAATCTTGTAATTTTCCTTTTACCGTTCACCACTGCTACAATATCTATACCAAATGCATCTTCCAGCTTCTTTGACGACACAAAGTATTGAATAGCTTCAAACATGTTATCGAATAGGAAATATTAACTAAATAAAAATATAGAAAATAAAAAAAATGTTTAAAAGGAAATAAGATATTTATAACAAAAAAATTGATATCTATTATTGCTTAAGTCTATGTCCAAATACAAGTTGGTGTTGCTGTATCTAATCTTGCAGGCTGATATGGAGTTAAAAACAATTATACGTTGTCCAGATGTTACAAAACTATGATAGCCAACTAACACATACTGCTTATCCAAAGTTCCCGCAATATCATAGGGATGAACTTCTCTCTGATTTGAATGCACCATTTTCAAAGTCACTAACCTAAAATAGTTTCCTTCTGCTTCTGCTTCATATATATTGTCTTTAATATGACATTATAGTAGCTGATAGTGCTACGGACGTTAAACGTATCATTAATATCAATAATTCGTAAACAAAATATGTAGTAATTTTTTTCACAATCTATTCACTACACATGGAGGCTCTCAATGTGTTAGAAAAGTTAATAAAAAAAAATGGCATAAGTCTGTTGTATGTAACACTTACTCTTAATCAAATTTATCTAAAATGCAAGTAGCATATCGAATACCATCCCAAGAAAACCAAGCCAAGGAAGGTTTAATTCTTCATCCAAAACTTGAGCATTTCCCTATACTACATTAACACATACATCTTTTAGATTTATATATATAAAAAATAATGTATAAATAAATCAGAAATAAATTAAAATTGCCACGACATCATGAACTACAACATTCGCCATGAAGAAAAAAAATGACCAACGGTAATTTGAATAATGAGAACTTGGCCATGCCAAAACCCTTTTCAATTCTTGGCTATAATTTGGTCTATTATTATTTTTCACCCATTGGGTCCATGAAGAGCTAATACATGGATATCTTGTAGAAATATCTACCAAAGTCCTCATAAAGGCCAACACGTTGGATGATATGCTATATTGAAGCAGAGATACATGGGCGAGCAAACGAAAAGTAATACGACAATAAGGGGTCATAAATAAGGGATGCTTATGTATGGTCGTGAAAACATCGGTGTACAACAAATAAACCCAATAATTAATAATTAATATAAATTAAAACAATAAATAAAAATTAATATATGAATAATCCTACTCATGAAATGTTCGTGGATCCCTTAAAACATCAATAAGCAATCTGAAATCCTTAGTTTGATTTATTTCGAGCCCATAGCAGTTGTTCAAAATGTCGTGTAACACACGTGCAATATTATTATGGATAAACTAAAGATCTAATCCCATATTGTCATCACACAATCTTGTAATTTTCCCTCTACCGTTCACCACTGCTACATTATCCATACCAACTGCTTCTTCCACCTTCTTTGATGATACCAAGTATTGAATAGCTTCAAACATATCACCAGATAAGAAATATTAACTAAATAAAAATATGCAAAATAAAAAAACATTAAAAGGTAAATAAAATATGTATTGCTAAAATACCGTAGAATCAATATCAATTCTTAGTTAAGTCTATGTCCGATTACAAGTCGGTGTTGTCGTATCCAATCTTGTAGGCTGATGTGGAGTTAAAAAGCAATTTTACGTTGTCCAAATTTTATAAAACTATGATAGTGAGCTAACACATACTACTTATCCAAAGTTCCTGCATTAACATAGGGACGACATTCTCTGTTATTTTGATGCATCGTTTTCAAAGTCACCAACCTAAAATAGTTTCCTTTTGCTTCTGCTTCATATATATTGTCTTTAATATGTTTGAAATTATAGTAGCTGATAGTGCTACCAACGTTAAACCTGTCATTATTATCAATAATTTGTAAGCAAAATATATAGTAATTTTTTTCACAATCTATTCAATGCACATTAAGACTCTCAATGTGTTGGAAAAGTTAATAAAAAAATATAAAAAAAATGGCATAAGTATGTTGTATGTAACACTTACTCTTAATCAAATTTATGTGAAATGCTGGTAGCATATCAAATACCATCCCAAGAAAACCTAGCCAAAGAAGGTTTAACTTTTCGTCTAAAACATGAGCATTTCCCTACAATACATTAACACATACATCTTTTATATTTATACAAAAAAAAAATGCATATATAAATCAGAAATAAAGAAAAATTGCCGCGACATCATGAGCTATAAGATTTCCCATGAAGAAAAAAATTACCAAGGGTAATTTGAATAATGAGAACTTGGTCATGCCAAAACCCTTTTCAATTCTTGGATATAATTTGGTCTATTATTATTTTTCAAACATTGGGTCCATGAAGAGATAATACATGGATATCCTACAGAAATATGTGCCAAAGTCCTCTTAAAGGCCAACACGTTTGATGATTTGATATATTAAAGTAGAGATACGTGGGTGAGCAAACAAAAAGTAGTACAACAAGAAGGGATCATAAATAAAGAATGCTTATGTATGGTCGTGAAAATATAACTATACAACAAAAAAAACCAACAATAAATAATTAATACAAATTAAAACAATAAATAAAAATGAATATATAAATAATCTTACTCATGAAATACTCGTGGATCCCTTAAAACATCAATAAGCAACCTGAAATCATTAGTTTGATTCATTTCAAGCCTATAGGAGCGGTTCAAAATGTCGTCTAACACACGTGCAATATTATTTTGGATAAACTGAAGATCAAGTCCAATATTGTCATCACATAATCTTGTAATTTCCCTCTACCGTTCACCATTGCTACATTATCCATACCAAATCCATCTTCCAGCTTCTTTGATGATACAAAGTATTGAATTACTTCAAACATGTCACCAGATAGGAAATATTAACCAAATAAAACTATATAAAATAAAAAAATAAAAAGTAAATAAAATATGTATTACAAAAATACCGTAGAATTGATATCAATTCTTGGTTAAGTCTATATTTGATTACAAGTTGGTGTTGTCGTATCCAATCTTGTAGGCTGATGTGGAGTTAAAAAAATATTATACGTTGTCCAGATTTTAAAAAACTATGATTACCAACTAACACATACTACTTATCCAAAGTTCCCACAATATCATAGGAACGAAATTCTCTGTTATTTGGATACACCATTTTTAAAGTCACCTACCTAAAATAGTTTCCTTTTCCTTCTGCATCATATATATTGTCTTTAATATGTTCGACATTATAGTAGTTGATAGTGCTACGAACGTTAAACCTTTCATTAATATCAATAACTCGTATAAAAATATATAGTAATTTTTTTCACAATCTATCCACTGCACATTGAGACTCTCAATGTGTTAGAAAAGTTAATAAAAAAAATAAAAAAATGGCATAAGTATGTTATATGTAACACTTACTCTTAATCAAATTTATCTGAAATGCTAGTAGCATATCAAATACCATCCCAAGAGAACCAAGCCAAAGAAGGTTTAACTCTTCGTCTAAAACTTGAGCATTTCCCTACACTACATTAACACATACATCTTTTAGACTTACAAAAAAAAATAATGCAAAAATAAATCAGAAATAAAATAAATTGCCATGACATCATGAGCTACAAGATTCCCCATGAAGAAAAAAAATGATCAACGGTAATTTGAATAATGAGATCTTGGCCATGCCAAAACCCTTTTCAATTCTTGACTATAATTTGGTCAATTATTATTTTTCACCCATTAGGTCCATGAAGAGCTAATACATGGATATCCTACAGAAATATGTGCCAAAGTCCACCAAAGGCCAACACATTTGATGATATACTATATCGAAGCAAAGATACGTGGGCGAGCAAACGAAAAGTAGTACAACAAGAAAATGTCATAAATAAGGAATGCTTATGTATGGTCGTGAACACATCACTATAAAATAAATAAAACCAACAATTAATAATTAATATAAATTAAAACAATAAATAAAAATTAATATATGAAGAATCTTACGCATGAAATGCTCGTGGATCCCTTAAAACACCAATAAGCAATCTGAAATCATTAGTTTGATTCATTTCGAGCCCATAGC
Source organism: Vitis vinifera (assembly GCF_030704535.1). NCBI lineage: Eukaryota > Viridiplantae > Streptophyta > Magnoliopsida > Vitales > Vitaceae > Vitis > Vitis vinifera. The sequence continues at coordinate 13,328,123 of NC_081821.1, read as the reverse complement.
AGTCGTTCAAAAAGTCGTGCAAGGCACATGCAATATTATTATGGATAAACTGAAGATCTAGTCCCATATTGTCATCACATGACCTTGTGATTTTCCCTTTACCATTCACTACTGCTACCTTATCCATACCAAATCCATCTTCCAACTTCTTTGATGATACCAAGTATTGAATAGCTTCAAACATGTCATCGGATAGGAAATATTAACTAAATAAAAATATATAAAATAAAAAAACATTAAAAAGTAAAAAAAATATGTATTACAAAAATACCATAGAATTGATATCAATTTTTGCTTAAGTCTATGTTCGATTACAAGTTTCTGTTGTCGTATCCAATCTTGTAGGTTGATGTGGAGTTAAAAAACAATTATTCGTTGTCCAAATTTTACAAAACTATGATAGCCATCTAACACATACTGCTTATCCAAAGTTCCCGCAATATCATAGGAACGAAATTCTCTGTCGTTTGGATGCATTGTTTTCAAAGTCACCAACCTAAACTAGTTTCCTTTTGCTTCTGCTTCATATATATTGTGTTTAATATGTCAAGCATTATAGCACCTGATAGTGCTACAAACGTTGAACCTGTCATTAATATCAATCATTCGTAAAAAAATATATACTAAATTTTTTCACAATCTATCCACTGCACATTGAGACTCTCAAGGGGTTAGAAAAGTTAATAAAAAAAATGGCATAAGTATGTTGAAGGCAACACTTACAATTATTCAAATTTATGTGAAATGATAGTACCACATGGAATACCATCCCAAAAAAACCAAGCCAAAGAAGGTTTAACTCTTCGTCTAAAACATGAGCATTTCCCTACATTACATAAACACATATATCTTCTAGATTTATAAATAAATAAAAATGTCTAAACAAAACAAAAATAAATTAGACTTGCCACGACATCATGAGCTACAAGATTTCCCATGAAAACAAAAAATGACCAAGGGTAATTTGAATAATGAGAACTTGGCCATGCCAAAACCCTTTTCATTTCTTGGCTATAATATAGTCTACTTTTATTTTTAACCCATTGGGTCCATGAAAACCTAATACATGGATATCCTGCATAAATATTTGTCAAAGTCCTCCTAAAGGCGAACATGTTTGATGATTTGCTATATTTAAGTAGAGATACGTGGGCGAGAAAACGAAAAGTAGTACGATAAGAAGGGGTCATAAATAAGGGATGCTTATGTATGGTCGTGAAAACATCATTGTACAACACATAAAACCAAAAATTAATAATTAATATAAATTAAAACAATAAATAAAAATTAATATTTGAATAATCTTACTCATCAAATGCTCGTGGATCCCTTAAAACATCAATAAACAATCTGAAATCATTAGTTTGATTCATTTCGAGCCCATAACAGTCGTTCAAAAAGTCGTGCAAGACACGTGCAATATTATTATGGATAAATTGAAGATCTAGTCCCATATTGTAATCATTTGACCTTGTGATTTTCTCTCTACCGTTCACCACTGCTACATTATCCATACCTAATCCATCTTCCAGCTTCTTTGATGACACCAAGTATTGAATACCTTCAAACATGTCACCCTATAGAAAATCTTAACTAGATAAAAATATATAAAATAAAAAAAAAACATCAAAAAGAAAATAAATTATGTATTCCAAAAATACCATAGAATTGATATCAATTCTTGCTTAAGTCTATGTCCGATTACAAGTTTCTGTTGTCGTATCCAATCTTGTAGGTTCATGTGGAGTTAAAAAACAATTATTCGTTGTCCAAATTTTACAAAACTGTGATAGCCAGCTAACACACACTGCTTATCCAAAGTTCCCGCAATATCATAGGAACGATATTCTCTGTCGTTTACATGCACTGTTTTCAAAGTCACCAACCTAAAATAGTTTCCTTTTGCTTTTGCTTCATATATACTGTCTTTAATAAGTCTGAAATTATAGTAGTTGATAGTGCTACAGACATTAAACATGTCATTGATATCAATCATTCGTAAAAAAATATATCCTCATTTTTGTCACAATCTATCCACTGCACATTGAGACTCTCAAGGTGTTAGAAAAGGTAGTAAAAAAATGGCATAAGTATGTGGAACGCAACACTTTCTATTAATCAAATTTATGTGAAATGATAGTACCATATGGAATACCAACCCAAAAAAACCAAGCAAAAGAAGGTTTAACTTTTCGTTTAAAACTTGAGCATTTCCCTACATTACATAAACACATATATCTTTTAGATTTATAAATAAATAAAATGTATAAACAAAACAAAAATAAATTAAAACAACAAATAAAAATTAATATATGAATAATCTTACTCATGAAATGCTCGTGGATCCCTTAAAACATCGATAACCAATTTGAAATCATTAGTTTGATTCATTTCGAGCCCATAGTAGTCGTTCAAAAATTCATCCAAGACATATGCCATATTATTATGGATAAATTGAAGATCTAGTCCCATATTGTCATCACATGACCTTGTGATTTTCCCTCTACCGTTCACCACTGCTATATTATCCATACCAAATCCATCTTCCGACTTCCTTGATGAGACCAAGTATTGAATAGCTTCAAACATGTCACCGGTTAGGAAATATTAACAAAATAAAAATATATAAACTAAAAAAACATTAAAAAGTAAATAAAATATTTATTACAAAAATACCGTAGAATATATATCAACTCTTGCTTAAGTCTTTGTCCGATTACAAGTTTGGGTTGTCGTATCTAATCTTGTGGGCCGATGTGGAGTTAAAAGACAATTATACGTTGTCAAAATGTTACAAAATTATGATAGCTAGCTAACACACAATTCTTATCCAAAGTTCCTACAATATCATAGGAACAAAATTTTCTGTCGTTTAGATGCACTGTTTTCAAAGTCACCGACCTAAAATAGTTTTACATTTCCTTCTGCTTCATATATAGCGTCCTTAATATGCCTAACATTTTAGTAGGTGATAGTACTACAGACATTAAACCTATCATTAATATCAATCATTCATTAAAAAATATATACTAATGTTTTTCACAACCTATCCATTGCACATTGAGACTCTCAAGGTGTTAGAAAAGTTAATAAAAAAAATGGCGTAAGTATGTTGAAGGCAACACTTTGTATTAATCAAATTTATGTGAAATGATAGTACCATATGGAATACCATCCCAAAAAAACCAAGCAAAAGAAGGTTTAACTCTTCGTCTAAAACTTGAGCATTTCCCTACATTACATAAGCACATGCATATATCTTTTAGATTTATAAAAAAAATATTAATGTATAAATAAAACAGAAATAAAGTAAACTTGCCACAACATCATCAGTTACAAGATTTCCCATGAAAGCGAAAAATGACCAAGGGTAATTTGAATAATGAGAACTTAGCCATGCCAAAACCCTTTTCAATTCTTCGCTATAATATGGTATATTATTATTTTTAACCCATTTGGTCCATGAAGAGCTAATACATGGATATCCTGCAGAAATATATGCCAAAGTCCTCCTAAAGGCCAACACGTTTGATGATCTGATATATTAAAGTAGAGATACGTGGGTGAGCAAACAAAAAGTAGTACAACAAGAAGGGATCATAAATAAAGAATGCTTATGTATGGTCGTGAAAATATCACTGTACAAAAAAAAAAAACCAACAATAAATAATTAATACAAATTAAAATAATAAATAAAAATTAATATATAAATAAACTTACTCATGAAATACTCGTGGATCCCTTAAAACATCAATAAGCAATCTGAAATCATTAGTTTGATTTATTTCAAGCCCATAGCTATTGTTCAAAATGTCGTGTAACACACGTGCAACATTATTATGGATAAACTGAAGATTTAGTCCCATATTCTCATCACATAATCATGTAATTTTCCCTATATTGTTCACCACTTCTACATTATCCATACCAAATCCATCTTCTAGCTTTTTTGATGATACAAAGTATTGAATAGCTTCAGACATGTCACCATATAGGAAATATTAACTAAATAAAAATATATAGAATAAAAAAAACGCTAAAAAGTAAATAAAAATATTTATTACAAAAATACCGTAGAATTGATATTAATTCTTGCTTAAGTCTATGTCTGCTTACAAGTTCGTGTTGCCGTATCCAATGTTATAGGCTGATGTGGAGTTAAAAAACAATTACACATTGTCAATATTTTACAAAACTATGATATCCAGCTAACACATACTACTGATCCAAAGCTCCCACAATATCATAGGCACAAAATTCTCTATTATTTGGATGCACTGTTTTCAAAGTCATCAACCTAAAATAGTTTCCTTTTGCTTCTGCTTCATATATATTGTCTTTCATATGTTTGACATTATAGCCGCTGATAGACCTACGGACGTTAAACCTGTCATTAATATCAATAATTCGTAAAAAAATATATAGTAATTTTCTTCACAATCTATCCACAGCACATTGAGACTCTCAATGTGTTAGAAAAGTTAATAAAAATAAAAATAAAAGAATGGCATAAGTATGTTGTATGTAACACTTACTCTTAATCATATTTATGTGAAATGCTAGTAGCATATCAAATACCATGCCAAAGAAGGTTTAACTCTTCGTCTAAACTTGAGCATTTCCCTACACTACATTAACACATACATCTTTTAGATTTATATAAAAAAATAATGCATAAATAAAAAAAAAGAAAGTAATATTGCCATGACATCATGAGCTATAAGATTCCCCATGAAGAAAAAAAATGACCAAGGAAAATTTGAATAATGAGAACTTGACCATGCTAAAAACCTTTTCAATTCTTGGCTATAATTTGGTCTATTATTATTTTTCATCCATTGGGTCCATGAAGAGCTAATACATGGATATCGTGCAAAAATATGAGCCAAAGTCCTCCTAACGGCCCACATGTTTGATGATCTGCTATATTAAAGCAGAGATACATGGGCGAGCAAACGAAAAGTAGTATGGCAAGAAGGGGTGATAAATAAGGGATGCTTATGTATGGTCGAGAAAACATCATTGTACAAGAAATAAAACCAACAATTAATAATTAATATAAATTAAAACAATAAATAAAAATTAATATATGAATAATCTTACTTATGAAATGGTCGTGGATCCCTTAAAACATCAATAAGCAATCTGAAATCATTAGTTTGATTTATTTCGAGCCCATAGTAGTTGTTCAAAATGTCGTGTAACACACGTGCAATATATTATGGATAAACTTAAGATCTAGTGCCCTATTGTCATCACATAATCTTGTAATTTCCCTCTACCATTCACCACTGCTACATTATCCATACTAAATCCATCTACCAGCTTCTTTTATGATACCAAGTATTGAATTATTTCAAATATGTCACCGGATAGGAAATATTAACTAAATAAAACTATATAGAATAAAAAAAAAATAAAAAGTAATAAAATATGTATTACAAAAATACTGTAGAATTGATATCAATTCTTGGTTAAGTCTATGTCCAATTACAAGTTGGTGTTGATGTATCCAATCTTGTAGGCTGATGTGGACATAAAAAAATATTATATTTTGTCCAGATTTTACAAAACTATGATTACCAGCTAACACATACTACTTATCCAAAGTTCTCGCAATATCATAGGACTGAAATTCTCTATTATTTGGATGCACCATTTTCAAAGTCACCAACCTAAAATAGTTTCCTTTTGCTTCTGCTTCATATATATTGTCTTTAATATGTTTGAAATTATAGTAGATGATAGTGCTACAGACATTAAACCTTTCATTAATATCAATAATTTGTAAAAAAATATATAGTAATTTTTTTCACAATCTATCCACTGCACATTGAGACTCTCAATGTGTTAGAAAAGTTAATAAAAAAATAAAATAATGGCATAAGTATGTTATAAGTAACACTTACTCTTAATCAAATTTATGTGAAATGCTAGTAGCATATAGAATACCATCCCAATAAAACCAAGCCTAAGAAGGTTTAACTCTTCGTCTAAAACTTCGACATTTCCCTACATTAAATTTAACACATACATCTTTTAGATTTATAAAAAAAAAACTATAATGTATAAATAAAACATAAATAAATTAAACTTGCCACGATATCATGAGCTACAAGATTCCCCATGAAGAAAAAAAAATGACCAAGGGTAATTTTAGTAGTGAGAACTTGGCCATGACAAAACCCTTTTCAATTATTGGCTATAATTTGGTCTATTATTATTTTTCACCCATTGGGTCCACGAAGAGCTAATACATGGATATCCTGCAGAAATATGTGCCAAAGTCCTCCTAAAGGCCAACACATTTGATGATATGCTATATCAAAGCAGAGATACATGGGCGAGCAAACAAAAAGTAGTACGGTAAGAAGGGGTCATAAATAAGGAATGCTTATGTATGGTCGTGAAAACATCACTGTGCAACAAATAAAACCAACAATTAATAATTAATATAAATAAAAACAATAAATAAAAATTAATATACGAAGAATCTTACTCATGAAGTGCTCGTGGTTATTAATTCCTGCTTAAGTTTATGTCTGATTACAAGTTGGTGTTATTGGATCCAATCTTGTAGGCTGATGTGGTGTTAAAAAACAATTAGACGTTGTCCAGATTCTACATAACTATGATAGTCATCCAAAACATACTGCTTATCCAAAGTTTTCGCAATATCATAGGAACAAAATTCTCTATTATTTGGATGCACTATTTTCAAAGTCACCAACCTAAAGTAGTTTCCTTTTCCTTCTGCTTCATATATATTGCCTTTATTATATATGATATTATAGTATTTGATAGTGCTATAAACGTTAAACCTGGCATTAATATCAATCATTCATAAAAAAAATAGAGTAATTTTTTTCACAATCTATCCACTTACCATTGAGACTCTCAAAGTGTTATAAAAGTCAATAAAGAAATTAAAAAAATTGGCATAAGTATGTAGTGTGCAACACTTACTATTAGTCAAATTTATGTGAAATGCTAGTAGCATATAGAATACCATTCAAAGAAAACCTGGCCAAAGAAGGTTTAACTCTTCGTCTAATACTTGAGCATTTCCCTACATTACATAAACACATATATGTTTTAGATTTATAAAATATAATAATGTATAAATAAAATAGAAATAAATTAAACTTGCCACGACATCATTAGATATAAGATTTCTCATGATGACAAAAAATGACCAAGGGTAATTTAAATAATGAGAACATAGCCATGCCAAAACTCTATTCAGTTCTTGGCAATAATTTGGTCTATTATTATTTTTAACCCATTGGGTACATGAAGAGCTAATACATAGATTTCTTGCAGAAATATGTGCCAAAGTCCTCCTAAAGGTCAACATGTTTGATGATATGCTATATTGAAGTAGAGATACGTGGGCGAGCAAACGAAAAAGCAGCACGACAAGAAGGGGTCATAAATAAGGAATACTTATGTATAGTCATGAAAACATAACTATAATTAATATAAAATAAAACAATACAAAAATTAATATATGAATAATCTTACTCATGAAATGCTCATCGATCCCTTAAAACAACAATAAGAATTCTGAAATCTTTAATTTGATTCAAAAAGTTGTTCAAGACACGTGTAATATTATTATGGATAAACTGAAGATCTAGTCCCATATTGTCATCACATGACCTTGTGATTTTCCCTCTACCGTTCACCACTACTACATTATCCATACCAAATCCATCTTCCAACTTCTTTGATGATACCAAGTATTGAATAGCTTCAAACATGACACCAGTTAGGAAATATTAACTAAATAAAAATATAAAAAATAAAAAAAACATCAAAAATAAAATAAAATATGTATCATAAAAGTACCATAGAATTGATATCAATTATTGCTTAAGTCTATGTCGGATTACAAGTTTCTGTTGTCGTATCCAATCTTGTAGGTTGATGTGGAGTTAAAAAACAATTATTCGTTGTCCAAATTTTACAAAACTATGATAGCCAGCTAACACATACTGCTTATCCAAAGTTCCCGCAATATCATAGGAACAAAATTCTCTGTTGTTTAAATGCATTGTCTTCAAAGTCACCAACCTAAAATAGTTTCCTTTTGCCTCTTCTTCATATATATTGTCTTTAATAAGTCTGACATTATAGTAGTTGATAGTGCTACAGCCATTAAACCTGTCATTAATATCAATCATTCGTAAGAAAATATATAGTCATTTTTGTCACAATCTATCCACTGCACATTGAGACTCTCAAGGTGTTAGAAAAGTTAATAAAAAAATGGCATAAGTATGTAGAACGCAACACTTTCTATTAATCAAATTTATGTGAAATGATAGTACCATATGGATTACCATCTCAAAAAAACCAACCAAAAGAAGGTTTAACTCTTCGTCTAAAACTTAAGCATTTCCCTACATTACATAAACACATATATGTTTTAGATTTATAAAATAAAATAATGTATAAATAAAATAGAAATAAATTAAACTTGCAACGACATCATTAGATATAAGATTTCTCATGATGACAAAAAATGACCAAGGGAAATTTAAATAATGAGGACATAGCCATGCCAAAACTCTATTCAATTCTTGGCAATAATTTGGTCTATTATTATTTTTAACCCATTGGGTACATGAAGAGCTAATACATGGATTTCTTGCAGAAATATGTGCCAAAGTCCTCCTAAAGGTCAACATATTTGATGATATGCTATATTGAAGTAGAGATACGTGGGCGAGCAAACGAAAAAACAGCACGACAAGAAGGGGTCATAAATAAGGGATACTTATGTATAGTCATGAAAACATAACTATAATTAATATAAAATAAAACAATAAAAAAAATTAATATATGAATAATCTTACTCATGAAATGCTCATCGATCCCTTAAAACAACAATAAGAATTCTGAAATCTTTAGTTTGATTCAAAAAGTTGTTCAAGACACGTGTAATATTATTATGGATAAACTGAAGATCTAGTCCCATTTTGTCATCACATGACCTTGTGATTTTCCCTCTACCATTCACCACTACTACATTATCCATACCAAATCCATCTTCCAACTTCTTTGATGATACCAAGTATTGAATAGCTTCAAACATGACACCGGTTAGGAAATATTAACTAAATAAAAATATAAAAAATAAAAAAAACATCAAAAATAAAATAAATATGTATTACAAAAGTACCATAGAATTGATATCAATTATTGCTTAAGTCTATGTCCGATTACAAGTTTTTGTTGTCGTATCCAATCTTGTAGGTTGATGTGGAGTTAAAAAACAATTATTCGTTGTCCAAATTTTACAAAACTATGATAGTCAGCTAACACATACTGCTTATCCAAAGTTCCCGCAATATCATAGGAACGAAATTCTCTGTCGTTTAGATGCACTATTTTCAAAGTCACCAACCTAAAATAGTTTCCTTTTGCCTTTTCTTCATATATATTGTCTTTAATAAGTCTGACATTATAGTAGTTGATAGTGCTACAGCCATTAAACCTGTCATTAATATGAATCATTCGTAAAAAAATATATACTCATTTTTGTCACAATCTATCCACTGCACATTGAGACTCTCAAGGTGTTAGAAAAGTTAATAAAAAAATGGTATAAGTATGTGGAACGCAACACTTTCTATAAATCAAATTTATGTGAAATGATAGTACCATATGGAATACCATCCCAAAAAAACCAAGCAAAAGAAGGTTTAACTCTTCGTCTAAAACTTGAGCATTTCCCTACATTACATAAACACATATATCTTTTAGATATATATAAAAAAAATTTATAAATAAAACAAAAATAAATTAGACTTGCCATGGCAACAAAAGCTACAAGATTTCCCATGAAAACAAAAAGGGACCAAGGGTAATTTTAATAATGAGAACTTGGCCATGCCAAAATCCTTTTCAATTCTTGGCTATAATTTGGTCTATTAATATTTTTAACCCCTTAGGTTCATGAAAAACTAATACACGGATATCCTGCAGAAATATTTGCCAAAGTCCTCCTAAAGGCCAACACATTTCATGATCTGCTATATTTAAGTAGAGATACGTGGGCGAGCAAACAAAAAGTAGTACAACAAGAAGGGGTCATAAATAAGGGATGCTTATGTATGGTCCTGAAAACATCATTGTACAACAAATAAAACCAAAAATTAATAATTAATATAAATTAAAACAGTAAATAAAAATTATTATATGAATAATCTTACTCATGAAATGCTCGTGGATCCCTTAAAACATCAATAAGCAATCTGAAATCATTAGTTTGATTCATTTCATGCCCATAACAGTCGTTCAAAGAGTCGTGCAAGACACGTGCAATATTATTATGCATAAACTGAAGATCTAGTCCCATATTGTCATCACATGACCATCTTATTTTCCCTTTACCGTTCACCACTACTACATTATCCATACCAAATCCATCTTCCAACTTCTTTGATGATACCAAGTATTGAATATCTTCAAACATGTCACCATATAGAAAATATTAATTAAATAAAAATATATAACATAAAAAAACATTAAAAAGTAAATAAAATATTTATTACAAAAATACCGTAGAATTGATATCAATTCTAGCTTAAGTCTATGTCCGATTACAAGTTTTTGTTGTCGTATCCAATCTTGTAGGTTGATGTGGAGTTAAAAAACCATTATTCGTTGTCCAAATTTTACAAAACTATGATAGCCAGCTAACACATACTGCTTATCCAAAGTTCCCGCAATATCATAGGAACGAAATTCTCTGTCGTTTAGATGCACTGCTTTCAAAGTCACCAACCTAAAATAGTTTCCTTTTGCTTCTGCTTCATATATATTGTCTTTAATAAGTCCGATATTATAGTAGTTGATAGTGCTACAGATATTAAACCTGTCATTAATATTAATCATTCGTATAAAAATATATACTCATTTTTGTCACAATCTATGCACTGCACATTGAGACTCTCAAGGTGTTAGAAAAGTTAATAAAAAAAATGGCATAAGTATGTTGAAGACAACACTTTCTATTAATCAAATTTATGTGAAATGATAGTACCATATGGAATACCATCCCAAAAAAACCAAGCAAAAGAAGGTTTAACTCTTGGTCTAAAACTTAAGCATTTCCCTACATTACATAAACACATATATCTTTTAGATCTATAAATAAAAAACATGCATAAACAAAACTAAAATAAATTAGACTTGCCGCGGGATCATGAGCTACAAGATTTCCCATGAAAACTTAAAATGACCAAGGGTAATTTGAATAATGAGCACTTGGCCATGCCAAAACCCTTTTCATATCTTGGTTATAATATGGTCTATTTTTATTTTTAACCCATTAGGTCCATGAAAAACTAATACATGGATATCCTATAGAAATATTTGTCAAATTCCTCCTAAACGCGAACACGTTTGATGATCTGCTATATTTAAGTACAGATACGTGGGCGAGCAAATGAAAAGTAGTACGACAAGAAAGGGTCATAAATAAGGGATGCTTATGTATGGTCGTGAAAACATCATTGTACAACAAATAAAACCAACAATTAATAATTAATATAAATTAAAATAATAAATAAAAATTAATATGTATGGTCATGAAATTCTCTCTTATTTGCAACGAAATTCTCTGTCGTTTGGATGCACTGTTTTCAAAGTCACCAACCTAAAATAGTTTTCTTTTGCTTCTGCTTCATATATATTGTCTTTAATATGTCAAGCATTATAGTAGTTGATACTGCTATAGACTTTGAACCTGTCATTAATATCAATCATTCGAAAAAAAATATATACTATTTTTTTTCACAATCTATCCACTACACATTGAGACTCTCAAGGTGTTAGAAAATTTAATAAAAAAAAGGCATCAGTATGTTGAATGCAACACTTTCTATTAATAAAATTTATGTGAAATGATAGTACCATATCGAATACCATCCCAAAAAAAACCAAGCAAAAGAAGGTTTAACTCTTCATCTAAAACTTGAGCATTTCCCTACATTACATAAACATATATATCTTTTAGATTTATTAAAAAAATGTATAAATAAAAAATAAATAAATTAAACTTGCCACGACATCATCAGCTACAATATTTCCCATGAAAACAAAAAATGACCAAGGTTAATTTGAATAATGACAGAACTTGGCTATGCCAAAACCCTTTTCAATTCTTGGCTATAATATGGTCTATTATTATTTTTAACCCATTGGGTCCATGAAAAACTAATTCATGGATATCCTGCAGAAATATTTGTCAAAGTCCTCCTAAAGGCGAACACGTTTGATGATCTACTATATTAAAGTAGAGATATGTGGGTGAGCAAACGAAAAGTAGTACGATAAGAAGGAGTCATAAATAAGGGATGCTTATGCATTGTCGTGAAAACATCATTGTAAAACAAATAAAACCAACAATTAATAATTAATATAAATTAAAATAATAAATAAAAATTAATATGTATGGTCATGAAATTCTCTCTTATTTGCAACGAAATTCTCTGTCGTTTGGATTCACTGTTTTCAAAGTCACCAACCTAAAATAGTTTTCTTTTGCTTCTGCTTCATATATATTGTCTTTAATATGTCAAGCATTATAGTAGTTGATACTGCTATAGACTTTGAACCTGTCATTAATATCAATCATTCGAAAAAAAATATATACTGTTTTTTTTCACAATCTATCCACTACACATTGAGACTCTCAAGGTGTTAGAAAATTTAATAAAAAAAAAGGCATCAGTATGTTGAATGCAACACTTTCTATTAATAAAATTTATGTGAAATGATAGTACCATATCGAATACCATCCCAAAAAAAACCAAGCAAAAGAAGGTTTAACTCTTCATCTAAAACTTGAGCATTTCCCTACATTACATAAACACATATATCTTTTAGATTTATTAAAAAAATGTATAAATAAAAAATAAATAAATTAAACTTGCCACGACATCATCAGCTACAATATTTCCCATGAAAACAAAAAATGACCAAGGTTAATTTGAATAATGACAGAACTTGGCTATGCCAAAACCCTTTTCAATTCTTGGCTATAATATGGTCTATTATTATTTTTAACCCATTGGGTCCATGAAAAACTAATTCATGGATATCCTGCAGAAATATTTGTCAAAGTCCTCCTAAAGGCGAACACGTTTGATGATCTACTATATTAAAGTAGAGATATGTGGGTGAGCAAATGAAAAGTAGTACGATAAGAAGGAGTCATAAATAAGGGATGCTTATGCATTGTCGTGAAAACATCATTGTACAACAAATAAAACCAACAATTAATAATTAATATTAATTAAAACAATAAATAAAAATTAATATATGAATAATCTTACTCATGAAATGCTCGTGGATCCCTTAAAACATCAATAAGCAATCTGAAATCATTGGTTTGATTTATTTCGAGCCCATAACAGTCGTTCAAAAAGTCGTGGAAGACACGTGCAATATTATTATGGATAAACATAAGATCTAGTCTCATATTGTCATCACTTGACCTTGTGATTTTCCCTCTACCGTTCACCACTGCTACATTATCCATACCAAATCCATCTTCCAGCTTCTTTGATGAGACCAAGTATTGAATAGCTTCAAACACTTCAATGGATAAGAAATATTAACTAAATAAAAATATATAAATTATAAAAACATGAAAAAGTAAATAAAATATTTATTACAAAAATACCGTAGAATTGATATCAATTCTAGCTTAAGTTTATGTTCGATTACAAGTTTGTGTTGCCATATCCAATCTTGTAGGCTGATGTGGAGTTAAAAAACGATTGTACTTTGTCCAAATTTTACATAACTATGATAGCTAGCTAACACATACTGCTTATCCAAAGTTCCCGTAGTATCATAGGAATGAAATTCTCTATCGTTTGGATGCACCATTTTCAAAGTCACCAACCTAAAATAGTTTCCTTTTGCTTCTGCTTCATATATATTGTCTTTAATATGTCAAGCATTATAGTAGGCGATAGAGCTACAAGCATTAAACTTATCATTAATATCAATTAGTCGTAAAAAAATATATACTAATTTTTTTCACAATGTATCCACCACACATTGAGACTCTCAAGGTGTTAGAAAAGTTAATAAAAAAAATGGCATAAGTATGTTGAATGCAACGCTTTCTATTAATCAAATTTATGTGAAATGATTGTACCATATGGAATACCATGCCAAAAATTATGGGTCTTCCAAAGGTTTGAGTGGAGATTGACTTAGGTACTCTCACAAGATCTTAGGATTGCTCATGCACTGTGTTATAAGCACACACACTTTAGTCTTACATTTGTGTGGGTGATGAATTTGGCAAAACAATGCCTAGTCATAATCAACATGCAAAAACTTGTCTTCCAACTTTGCCTTCATCTCAACCCATATATTGATTCATGAACCTCCCATTCTTTCATGAGAGCAAACTTGAAATAAGCAAAACAACAAGGTATAGGGAATGATGTGCATTTGAAGCCACTCAACCAACACAACAGACTCACTCAACATTGCTAATCGCAGAATTAATCAATACGATTAAGCCAAATGCTTCAATTGGAATCGATAAATCAAGATACTCTAAGATCAAAGTTGAAAACTTGCAAATAACTTTTCTATTTGTTTTCAAAAATATATTATTATTTTCATTTATTCTCATTAAAATTTATAAAATATTACGAGAAGCATTGACTTCAAAATTTTCCCACATATTTGGCTAACATTTTAACAAAATACAACTTAGTCTATAAAATCAACTAATCTACTTCCTAAAATAGGGAAATTTATTACAAGAGATACCAAATAGGGTACAACTTTCATATGTTTATATATGTACTTGACTAACCATTTCATCTTGGTTTCCATTTGGCAATGACATGGCTTCCATTTTGGCACTGCATATATTATACCAAATATTTTAAGATGTAGGTTGTTTCAAAATAAACTTCTAACTTTAACTTATGTTGTAGGTGCTTCAAGTAAGCTATAAGCAAGAAAAACTACAATTATCACTCATATCCCCAACCAAAAGCAATATAAAACATATGTACTAAAATAATTACTTTGGAAAAAATATCAATCACATAACTCAAAGTCGAAGAAATCACACTCAGAAATACACACCTTTTCACAGAGGTCACAAGATCACCATATGAACTGAACTATTACTTGGATCAAGGGCTCCACTTGCCCAACTGACAAGTACCAATAAACATACGATAACCCATCACTCCATTGAGTCATTAATCACATAAAAAAACAAGCTAAAACATTGATAAGCACCAGAATAACATCCCACTCATTCCACAAAATCATTATTACCTAAAAAGACTAGAACAATGATCAATTTAATTAAGTGATCACAAGTCAAAGAGTAATAAGATAACACTTACAAACATGAACTAGGCTCTTCATAATACCATCCATGTTAGTCCAGAAAATTTACTGAGGGAGATCTTATAGCTCCTACACAGCAAAATATACATATAAGAATGGAAGGAAGCTGCCAAGTAAGAGACCCTGGGCAAAGACTAGATCTAGCATACAGTGCAATCATATGTAAAGAGATGGAATTTTCAGAGTATTAAGGAAAACAGAAATCTGCCTTAAAGATTAATGAGAGAAACTTTGATGTAATGATATGTTCTACACTTATGTAAGAGGTACATGTTTAGAAAGAACTTTAAGTTAAACCAATTAACTTTAAGATACAGAGGTATGGATGATAGATGGTAACAATATGAAGAATTACAATAGTAATTTTGACATATCGACAAACTTCATCTTTAATAGTACTGGGAGTGTAATGGCAAATCAATCCATGTCATTAAATAAAGCCAAAAGAGCAGTTTCCAGTCAATCGATTTAAAATAGCAAACTTGGTAATGAGTTGGAAAGTCCAAGATGCAAATTTTATGGGAGAGCAAACATGGGAATTTAATTTGGCGGCACCCACAAAAAAAATGGGCAAATTTTATGGGAGAGCAAACATGGGCATTTAATTTGAATAATGAGAACTTGGTCAAGCCAAAACCTTTTTCAATTCTTGGCTATAATATGGTATATTATTATTTTTAACCCATTGGGTCCATGAAAATTTAATACATGGATATCCTGCAGAAATATTTTCCAAAGTCCTTCTAAAAGTGAACACAATTGATGATATGCCATATTGAAGTAGAGATACGTGGGAGAGCAAACGAAAAGTAGTACGACAAAAAGGGGTCATAAATAAGGGATGCTTATGTATGGTCGTGAAAACATCATTGTACAACAAATGAAACAATTAATTAATAATTAACATAAATTAAAACAATAAATAAAAATTAATATATGACTAATCTTACTCATGAAATGCTCATCGATCCCTTAAAACATCAATAAGCAATCTTTAGTTTGATTCAAAAAGTCGTGCAAGACACGTGCAATATTATTATGGATAAACTGAAGATCTAGTCCCATATTATCATCACATGACCTTGCGATTTTCCCCCTACTATTCACCACTGCTACATTATCCATACCAAATCCATCTTCCAGCTTCTTTGATGATACCAAGTATTGAACAAATTCAAACATGTCACTGGTTAGGAAATAGTAACTAAATAAAAATATATAAAATTAAAAAATTAAAAAGTAAATAAAATATTTATTAAAAAAACACCGTAGAATTGATATCAATTCTTACTTAAGTCTATGTCCGATTACAAGTTGGTGTTGTCATATCCAATGTTGTAGGCTGATGTGGAATAATAAAACAATTATTCGTTGTCAAAATTTTACAAAACTGTGATAGCCAGCTAACACATACTGCTTATCCAAAGTTCCCGCAATATCATAGGAACAAAATTCTCTGTCGTTTAGATGCACCGTTTTCAAAGTCACCAACCTAAAATAGTTTCCTTTTGCTTCTGCTTCATATATATTGTCTTTAATATGTTTGACATTATAGTAGCTGATAGTCCAACGGACGTTAAACCTATCATTAATATCAATAATTCGTAAACAAAATATATAGTAATTCTTTTCACAATCTATTCACTGCACATGAAGGCTCTCAATGTGTTAGAAAAGTTAATAAAAAAATAAAAAAAAATGGCATAAGTATGTTGTATGTAACACTTACTCTTAATCAAATTTATCTGAAATACTAGTAGCATATCGAATACCATCCCAAGAAAACCAAGCAAAAGAAGGTTTAACTCTTCATCCAAAACTTGAGCATTTCCCTATACTACATTAACACATATATCTTTTAGATTTATGTAAAAAAAATAATGTATAAATAAATCAGAAATAAATTAAAATTGCCACGACATCATGAACTATAAGATTCGCCATGAAGAAAAAAATGACCAATGGTAATTTGAATAATGAGAACTTGGCCATGCCAAAACCCTTTTCAATTCTTGGCTATAATTCGGTCTATTATTATTTTTCACCCATTGGGTCCATGAAGAGCTAATACATGGATATCTTGCAGAAATATGTGTCAAAGTCCTCATAAAGGCCAACACGTTTGATGATATGCTATATTGAAGCAGAGATACGTGGGCGAGCAAACGAAAAGTAGTACGGCAATAAGGGATCATAAATAAGGGATGCTTATGTATGGTCGTGAAAACATCCGTGTACAACAAATAAACCCAATAATTAATAATTAATATAAATTAAAACAATAAATAAAAATTAATATATGAATAATCTTACTCATGAAATGCTTGTGGATCCCTTAAAACATCAATAAACAATCTGAAATCCTTAGTTTGATTTATTTCGAGCCCATAGCAGTTGTTCAAAATGTCGTGTAACACACGTGAAATATTATTATGGATAAACTAAAAATCTAATCTCATATTGTCATCACACAATCTTGTAATTTTCCCTCTACCGTTCACCACTGCTACATTATCCATACCAACTGCTTCTTCCAACTTCTTTGATGATACCAAGTATTGAATAGCTTCAAACATATCATAGGATACGAAACGTTAACTAAATAAAAATATACAAAATAAAAAACATTAAAAAGTAAATAAAATATGTATTGCTAAAATACCGTAGAATCGATATCAATTCTTATTTAAGTCTATGTCCGATTACAAGTCGGTGTTGTCGTATCCAGTCTTGTAGGCTGATGTGGAGTTAAAAAACAATTATATGTTGTCCAGATTTTATAAAAGTATGATAGTCAGTTAACACATACTACTCATCCAAAGTTCCCGCATTAACATAGGGACGAAATTCTCTGTTATTTTGATACAACGTTTTCAAAGTCACCAACCTAAAATAGTTTCCTTTTGCTTATGCTTCATATATATTGTCTTTAATATGTTCGACATTATAGTAGCTGATAGTGCTACATACATTAAACCTTTCATTAATATCAATAATTTGTATAAAAATATATAGTAATTTTTTTCACAATCTATCCATTGCACATTGAGACTACCAATGTGTTAGAAAAGTTTATAAAAAATAAAAAAAATGGCATAAGTATGTTGTATTTAACACTTACTCTTAATCAAATTTATTTGAAATGCTAGTAGCATATCGAATACCATCCCAAGAAACCCAAGCCAAAGAAGGTTTGACTCTTCGTCTAAAACTTGAGCATTTCCCTACACTACATTAACACATACACCTTTTAGACTTACAAAAAAAATAATGCACAAATAAAACAGAAATAAAGTAAAATTGCCATGACATCATGAGCTAAAAGATTCCCCACGAAGAAAAAAATGACCAGGGGTAATTTGAATAATGAGAACTTGGTCATGCCAAAACCCTTTTATATTCTTGACTATAATTTGATCTATTATTATTTTTCACCCATTCGGTCCATGAAAAGCTAATAAATGGATATCCTGCAGAAATATGTGCCAAAGTCCACCTAAAGGCCAACACATTTGATGATATGCTATATCGAATCAGAGATACATGGGCGAGAAAACGAAAAGTAGTACAGAAAGAAAATGTCATAAATAAGGAATGCTTCTGTATGGTCGTGAACACATCACTATACAACAAATAAAACCAAATATTAATAATTAATATAAATTAAAAAAATAAAAAAGTTAATATATGAAGAATCTTACGCATGAAATGCTCGTGGATCCCTTAAAACATCAATAAGCAATCTGAAATCATTAGTTTGATTCATTTCGAGCCCATAGCAATTGTTCAAAAAGTTGTGCAAGGCACGTGCAATATTATTATGGATAAACTGAAGATCTAGTCCCATATTGTCATCACATGACCTTGTGATTTTCCTTCTACCATTCACCACTACTACCTTATCCATACCAAATCCATCTTCCAACTTCTTTGATGATACCAAGTATTGAATAGCTTCAAACATGTCACCGAATAGAAAATATTAACTAAATAAAATTTATAAAATAAAAAAATATTAAAAAGTAAATAAAATATGTATTATAAAAATACCGTAGAATCAATACCAATTTTTCGTTAAGTCTATGTCCGATTACAAGTTGGTGTTGTCGTATCCAATCTTGTAGGATGATGTGGAGTTAAAAAAATATTATACGTTGTCCAGATTTTACAAAACTATGATTGCCAGCTAATATATACTGCTTATCCAAAGTTCCCGCGATATCATAGGACCGAAATTCTCTGTTATTTAGATGCACCATTTTCAAAGTCGCCATCTTTTAGATTGATAAAAATAAATAATGTATAAATAAAATAGAAGTAAATTAAACTTGCCACAACATCATGAGCTAGAACATTCCTCATGAAGAAAAAAAATGACCACGGGTAATTTGAATAATGAGAAATTGGCCATGCGAAAACCCATTTCAATTCTTGGCTTTAATTTGGTCTATTATTATTTTTCATCCATTGGGTCCATGAAGAGCTAATACATGGATATCGTGCAGAAATATGAGCCAAAGTCCTCCTAAAGGCCCACATGTTTGATGATCTGCTATACTGAAGCAGAGATACATGGGCGAGCAAACGAAAAGTAGTATGGCAAGAAGGGGTGATAAATAAGGGATGCTTATGTATGGTCGAGAAAACATCATTGTATAAGAAATAAAACAACCAATTAATAATTAATATAAATTAAAACAATAAATAAAAATTAATATATGAATAATCTTACTCATGAAATGGTCGTGGATCCCTTAAAACATCAATAAGCAATCTGAAATCATTAGTTTGATTTATTTCAAGCCCATAGTAGTTGTTTAAAATGTCGTGTAACACACGTGCAATATATTATGGATAAACTTAAGATCTAGTGCCCTATTGTCATCACATAATCTTGTAATTTCCCTCTACCATTCACCACTGCTACATTATCCATACCAAATCCATCTACCAGCTTTTTTTATGATACCAAGTATTGAATTGCTTCAAACATGTCACCGGATAGGAAATATTAACTAAATAAAACTATATAAAAAAAATAAAAAATAAAAAGTAAATAAAATATGTATTACAAAAATAGTATAGAATTGATATCAATTCATGGTTAAGTCTATGTCCAATTACAAGTTGGTGTTGTTGTATCCAATCTTGTAGGCTGATGTGGAGATAAAAAAATATTATATTTTGTCCAGATTTTACAAAACTATGATTACCAGCTAACACATACTACTTATCCAAAGTTCTCGCAATATCATAGGACTGAAATTCTCTATTATTTGGATGCACCATTTTCAAAGTCACCAACCTAAAATAGTTTCCTTTTGCTTCTGCTTCATATATATTGTCTTTAATATGTTTGAAATTACAGTAGATGATAGTGCTACGGACATTAAACCTTTCATTAATATCAATAATTCGTAAAAAAATATATAGTAATTTTTTTCACAATCTATCCACTGCACATTGAGAGTCTCAATGTGTTAGAAATGTTAATAAAAAAATAAAATAATGGCATAAGTATGTTATAAGTAACATTAACTCTTAATCAAATTTATGTGAAATGCTAGTAGCACATAGAATACCATCCCAATAAAACCAAGCCCAAGAAGCTTTAACTCTTCGTCTAAAACTTCGACATTTCCCTACATTAAATTTAACACATAGATCTTTTAGATTTATAAAAAAAAAAAAACTATATTGTATAAATAAAACAGAAATAAATTAAACTTGCCACGATATCATGAGCTACAAGATTCCCCATGAAGAAAAAAAAATGACCAAGGGTAATTTGAGTAATGAGAACTTGGCCATGACAAAACCCTTTTCAATTATTGGCTATAATTTGGTCTATTATTATTTTTCACCCATTGGGTCCA
Source organism: Vitis vinifera (assembly GCF_030704535.1). NCBI lineage: Eukaryota > Viridiplantae > Streptophyta > Magnoliopsida > Vitales > Vitaceae > Vitis > Vitis vinifera. The sequence goes on along the minus strand of NC_081821.1, from coordinate 13,306,839 downwards.
CGAAGAGCTAATACATGGATATCCTGCACAAATATGTGCCAAAGTCCTCCTAAAGGCCAACACATTTGATGATATGCTATATCGAAGCAAAGATACATGGGCGAGCAAACAAAAAGTAGTACGACAAGAAGGAATCATAAATAAGGAATGCTTATGTATGGTCATGAAAACATCACTGTGCAACAAATAAAACCAACAATTAATAATTAATATAAATTAAAACAATAAATAAAAATTAATATATGAAGAATCTTACTCATGAAATGCTCGTGGTTATTAATTCCTGGTTAAGTTTATGTCCGATTACAAGTTAGTGTTGTTGGATCCAATCTTGTAGGTTGATGTGGTGTTAAAAAACAATTAGACGTTGTCCAGATTCTACATAACTATGATAGTCATCCAAAACATACTGCTTATCCAAAGTTTTCGCAATATCATAGGAACAAAATTCTCATTAAATGGATGCACTATTTTCAAAGTCACCAACCTGAAGTAGTTTCCTTTTCCTTCTGCTTCATATACATTGTCTTTATTATGTATGATATTATAGTATTTGATAGTGCTACAAACGTTAAACCTGGCATTAATATCAATCATTCGTAAAAAAATAGAGTAATTTTTTTCACAATCTATCCACTTACCATTGAGACTCTCAAAGTGTTAGAAAAGTTAATAAAGAAATTAAAAAAATTGGCATAAGTATGTAGTGTGCAACACTTACTATTAGTCAAATTTATGTGGAATGCTAGTAGCATATAGAAAACCTGGCCAAAGAAGGTTTAACTCTTCGTCTAATACTTGAGCATTTCCCTACATTACATAAACACATATATGTTTTAGATTTATAAAATAAAATAATGTATAAATAAAATAGAAATAAATTAAACTTGCAACGACATCATTAGATATAAGATTTCTCATGATGACAAAAAATGACCAAGGGAAATTTAAATAATGAGGACATAGCCATGCCAAAACTCTATTCAATTCTTGGCAATAATTTGGTCTATTATTATTTTTAACCCATTGGGTACATGAAGAGCTAATACATGGATTTCTTGCAGAAATATGTGCCAAAGTCCTCCTAAAGGTCAACATATTTGATGATATGCTATATTGAAGTAGAGATACGTGGGCGAGCAAACGAAAAAACAGCACGACAAGAAGGGGTCATAAATAAGGGATACTTATGTATAGTCATGAAAACATAACTATAATTAATATAAAATAAAACAATAAAAAAAATTAATATATGAATAATCTTACTCATGAAATGCTCATCGATCCCTTAAAACAACAATAAGAATTCTGAAATCTTTAGTTTGATTCAAAAAGTTGTTCAAGACACGTGTAATATTATTATGGATAAACTGAAGATCTAGTCCCATTTTGTCATCACATGACCTTGTGATTTTCCCTCTACCATTCACCACTACTACATTATCCATACCAAATCCATCTTCCAACTTCTTTGATGATACCAAGTATTGAATAGCTTCAAACATGACACCGGTTAGGAAATATTAACTAAATAAAAATATAAAAAATAAAAAAAACATCAAAAATAAAATAAATATGTATTACAAAAGTACCATAGAATTGATATCAATTATTGCTTAAGTCTATGTCCGATTACAAGTTTTTGTTGTCGTATCCAATCTTGTAGGTTGATGTGGAGTTAAAAAACAATTATTCGTTGTCCAAATTTTACAAAACTATGATAGTCAGCTAACACATACTGCTTATCCAAAGTTCCCGCAATATCATAGGAACGAAATTCTCTGTCGTTTAGATGCACTATTCTCAAAGTCACCAACCTAAAATAGTTTCCTTTTGCCTTTTCTTCATATATATTGTCTTTAATAAGTCTGACATTATAGTAGTTGATAGTGCTACAGCCATTAAACCTGTCATTAATATGAATCATTCGTAAAAAAATATATACTCATTTTTGTCACAATCTATCCACTGCACATTGAGACTCTCAAGGTGTTAGAAAAGTTAATAAAAAAATGGTATAAGTATGTGGAACGCAACACTTTCTATAAATCAAATTTATGTGAAATGATAGTACCATATGGAATACCATCCCAAAAAAACCAAGCAAAAGAAGGTTTAACTCTTCGTCTAAAACTTGAGCATTTCCCTACATTACATAAACACATATATCTTTTAGATATATATAAAAAAAATTTATAAATAAAACAAAAATAAATTAGACTTGCCATGGCAACAAAAGCTACAAGATTTCCCATGAAAACAAAAAGGGACCAAGGGTAATTTTAATAATGAGAACTTGGCCATGCCAAAATCCTTTTCAATTCTTGGCTATAATTTGGTCTATTAATATTTTTAACCCCTTAGGTTCATGAAAAACTAATACACGGATATCCTGCAGAAATATTTGCCAAAGTCCTCCTAAAGGCCAACACATTTCATGATCTGCTATATTTAAGTAGAGATACGTGGGCGAGCAAACAAAAAGTAGTACAACAAGAAGGGGTCATAAATAAGGGATGCTTATGTATGGTCCTGAAAACATCATTGTACAACAAATAAAACCAAAAATTAATAATTAATATAAATTAAAACAGTAAATAAAAATTATTATATGAATAATCTTACTCATGAAATGCTCGTGGATCCCTTAAAACATCAATAAGCAATCTGAAATCATTAGTTTGATTCATTTCATGCCCATAACAGTCGTTCAAAGAGTCGTGCAAGACACGTGCAATATTATTATGCATAAACTGAAGATCTAGTCCCATATTGTCATCACATGACCATCTTATTTTCCCTTTACCGTTCACCACTACTACATTATCCATACCAAATCCATCTTCCAACTTCTTTGATGATACCAAGTATTGAATATCTTCAAACATGTCACCATATAGGAAATATTAATTAAATAAAAATATATAAAATTAAAAAACAATAAAAAGTAAATAAAATATTTATTACAAAAATACCGTAGAATTGATATCAATTCTAGCTTAAGTCTATGTCCGATTACAAGTTTTTGTTGTCGTATCCAATCTTGTAGGTTGATGTGGAGTTAAAAAACAATTATTCGTTGTCCAAATTTTACAAAACTATGATAGCCAGCTAACACATACTACTTATCCAAAGTTCCCGCAATATCATACGAACGAAATTCTCTGTCGTTTGGATGCACTGTTTTCAAAGTCACCAACCTAAACTAGTTTGCTTTTGCTTCTGCTTCATATATATTGTCTTTAATAAGTCTGACATTATAGTAGTTGATAGCGCTACAGATATTAAACCTGTCATTAATATTAATCATTCGTATAAAAATATATACTCATTTTTGTCACAATCTATGCACTGCACATTGAGACTCTCAAGGTGTTAGAAAAGTTAATAAAAAAAAATGGCATAAGTATGTTGAAGGCAACACTTTCTATTAATCAAATTTATGTGAAATGATAGTACCATATGGAATACCATCCCTAAAAAACCAAGCAAAAGAAGTTTCAACTCTTGGTCTAAAACCTAAGCATTTCCCTACATTACATAAACACATATATCTTTTAGATTTATAAATAAAAAACATGCATAAAGAAAACAAAAAGAAATTAGACTTGCCACGGCATCATGAGCTACAAGATTTCCCATGAAAACTTAAAATGACCAAGGGTAATTTGAATAATGAGCACTTGGCCATGCCAAAACTCTTTTCATTTCTTGCCTATAATATAGTTTATTTTTATTTTTAACCCATTGGGTCCATGAAAAACTAATACATGGATATCCTACAGAAATATTTGTCAAAGTCCTCCTAAACGCGAACACGTTTGATGATCTGCTATATTTAAGTAAAGATACGTGGGCGAGCAAACGAAAAGTAGTACGACAAGAAGGGGTCATAAATAAGGGATGCTTATGTATGGTCGTGAAAACATCATTGTACAACAAATAAAACAACACAATTAATAATTAATATAAATTAAAACAATAAATAAAAATTAATGTATGAATAATCTTGCTCGTGGATCCCTTAAAACATCAATAAGCAATCTGAAATCATTAGTTTGATTCATTTCGAGCCCATAGCAATCGTTCAAAAAGTCGTGCAAGACACATGCAATATTATTATGGATAAACTAAAGATCTAGTCCCATATGGTCATCAAATGACCTTGTGATTTTCCCTTTACCGTTCACCATTGCTATATTATCCATACCAAATCCATCTTCCAGCTTCTTTGTTAATGCCAAGTATTGAATAGCTTCAAACATGTCACCGGATAGGAAATCTTAACTAAAGAAAAATATATAAAATAAAAAAACATTAAAAAGTAAATAAAATATTTATTACAAAAATACCAGAGAATTGATATCAATTCTAGCTAAAGTCTATGTCCGATTACAAGTTTGTGTTGTCGTATCCAATCTTGTAGGCTGATGTGGAGTTAAAAAACAATTATATATTGTCCAAATTTTACAAAACAATGATAGCCAACTAACACATACTGCTTATTCAAAGTTCGCGCAATATCATAGAAACTAAATTCTCTGTCGTTTGGATGCACTGTTTTCAAAGTCACCAACCTAAAATAGTTTCCTTTTGCTTCTGCTTCATATATATTGTCTTTAATAAGTCTGACATTATAGTAGCTGATAGTGCTATACACGTTAAACTTGACCATTTCCCTACATTACATAAACACATATATCTTTTAGATTTATAAAAAAAAAATAATGCATAAATAAAACAAAAATAAATTAAACTTGCCACAACATCATCAGTTACAAGATTTCCCATGAAAACAAAAAATGACCAAGGGTAATTTGAATAATGAGAACTTGGCCATGCCAAAACCCTTTTCAGTTCTTGACTATAATATGGTATATTATTATTTTTAACCCATTGGGTCCATGAAAATTTAATACATGGATATCCTGCAGAAATATTTGCCAAAGTCCCTCCAAAGGTGAACACAATTGATGATCTGCCATATTAAAGTAGAGATACGTGGGCGAGCAAACGACAAGTAGTATGACAAGAAGGGGTCATAAATAAGGGATGCTTATATATGGTCGTGAAAACATCATTCTACAACAAATAAAACCAACAATTAATAATTAATATCAATTGAAACAATAAATAAAAAATAATATATGAATAATCTTACTCATGAAATGCTTGTGGATCCCTTTAAACATCAACAATTATGCCAATAGTAGTCGTTCAAAAAGTCGTGCAAGACACGTGCAATATTATTATGGATAAATTGAAGATCTAGTCCCATATTGTCATAACATGACTGTAAACCCCCATTTAGGCATGGATCACCTTTCCTTTGTCATTTTTGCAGATCCCATTTTTTTTAGCCAGATGCCACTACCCCCAACGAGCCACGTGTCACATCCTAAGTGGCCATAAGAGAATCAGCCTTGCCTTTTGGGAGGCGAATACGAGGGTGAAACGTGGAGGAACATTCTAGAAGGTGGTCCTGCAAGCCGTTATCAGGAGCGGATGAGAGAGAAAAGGGAGGTTGCAGAGTAGTGGTGCTGGAAGGTGGTTGTTTCTGCATATATGGTTAGGGGGGCAAATATGGAAGAGATGGAAGAAAGTATTCGCTATTAGAGGGGTTTTTGCTTTGAGAAAAGGTACAGAGAAAGGGGGAGAAGATATTCTAGCAGAGGTGAGGTGCTTTTCGAGGGTGGGTTGCTTTTTTAGGAGATCGGCGGTGATATTTTGAGAATGAGCTTTCTTTCTTAAGGGGAAGCTAGGAAAAATAGGGAAAGGAGAAACGGAGTAAGCCTGCTGGGTAACAGGGGGTGGAGAGATATTGGTACGGGGTTACAGAGAGGTTTTTGGGAGTTGAAGAAAAGAAGAGGAGGTTCTGGAACTTGAGGAGGGGTATTTCTTTAGCTTTGGAGGGCAAGAACTTGGGAAAGAGTATCTTCTAGTACGTTTGGAACAACTTCTTGAACTATGCTTACTCACCCCCTTGTTTTCCTTCTATCTTATGTCTTCTCTAATCGTCTTTGTTTTTCTTCTGATCATTGGTTGATTGTTTGGGTATGAATGTGATGCTACATTACTCTCCTCTCGTATTTGTTTATTTGAATATGGTTTACTCCCATTTTGATATTTGTTTTAAACTCTCCTGATGCACTACTAGTCTGAGAACCTTTGGATTCCAATGTGAAAGGGGATCTCACCTGAAACTTTGCTCACTCTGTTTACCCTATTCAGGGTACGCTATCTTGTTTTTTTTTTCCTTTTATTTCTGATATCTCAATCTATATCCCTGTTTTGGCTCCCATTTCTGGATTTTCTTTGGACTATTGGTTCGACGTTTTGACCTGCGCTTGAGGAGAGAAACATTTCTTATGATATTTTGGAGGGCAAGAACTTTGAAAGAGCATCTCCAAGGTTATTTTTAGTGTATTCAGAGACGATCTGGAGAAGTTGTTGTACCTTCCTTTCTGAAGCTTCACTTGCTATCCTGGATTTATCAGTTTCGTCTCTCTGTTCTCTTCAATGGCAAATTTGACCCACTAGGCAACGTCAATTCCTCCCTTGTCGTTGCTAAAATGCTGGGAGGGGAGTTTCCCAGTAATGACTTCAAGAATGACGATTCCCAGACAGTAGATGTCACGCTTGGGGGGAAAACATGTTGGTTTTGAACCCTGTATTCGAACATGGCTAGGGATGCTTGGGTCGCATTGACCAATGGATAAAAGGAGTAGCCTGTGTGAAATGGTATGTAGTCTTCATTGAGAAGAATGTTGTCGGACTTTAAAGCGTAGAAAGCCTATATTTCGCGAAGGAGCTCATGGTGTTGTATTTGCCTAAGGACTCAAGTCATCGTGTTATGCATTGAGATTTAAAATCTAGCAACATCTTGTTTGAAAATGGCTTTACAACTGGAGTTCTGATTTCGGGTTGGTAAGAATAACACTTGATAGAAAGAACAAACATATACTAGCATGCGTGGGGAAAATTTTTTGTTACTCGGCATCAGAATCCGCATGCATGGCCTCCTTGGCACACGTGCCGCTAGCTTTGGCTAGTTCCTCGCCTTCACACCATTACTTGCATCCTCTGTGAACAAACTCTATTCCATGATAATCAGGCCGACGTGAACTGCAAATCTACATGCTAGGAATGAAGGTCCCAAAAGTTCTTCCTCATCGAAGTGGTGGCTTCATGGGAGTCCAGGCCATAGCACAAAAGGGTTAAACATTTTTTTTTGGCCTTGAGAATGTTCTTCAGTAGCTAGCTGTATGTGATGATCACTATTTAGCCCAAAGCAAGATGCATGGGACTGAAATGAACTGACATGAAATCCTCCAAGTAGAACAAGCAGTTCCCTGGGTCCACGCCGTAGTGGCTACCAATTTGTCATCCTTCAGTGTATTTAGTCTACATTAGTCCTTGAAGAACTAAGGCAAACGCTAAGTAGCTCGGAGCAGCAGGCTGTGTTTAGAGAAGACAAGTTCTGCAGAGACATTGAGGATCTTCAAAAGCGTTATCAAGCCCACTCTCTCTCATCACTTTCCCTATGTCACGTGCATGAACCTTGCATGCATTGTTACCCACCGGACCCTATGCATGGCCATTTATATTGGAATACAAGAAAACCCTTGCAGAGGTTAGGAAAAAAGTTCACCATTATGAGAGTGCCCCTCTCGGGTGTCTATCAGTACAGATTTATTGTTGATGGATAATGGAGGATTCTGTCCCTGAAGACTTGAAAGCATTTCTGGTTTTGAATCTTCACAGTCTGTCAGAGAGGCAAGCATGTATAAGTTTGTGCAGTTAGAGTGTATAAGAAGACTAGAGAGAAGCGGTCTTGATACGTCTCATGTCGGTCCTGTAGCAGACAATTGATTATCTTCTGAATTTGCTATATGAGCCTCATGATGATAGGTTCCTTGGCATGCCCCCTTTGGGCCATGCGTCACCTCTTATTTCTTCCTTTTGGGTTTTGAGAATAACTTTCTAAATCCCTTTCTTTAAATAATTTTCAAGATTCTAACTTTTTTTTTTAAATGATCTCAACTCCAAAATTTTCATCCTTAGAGTTTTAGGTACCAAAAATCCCATTTTTAATAAAACTTTGCCACTATTTTCTTTTCTGGCGAGCAATACTCACGTCTCCTCTGTTTTTTTAAATGATTTTAAATAAGCATGAATTAAATTCTGTAATTCCGAGTGATGGAATTTACGGAATTAATTCATGCAAAAATAAACGGGCTTTGGTGGGGGCCCTACATAAGTAATTTTATGATTGATTGATTGATTGATTTGATTATCACACATGATTGATTCATTCTGCTCTATGACATGCTTGAGATTATTCTTTAATTGTGCACTAACCCCCTCTCTTGATAGCGCATGATGGCTCGTTGCCCAAGTACGCACTCATTCTTATTATGGTCTCACTATATGCATGTTTTGATACTCATATGTGCATGATTGATTTGAGTATTCATTGATTTTCTCATCAATTGTCATGATCACTTCATCTTATTAGTAGAGATCCGACTTTAGGGACTTAGAGGGGTGCTACGGTCTTTACTGTACCTTCCCGATAAGTAACCTGACCCCCGAACCCGATCCGATTTTTCATAGACCACCTTTTCCAAAATAAGGAATCACACTTAGGGCTTTCTTTCTTATTTTGTTTACCCTTTAAAAATAAAACAAAAATAAGTGGCGACTCCAAGTCATTTTCTTAATCAATAAATTTATATTTCAAATAAAAATCGAGTTCGCCATCGAGTGGGAAACTCATGAGCCGAAATGCGGGGTCCATAATGACCTTGTCATTTTCCCCCTACCATTTACCACTGCTATATTATCCATACCAAATCCATCTTCCAGCTTCTTTGATGATACCAAGTATTGAATAGCTTCAAACATGTCACCGGATAGGAAATCTTAACTAAAGAAAAATATATAAAATAAAAAAAATTAAAAAGTAAAAAAAAATATTTATTACAAAAATACCAGAGAATTGATATCAATTCTAGCTAAAGTCTATGTCCGATTACAAGTTTGTGTTGTTGTATCCAATCTTGTAGGCTGATGTGGAGTTAAAAACCAATTATATATTGTCCAAATTTTACAAAACAATGATAGCCAGCTAACACATACTGCTTATTCAAAGTTCGCGCAATATCATAGAAACTAAATTCTCTGTCATTTGGATGCACTGTTTTCAAAGTCACCAACCTAAAATAGTTTCCTTTTGCTTCTGCTTCATATGTATTATCTTTAATTTATCTGACATTATAGTAGTTGATAGTGCTACGAACGTTAAACCTGTCATTAATATTAATAATTTGCAAAAAAATATATAGTAATTTTTTTCATAATCTATCCACTGCACATTGAGACTCTCAATGTGTTAGAAAAGTTAATAAAAAAAAATGGTGTAAGTATGTTGTATGTAACACTTACTCTCAATCAAATTTAGGCGAAATGCTAGTAGCATATAAAATACCATCCCAAGAAAACCAAGCCAAAGAAGGTTTAACTCTTCGTCTAAAGAAAACTTGAGCAGTTCCTTATACTACATTAACACATACATCCTTTAGATTTAAAAAATAATAATAATAATGTATAAATAAATAAAAAATAAATTAAAATTCCCACGACATAATGATTTACAAGATTCTCCATGAAGAAAAAAAATAACCAAGGGTAATTTGAATAATGAGAACTTGGCCATGCCAAAACCCTTTTCAATTCTTGGTTATAATTTGGTCTATTATTATTTTTCACCCATTGGGTCCATGAAGAGCTAATACATGGATATCCGACATAAACATGTGTCAAAGTCCTCCTAAAGGCCAACACGTTTGATGATATGCTATATTGAAGCAGAGATACGTGGGCGAGCAAACGAAAAGTAGTACTACAAGAAGGGGTCATAAATAAGGGATGCTTATGTATGGTCGTGAAAACATCTGTACACAACAAATAAAACAAACAATTAATAATTAATATAAATTAAAACAATATTAACAAAATAACATATATATATATATATATATATATATATATAATAAAAAAACGTTAAAAGTAAATAAAATATTTATTACAAAAATATCGTAGAATTGATATCAATTTTTGCTTAAGTCTATGTCTGATTACAAGCTTGTGTTGTCGTATCCAATCTTGTAAGCTGATGTGTAGTTAAAAAACAATTATACGTTGCCCAAATTTTACAAAACTATGATAGCCAACTAACACATACTGCTTCTCCAAAGTTCCCGCAATATCATAGGAACGAAATTCGTCATCATTTGGATGCACTGTTTTCAAAGTCACCAACCTAAAATAGTTTCATTTTGCTTCTGCTTCACATGTATATTGTCTTTAATATGCCTAGAATTATAGTACCTGATAGTGCTACAGACGTTGAACATGTCATTAATTTCAATCATTCATAAAAAAATATATTCTAATTTTTTTCACAATCTATCCATTGCACATTGATACTCTCAAGGTGTTAGAAAAGTCAATAAAAAAAATGGCATAAGTATGTTGAATGCAACACTTTCTATTAATCAAATTTATGTGAAATGATAGTACCATATGGAATACCATTCCAAAAAAACCTTGCAAAAGAAGGTTTCACTCTTTGTCTAAAACTTGAGAATTTCCCTTCATTACATAAAAATATATATCTTTTAGACTTATAAAAAAAATGTATAAATAAAACAGAAATAAATTAAACTTGCCACGCCATCATGGGCTACAAGATTTCGCATGAAAACAAAAAATGACCAAGGGTAATTTCAATAATGAGAACTTGGCCATGCCAAAACCCTTTTCAATTCTTGGCTATAATATGATCTATTATTATTTTTATCCCATTGGGTCTATGAAAAAACATACATGGATATCCTGCAGAAATATTTGCCAAAGTCCTCCTAAAGGCCAACACGTTTAATGATCTACTATATTGAAGTAGAGATACATGGGTGAGCAAATGAAAAGTAGTACGACAAGAAAGAGTTATAAATAAGGGATGCTTATGTATGGTCGTGAAAACATCATTGTACAACATATAAAACCAACAATTAATATTTAATATAAATTAAAATTAATATATGAATAATCTTACTCATGAAATGCTCGTGGATCCCTTAAAACATCAATAAGCAATCTGAAATCATTAGTTTGATTCATTTCGAGCCCATAGCAGTCGTTCAAAAAGTCGTGCAAGACACGTGCAATATTATTATGGATAAACTGAAGATCTAGTCCCATATTGTCATCACATGACCTTGTGATTTTCCCTCAACCATTCACCACTGCTACATTATCCATACCAAATCCATCTTCCAACTTCTTTGATGATACCAAGTATTGAATAGTTTCAAACATGTCACCCGATAGGAAATATTAACTAAATAAAAATATATAAAATAAAAAAACATTAAAAAGTAAATAAAATATTTATTAAAAAAACACCGTAGAATTGATATCAATTCTTGCTTAAGCCTATGTCCGATTACAAGTTGGTGTTGTCGTATCCAATGTTGTAGGCTGATGTGGAATAATAACAAAAATACCATAGAATTGATATTTATTCTTGCTTAAGTCTATGTCCAAATACAAGTTGGTATTGCTGTATCCAATCTTGTAGGCTGATATGGAGTTAAAAACAATTATACGTTGTCCATATTTTACAAAACTATGATAGCCAGCTAACACATATTGCTTATCCAAAGTTCCAGCAATATCATAGGGACGAAATTCTCTGTTATTTGGATGCACCATTTTCAAAGTCACCAATCTAAACTAGTTTCCTTTTGCTTATGCTTCATATAAATTGTCTTTAATATGTTTGACATTATAGTAGCTGATAGGGCTACAAACGTTAAACCTGTCATTAATATCAACAATTCATAAAAAAATATATAGTAATTTTTTTCACAATCTATCCACTACACATTTAGATTCTAAATGTGTTAGAAAAGTTAATACAAAAAAAGGGCATAAGTATGTTGAATGCAACACTTTCTATTAATCAAATTTATGTGAAATGATAGTACCATATGGAATACCATCCCAAAAAAACCAAGCAAAAGAAGGTTTAACTCTTCGTCTAAAACTTAAGCATTTCCCTACATTACATAAACACATATATCTTTTAGATTTATAATAAAAAAAAATAATGTATAACTAAAACAGAAATAAATTAAACTTGTCATGGCATCATGAGCTACAAGATTTCCCATGAAAATAAAAAATCACCAAGGAAAATTTGAATAATGAGAACTTGGCCATGCCAAAACCATGAGCAATTCTTGACTATAATTTGGTCTATTATTATTTTTAACTCATTGGGTCCAGGAAAAATTAATACATGGATATCTTGCAAAAATATTTGCCAAAGTCTTCCAAAAGACCAACATGTTTGATGATCTACTATATTGAAGTAGAGATACGTGGGCGAGCAAATGAAAAGTAGTACGACAAGAAAGGGTCATAAATAAGGGATGCTTATGTATGGTCGTGAAAACATCATGGTACAACAAATAAAACCAACAATTAATAATTAATATAAATTAAAACAAAATTTAAAAATTAATATATGAATAATCTTACTCATGAAATGCTCATGGATCCGTTAAAACATCAATAAGCAATCTGAAATCATTAGTTTGATTCATTTCGAGCCCATAGCAGTCATTCAAAAATTCATGCAAGGCACGTGCAATATTATTATGGATAAACTGAAGATCTAGTCCCATATTGTCATCACATGACCTTGTGATTTTCCTTTTACCGTTCACCACTACTACAATATCCATACCAAATGCATCTTCCAACTTCTTTGACAACACAAAATATTGAATAGCTTCAAACATGTTACCGAATAGGAAACATTAACTAAATAAAATATAGAAAAAAAAAACTTTAAAAAGTAAATAAAATATTTATAAAAAAAAATACCGTAGAATTGATATCAATTCTTGCTTAAGTCTATGTCTGATTACAAGTTGGTGTTCTCGTATCCAACGTTGTAGGCTAATTTGGAGTTAAAAAATAATTATACGTTGTCCAGATGTTACAAAACTATGATAGCCCGCTAACACATACTGCTTATCTAAAGTTCCCGCAATATCATAGGGATGAAATTCTCTCTTATTTGAATGCACCGTTTTCAAAGTCACCAACCTAAAATAGTTTCATTTTGCTTTTGCTTCATATATATTGTCTTTAATATGTTTGACATTACAGTAGCTGATAGTGCTACGAACGTTAAACCTATCGATAATATAATTAATTCGTAAACAAAATATATAGTAATTTTTTTTTACAATCTATCCACTGCACATTGAGACTCTCAATGTGTTAGAAAGGTTAATAAAAAAATAAAAATATGGCATAAGTATGTTGTATGCAACACTTACTCTTAATCAAATTTATGTGAAATGCTAGTAGCATATCGAATAGTATCCCAAGAAAACCAAGCCAAAGAAGGTTTAACTCTTTGTCTAAAACTTAAGCATTTCCCTTTACTACCATCTTTTAGATTTATAAAAAATAATAATAATGTATAAATAAATTAGAAATAAATTAAATTTTCCATGACATCGTGAACTACAAGATTCGCCATGAAGGAAAAAAATGACCAACGGTAATTTGAATAATGAGAACTTGGCCATGCCAAAACCCTTTTCGATTCTTGGCTATAATTTGGTCTATTATTATTTTTCACCCATTAGGTCCATGAAGAGCTAATACATGGATATCCTGCACAAATATGTGCCAAAGTCCTCCTAAAGGCCAACACGTTTGATGATATGCTATATTGGAGCAGAGAGACGTGGGTGAGCAAATGAAAAGTAGTACGGCAATAAGGGATCATAAATAAGGGATGCTTATGTATGGTCCTGAAAACATCCGTGTACAACAAATAAACCCAGTAATTGATAATTAATATAAATTAAAACAATAAATAAAAATTAATATATGAATAATCTTACTCATGAAATGCTCGTGGATCCCGTAAAACATCAATAAGCAATCTGAAATCATTAGTTTGATTTATTTTGAGCCCATAGCAGTTGTTCAAAATGTCGTGTAACGCATGTGCAATATTATTACGGATAAACTGAAGATCTAGTCTCATATTGTCATCACATAATCTTTTAATTTTCCTTTTACCGTTCACCACTGCTACAATATCTATACCAAATGCATCTTCTAGCTTCTTTGACGACACAAGGTAATGAATAGCTTCAAACATGTTATCGAATAAGAAACATTAAATAAATAAAAATATAGAAAATAAAAAAACGTTAAAAAGTAAATAAGATATTTATAACAAAAATAACATAGAATTGATATCTATTCTTACTTAAGTCTATGTCCAAATACAAGTTGGTGTTGTTGTATCCAATCTTGTAGGCTGATATGGAGTTAAAAACAATTATATGTTGTCCAGATGTTACAAAACTATGATAGCTAGCTAACACATACTGTTTATCCAAAGTTCCCGCAATATCATAGGGATGAAATTCTCTCTGATTTGAATGCACCATTTTCAAAGTCACCAACCTAAAATAGTTTCCTTCTGCTTCTGCCTCAGATATATTGTCTTTAATATGACATTATAGTAGCTGATAGTGCTACGGACATTAAACGTATCATTAATATCAATAATTCGTAAACAAAATATGTAGTAATTTTTTTCACAATCTATTCACTACACATGGAGGCTCTCAATGTGTTAGAAAAGTTAATAAAAAAAATGGCATAAGTATGTTGTATGTAACACTTACTCTTAATCAAATTTATCTAAAATGCAAGTAGCATATCGAATACCATCCCAAGAAAACCAAGCCAAAGAAGGTTTAATTCTTCGTCCAAAACTTGAGCATTTCCCTATACTACATTAACATATACATCTTTTAGATTTATATATATAAAAAATAATGCATAAATAAATCAGAAATAAATTAAAATTGCCACGACACCATGAACTACAACATTCGCCATGAAGAAAAAAAATGACCAACGGTAATTTGAATAATGAGAACTTGGCCATGCCAAAACCCTTTTCAATTCTTGGCTATAATTTGGTCTATTATTATTTTTCACCCATTGGGTCCATGAAGAGCTAATACATGGATATCTTGTAGAAATATGTGCCAAAGTCCTCATAAAGGCCAACACGTTTGATGATATGCTATATTGAAGCAGAGATACATGGGCGAACAAACGAAAAGTAGTACGACAATAAGAGGTCATAAATAAGGGATGCTTATGTATGGTCGTGAAAACATCCGTGTACAACAAATAAACCCAATAATTAATAATTAATATAAATTAAAACAATAAATAAAAATTAATATATGAATAATCCTACTCATGAAATGTTCGTGGATCCCTTAAAACATCAATAAGCAATCTGAAATCCTTAGTTTGATTTATTTCGAGCCCATAGTAGTTGTTCAAAATATCATGTAACACACGTGCAATATTAATATGGATAAACTAAAGATCTAATCCCATATTGTCATCACACAATCTTGTAATTTTCCCTCTACCGTTCACCACTACTACATTATCCATACCAACTGCTTGTTCCAGCTTCTTTGATGATACCAAGTATTGAATAGCTTCAAACATATCACCAAATAGGAAATATTAACTAAATAACAATATACAAAATAAAAAAACATTAAAAAGTAAATAAAATATGTATTGTTAAAATACCGTAGAATCAATATCAATTCTTAGTTAAGTCTATGTCCGATTACAAGTCGGTGTTGTCGTATCCAATCTTGTAGGCTAATGTGGAGTTAAAAAGCAATTATACGTTGTCCAAATTTTATAAAACTATGATAGTTACCTAACATAAACTACTTATCCAAAGTTCCCGCATTAACATAGGGACGACATTCTCTGTTATTTTGATGCATCGTTTTCAAAATCACCAACCTAAAATAGTTTCCTTTTGCTTCTGCTTCATATATATTGTCTTTAATATGTTTGACATTATAGTAGCTGATAGTGCTACGAATGTTAAACCTGTCATTATTATCAATAATTTGTAAGCAAAATATATAGTAATTTTTTTCACAATCGATTCACTGCACATTGAGACTCTCAATGTGTTAGAAAAGTTAATATAAAAATATAAAAAAATGGCATAAGTATGTTGTATGTAACACTTACTCTTAATCAAATTTATGTGAAATGCTGGTAGCATATCAAATACCATCCCAAGAAAACCTAGCCAAAAAAGGTTTAACTTTTCGTCTAAAACATGAGCATTTCCCTACACTACATTAACACATACATCTTTTATATTTATACAAAAAAAATGCATAAATAAATCATAAATAAAGAAAAATTGTCGCGACATCATGAGCTATAAGATTCCCCATGAAGAAAAAAATGACCAAGGGTAATTTGAATAATGAGAACTTGGCCATGCCAAAACCCTTTTCAATTCTTGGATATAATTTGGTCTATTATTATTTTTCACCCATTGGGTCCATGAAGAGCTAATACATGGATATCCTGTAGAAATATGTGCCAAAATCCTCCTAAAGGCCAACACATTTGATGATATGCTATATTGAAGCAGAGATACGTGGGGGAGCAAACGAAAAGTAGTACGACAAGAAGATATCATAAATAAAGGATTCTTATGTATGGTCATGAAAACATCACTATAAACCAAATAAAACAAACAATTATTAATTAATATAAATTAAAAAAAATTAAAAATTAATATATGAATAATCTTATTCATGAAATGCTCATGGATTTCTTAAAACATCAATAAGCAATCTAAAATCATTAGTTTGATTCATTTCGAGCCTATAGGAGCGGTTCAAAATGTCGTCGAACAGACGTGCAATATTATTTTGGATAAACTGAAGATCAAGTCCAATATTGTCATCACATAATCTTGTAATTTCCCTCTACCGTTCACCATTGCTACATTATCCATACCAAATCCATCTTCCAGCTTCTTTGATGATACCAAGTATTGAATTACTTCAAACATGTCACCAGATAGGAAATATTAACCAAATAAAACTATATAAAATAAAAAAAATAAAAAGTAAATAAAATATGTATTACAAAAATACCGTAGAATTGATATCAATTTTTGGTTAAGTCTATGTCCGATTACAAGTTGGTGTTGTCGTATCCAATCTTGTAGGTTGATGTGGAGTTAAAAAAATATTATACGTTGTCCAAATTTTACAAAACTATGATTACCTACTAACACATACTACTAATCCAAAGTTCCCGCAATATCATAGGAACGAAATTCTCTGTTATTTGGATACACCGTTTTCAAAGTCACCTACCTAAAATAGTTTCCTTTTCCTTCTGCATCATATATATTGTCTTTAATATGTTCGACATTATAGTAGCTGATAGTGCTACGAACGTTAAACCTTTCATTAATATCAATAATTCATATAAAAATATATAGTAATTTTTTTCACAACCTATCCACTGCACATTGAGACTCTCAATGTGTCAGAAAAGTTAATAAAAAAAATAAAAAAATAAAAAAATGGCATAAGTATGTTGTATGTAACACTTACTCTTAATCAAATTTATCTGAAATGCGAGTAGCATATCGAATACCATCCCAAGAGAACCAAGCCAAAGAAGGTTTAACTCTTCATCTAAAACTTGAGCATTTCCCTACACTACATTAACACATACACCTTTTAGACTTACAAAAAAAATAATGCATAAATAAATCAGAAATAAAATAAATTGCCATGACATCATGAGCTACAAGATTCCCCATGAAGAAAAAAAATGATCAACGGTAATTTGAATAATGAGATCTTGGTCATGCTAAAACCCTTTTTAATTCTCGACTATAATTTGGTCAATTATTATTTTTCACCCATTAGGTCCATGAAGAGCTAATACATGGATATCCTACAGAAATATGTATCAAAGTCCACCTAAAGGCCAACACATTTGATGATATACTATATCGAAGCAAAGATACGTGGGCGAGTAAACGAAAAGTAGTACAGCAAGAAAATGTCATAAATAAGGAATGCTTATGTATGGTCGTGAAAACATCACTATAAAATAAATAAAACCAACAATTAATAATTAATATAAATTAAAAAAATAAATAAAAATTAATATATGAAGAATTTTACGCATGAAATGCTCGTGGATCCCTTAAAACACCAATAAGCAATCTGAAATCATTAGTTTGATTCATTTCGAGCCCATAGCAGTCGTTCAAAAATTCGTGCAAGGCACGTGCAATATTATTATGGATAAATTGAAGATCTAGTCCCATATTGTCATCACATGACCTTGTGATTTTCCCTTTACCATTCACTACTGCTACCTTATCTATACCAAATCCATCTTCCAACTTCTTTTATAATACCAAGTATTGAATAGATTCAAACATGTCATCGAATAGGAAATATAAACTAAATAAAAATATATAAAATAAAAAAATTAAAAAGTAAATAAAATATGTATTATAAATATACCGCAGAATCGATATCAATTCTTGGTTAAGTCTATGTCCGATTACAAGTTGGTGTTGTCATATCCAATCTTGTAGGCTGATGTGGAGTTAAAAAAATATTATACATTGTCCAGATTTTATAAAACTATGATTGCCAGCTAATATATACTGCTTATCCAAAGTTCCCGCGATATCATAGGACCGAAATTCTCTGTTATTTAGATGCACCATTTTCAAAGTCACCAACCTAAACTAGTTTCCTTTTGCTTCTGCTTCATATATATTGTCTTTAATATGTTTGACATTATAGTAGCTGATAGTGCTACAGACGTTAAACCTGTCATTACTATCAACAATTCGTAAAAAAATATATAGTAATTTTTTTCACAATCTATCACTGCACATTAAGACTCTTAATGTGTTAGAAAAGTTAATAAAAAAAATGGTGTAAGTATGTTGTATATAACACTTACTCTTAATCAAATTTATGTGAAATGCTAGTAGCATATAGAATACCATCCCAAGAAAACCAAGCCAAAGAAGGTTTAACTCTTCGTTTAAAACTTGAGCATTTCCCTACATTACATTAATACATACATCTTTTAGATTGATAAAAAAAATGCCTAAATAAAATAGAAATAAATTAAACTTGCCACAACATCATGAGCTAGAACATTCCCCACGAAGAAAAAAATTGACCACAGGTAATTTGAATAATGAGAACTTGGCCATGGCAAAACCCATTTCAATTCTTGGCTTTAATTTGGTCTATTATTATTTTGCATCCATTGGGTCCATGAAGAGCTAATACATGGATATCGTGCAGAAATATGAGCCAATGTCCTTCTAGAGCCCCACACGTTTGATGATCTCCTATATTGAAGTAGAGATACGTGGGCGAGCAAACGAAAAGTAGTATGGCAAGAAGAGGTGATAAATAAGGGATGCTTATGTATGGTCGTGAAAACATCATTGTACAAGAAATAAAACCAACAATTAATAATTAATATAAATTAAAACAATAAATAAAAATTAATATTTGAATAATCTTACTCATGAAATGCTCATGGATCCCTTAAAACATCAATAAGCAGTCTGAAATCATTAGTTTGATTCATTTCGAGCCCATAACAGTCGTTCAAAAAGTCGTGCAAGACACATGCAATATTATTATGGACAAACTGAAGATCTAGTCCCATATTGTCATCACTTGACCTTGTGATTTTCTCTCTACCGTTCACCACTGCTACATTATCCATACCTAATCCATCTTCCAACTTTTTTTATGATACCAAGTATTGAATTGCTTCAAATATGTCATCGGATAGGAAATATTAACCAAATAAAACTATATAAAATAAAAAATAAATAAAAAATAAATAAAATATGTATTACAAAAATACCGTAGAATTGATATCAATTCTTGGTTAAGTCTATGTCTGATTACAAGTTGGTGTTGTCGTATCCAAACTTGTAGGCTGATGTGGAGTTAAAAAAAATATTATACGTTGTCCAGATTTTACAAAACTATGATTACCAACTAACACATACTACTTATCCAAAGTTCCCGCAATATCATAGGACCGAAATTCTCTGTTATTTTGATGCACCATTTTCAAAGTCACCAACCTAAAATAGTTTCCTTTTGCTTCTGCTTCATATATATTGCCTTTAATATCTTTTACATTATAGTAGATGATAGTGCTACAGACGTTAAACCTTTCATTAATATCAATAATTCGTAAAAAAAAATATATAGTAATTTTTTTAACAATCTATCCACTGCACACTGAGACTCTCAATGTGTTAGAAAAGTTAATAAAAAAATAAAATAATGGCATAAGTATGTTGTAAGTAACACTTACACTTAATAAAATTTATGTGAAATGCTAGTAGCATATAGAATATCATCCCAAGAAAACCAAGCCCAAGAAAGTTTAACTCTTCGTCTAAAACTTCGGCATTTCCTTAGATTACATTAACACATACATCTTTTAGATTTATAAAAAAAAACTATAATGTATGAATAAAACAGAAATAAATTAAACTTGCCACGATATCATGAGCTACAAGATTCCCCATGAAGAAAAAAAATGACCAAGGGTAATTTGAGTAATGAGAACTTGGCGATGCCAAAACCCTTTTCAATTCTTGGCTATAATTTGGTCTATTATTATTTTTCAACCATTAGGTCCACAAAGAGCTAATACATGGATATCCTGTAGAAATATGTGCCAAAGTCCTCCTAAAGGCTAACACGTTTGATGATATGCTATATCGAAGCAGAAATACGTGGGCGAGTAAAAGAAAAGTAGTACGGCAAGAAGGGGTCATAAATAAGGAATGCTTGTGTATGGTCGTGAACATATCACTGTGCAAAAAATAAAACCAACAATTAATAATTAATATAAATTAAAACAATAAATAAAAATTAATATATGAAGAATCTTACTCATGAAATGCTCGTGGTTATCAATTCCTGGTTAAGTTTATGTCCGATTACAAGTTGGTGTTGTTGGATCCAATCTTTAGGCTGATGTGGTGTTCAAAAACAATTAGACGCTATCCAGATTCTACATAACTATCATAGCCATCCAAAACATACTTCTTATCCAAAGTTTTCGCAATATCATAGGAACAAAATTCTATATCATTTGGATGCACTGTTTTCAAAGTCACCAACCTAAAGTAGTTTATTTTTCCTTCTGCTTCATATATATTGCCTTTATTATGTATGACATTATAGTATTTGATAGTGCTACAAACGTTAAACCTGACATTAATATCAATCATTCGTAAAAAAATAAAGTAATTTTTTTCACAATCTATCAACTTACCATTGAGACTCTCAAAGTGTTAGAAAAGTTAATGAAGAAATAAAAAAAATTGGCATAAGTATGTAGTGTTCAACACTTACTATTAGTCAAATTTATGTAAAATGCTAGTAGCATATAGAATACGATTCAAAGAAAACCTGGCCAAATAAGGTTTAACTCTTCGTCTAATACTTGAGCATTTCCCTACATTACATAAGCACATATATGTTTTAGATTTATAAAATAAAATAGTGTATAAATAAAATAGAAATAAATTAAACTTGCCACGACATCATTAGATACAAGATTTCTCATGATGACAAAAAATGACCAAGGGTAATTTAAATAATGAGGAATTAGCCATGCCAAAACTCTATTCAATTCTTGGCTATAATTTGGTCTATTATTATTTTTAACCCATTGGGTCCATGAAGAGCTAATACATGGATTTCTTGTAGAAATATGTGCTAAAGTCCTCCTCAAGGTCAACATGTTTGATGATATGCTAGCTAATAGATGGATTTCTTGTAGAAATATGTGCCAAAGTCCTCTTAAAGGTCAACATGTTTGATGATATGCTACATTGAAGTAGAGATATGTGGGCGAGCAAACGAAAAGAAGCACGACAAGAAGGGATCATAAATAAGGGATACTTATGTATAGTCGTGAAAACATAACTATAATTAATATAAAATAAAACAATAAAAAAATTAATATATGAATAATCTTACTCATGAAATGCTCATCGATCCCTTAAAACATTAATAAGCAATCTGAAATCTTTAGTTTGATTCAAAAAGTCGTGCAAGACACGTGCAATATTATTATGGATAAATTGAAGATCTAGTCCCATATTGTCATCACATGACCTTGTGATTTTCCCTCTACCGTTCACCACTACTACATTATCCATACCAAATCCATTTTCCAATTTCTTTGATGATACCAAATATTGAATAGCTTCAAACATGTCACCGATTAGGAAATATTAACTAAATAAAAATATTTAAATTAAAAAAAATAAAAAATAAAATAAAATATGTATTACAAAAATACCATAGAATTGATATCAATTCTTGCTTAAGTCTATGTCCGATTAGAAGTTTCTGTTGTCGTATCCAATCTTGTAGGTTGATGTGGAGTTAAAAAACAATTATTCGTTGTCCAAATTTTACAAAACTATGATAGCCATCTAACACATACTGCTTATCCAAAGTTCTCACAATATCATAGGAACAAAATTCTCTGTCGTTTAGATGCACTGTTTTCAAAAGTCACCAACCTAAAATAGTTTCCTTTTGCTTCTGCTTCATATATATTATCTTTAATAAGTCTGACATTATAGTAGTTGATAGTGCTAGAGACATTAAACATGTCATTAATATCAATCATTCATAAAAAAAAATATATACTCATTTTTGTCACAATCTATCCACTCCACATTGAGACTCTCAAGGTGTTAGAAAAGTTAATAAAAAAATGGCATAAGTATGTGGAACACAACACTTTCTATTAATCAAATTTATGTGAAATGATAGTACCATATGGAATACCATCCCAAAAAAACCAAGCAAAAGAAGGTTTAACTCTTTGTTTAAAACTTGAGCATTTCCCTACATTAAATAAAAACATATATCTTTTAGATTTATAAAAATAAAAATGTATAAATAAAACAAAAATAAATTAGACTTGCCACGACAACATGAGCTACAAGATTTCCCATGAAAACAAAAAAGGACCAAGGGTAATTTGAATAATGAGAACTTGGCCATGCCAAAACCCTTTTAAATCTTAGCTATAATTTGGTCTATTAATATTTTTAACCCCTTGGGTCCATGAAAAACTAATACATGGATATCTTGCAGAAATATTTGCCAAAGTCCTTCTCAAGGCCAACACGTTTGATGATCTGCTATATTTAAGTAGAGATACATGGGCGAGCAAACGAAAAGTAGTACAACAAGAAGGGGTCATAAATAAGGGATGCTTCTGTATGGTTGTGAAAATATCCTTCTACAACAAATAAAACCAATAATTAATCATTAATATAAATTTAAACAACAAATAAAAATTAATATAAGAATAATCTTACTTATGAAATCCTTATGGATCCCTTAAAACATCAATAAGCAATCTGAAATCATTAGTTTGATTCATTTCAAGCCCATAACAGTTGTTCAAAGAGTCGTGCAAGACACGTGCAATATTATTATGGATAAACTAAAGATCTAGTCCCATATTGTCATCACATAACCTTGTGATTTTCCCTTTACCGTTCACCACTGCTACATTATCCATACCAAATCCATCTTCCAGCTTCTTTGATGATACCAAGTATTGAATATCTTCAAATATGTCACCAGATAGGAAATATTAATTAAATAAAAATATATAAAATAAAATAACATTAAAAAGTAAATAAAATATTTATTACAAAAATACTGTAGAATTGATATCAATTCTAGCTTAAGTCTATTTCCGATTACAAGTTTGTGTTGTCGTATCCAATCTTGTAGGCTGATGTGGAGTTAAAAAAAAAATTTACGTTGTCCAGATTTTACAAAACTCTTATAGCTAGCTAACACATACTGCTTATCCAAAGTTCCCGCAATATCATAGGAACGAAATACTCTGTCGTTTGGATGCACTGTTTTCAAAGTCACCAACCTAAACTAGTTTCCTTTTGCTTCTGCTTCATATATATTGTGTTTAATATGTCAAGCATTATAGCACCTAATAGTGCTACAGACGTTGAACCTGTCATTAATATCAATCATTCGTAAAAAAATATATACTAATTTTTTTCACAATCTATCCACTCCACATTGAGACTCTCAAGGTGTTAGAAAAGTTAATAAAAAAAATGGCATAAGTATGTTGAAGGCAACACTTACAATTATTCAAATTTATGTGAAATGATAGTACCATATGGAATACCATCCCAAAAAAACCAAGCCAAAGAAGGTTTAACTCTTCGTCTAAAACTTGAGCATTTCCCTACATTACATAAACACATATATCTTTTAGATTTAAAAATAAATAAAAATGTCTAAACAAAACAAAAATAAATTAGACTTGCCACAACATCATGAGCTACAAGATTTCCCATGAAAACAAAAAATGACCAAGGGTAATTTGAATAATGAGCCCTTGGCCATGCCAAAACCCTTTTCATTTCTTGGCTATAATATGGTCTACTTTTATTTTTAACCCATTGGGTCCATGAAAAACTAATACATGGATATCCTGCATAAATATTTGTCAAAGTCCTCTTAAAGGCGAACATGTTTGATGATTTGCTATATTTAAGTAGAGATACGTGAGCGAGAAAACGAAAAGTAGTACGACAAGAAGGGGTCATAAATAAGGGATGCTTATGTATGGTCGTGAAAACATCAATGTACAACAAATAAAACAAAAAATTAATAATTTATATAAATTAAAACTATAAATAAAAATTAATATTTGAATAATCTTACTCATGAAATGCTCGTGGATCCCTTAAAACATCCATAAGCAATCGGAAATCATTAGTTTGATTCATTTCGAGCCCATAACAGTCGTTCAAAAAGTTGTGCAAGACACATGAAATAGTATTATGGATAAACTGAAGATCTAGTCCCATATTGTCATCATTTGACCTTGTGATTTTCTCTCTACCGTTCACCACTGCTACATTATCCATACCTAATC
Source organism: Vitis vinifera (assembly GCF_030704535.1). Lineage (NCBI taxonomy): Eukaryota > Viridiplantae > Streptophyta > Magnoliopsida > Vitales > Vitaceae > Vitis > Vitis vinifera. The sequence goes on along the minus strand of NC_081821.1, from coordinate 13,281,837 downwards.
AATCTTCAGCTTCTTTGATGACACCAAGTATTGAATACCTTCAAACATGTCACCCGATAGGAAATCTTAACTAGATAAAAATATATAAAATAAAAAAACATCAAAAAGAAAATAAAATATGTATTCCAAAAATACCATAGAATTGATATCAATTCTTGCTTAAGTCTATGTCCGATTACAAGTTTCTGTTGTCGTATCCAATCTTGTAGGTTGATGTGGAGTTAAAAAACAATTATTCGTTGTCCAAATTTTACAAAACTGTGATAGCCAGCTAACACATACTGCTTATCCAAAGTTCCCGCAATATCATACGAACGATATTCTCTATCGTTTACATGCACTGTTTTCAAAGAAACCAACCTAAAATAGTTTCCTTTTCCTTCTGCTTGATATATATTGTCTTTAATAAGTCTGAAATTATAGTAGTTGATAGTGCTACAAACATTAAACATGTCATTGATATCAATCATTCGTAAAAAAATATATACTCATTTTTGTCACAATCTATCCACTGCACATTGAGACTCTCAAGGTGTTAGAAAAGTTAATAAAAAAATGGCATAAGTATGTGGAACGCAACACTTTCTATTAATCAAATTTATGTGAAATGATAGTACCATATGGAATACCAACCCAAAAAAACCAAGCAAAAGAAGGTTTAACTTTTCGTTTAAAACTTGAGCATTTCCCTACATTACATAAACACATATATCTTTTAGATTTATAAATATAAAAAAATGTATAAACAAAACAAAAATAAATTAGACTTCCCACGACATCATGAGCTACAAGATTTCCCATGAAAACAAAAAATGACCAAAGGTAATTTGAATAATGAGCACTTGGCCATGCCAAAACCTTTTTCATTTCTTGGCTATAATATGGTCTACTTTTATTTTTAACCCATTGGGTCCATGAAAAACTAATACATGGATATCCTACAGAAATATTTGTCAAAGTCTTCCTAAAGGCGAACACGTTTCATGATCTGCTATATTTAAGTAGAGATACGTGGGCGAGAAAACCAAAAGTAGTACGATAAGAAAAGGTCATAAATAAGGGATGCTTATGTATGGTCGTGAAAACATCATTGTAGAACAAATAAAACCAAAAATTAATAATGAATATGAATTAAAACAATAAATAAAAATTAATATATGAATAATCTTACTCATGAAATGCTCGTGGATCCCTTAAAACATCGATAACCAATTTGAAATCATTAGTTTGATTCATTTCGAGCCCATAAGAGTCGTTCAAAAAGTCGTGCAAGAGACATGCAATATTATTATGGATAAACTGAAGATCTAGTCCCATATTGTCGTCACTTGACCTTGTGATTTTCTCTCTACCGTTCACCACTGCTACATTATCCATACCAAATCCATCTTCCAGCTTCTTTGATGACACCAAGTATTGAATGGCTTCAAACATGTCACCCGATAGGAAATCTTAACTAAATAAAAATATATAAAATAAAAAAGTATTAAAAAGTAAATAAAATATTTACTACAAAAATACCGTAGAATTGATATCAATTCTAGCTTAAGTCTATGTCCAATTACAAGTTTGTGTTGTCGTATCCAATCTTGTAGGCTGATGTGGAGTTAAAAGACAATTATATGTTGTCCAGATTTTACAAAACTATGATAGCCAGCTAACACATACTGCTTATCCAATATTCCGCAATATCATAGGAACGAAATTATCTGTCGTTTGGATGCACCATTTTCAAAGTCACCAACCTAAAATAGTTTCATTTTGCTTTTGCTTCATATATATTGTCTTTAATATGTCTAACATTATAGTAGCTGATAGTGCTACAGACGTTGAACCTGTCATTAATATCAATCATTCGTAAAAAAATATATACTAATTTTTTTCACAATCTATCCACCGCACATTGAGACTCTCAAGGTGTTAGAAAAGTTAATAAAAAAAATGGCATAAGTATGTTGAATGCAACACTTTCTATTTATCAAATTTATTTGAAATGATAGTACCATATGGAATACCATCCCAAAAATTATGGGTCTTCCAAAGGTTTGAGTGGAGATTGACTTGGGTACTCTTACAAGATCTTAGGATTGCTCATGCACTATGTCATAAGCACACACACTTTGGTATTGCATTTATGTGGGTGGTGAAATTTGCAAAACAATGCCTAGTCATAATCAACATGCAAAAACTTGTGTTCCAACTTTGCCTTCATCTCAACCCATATATTGATCCATGGACCTCCCATTCTTTCATGAGAGCAAACTTGAAATAGGCAAAACAACAAGGTATAGGGAATGACATGCATTTGAAGCCACTCAACCAACACAGCAGACACACTCAACATTGCTAATCGCAGAATTAATCAACAAGATTAAGCCAAATGCTTGATTGGAATCGATAAATCACTATACTCTAAGATTAAAGTTGAAAACTTGCAAATAAATTTTCTGTTTATTTTCAAACATATATTATTTTTTTCATTTATTCTCATTAAAATTTATAAAATATTACGATAAGCATTGACTTCAAAATTTTCCCACATATTTGGCTAACATTTTAACAAAATACAACTTAGTCTATAAAATCAACTAATCTACTTCCTAAAATAAGGAAATTTATTACCAGATATACCAAATAGGGTACAACTTTCATATGTTTATATATGTACTTGACTAACCATTTCATCTTGGTTTCCATTTGGCAATGACATGGCTGCCATTTTGGCACTACATATATTAATACCAAATATTTTAGGATGCAGGTTGTTTCAAAATAAACTTCTAACTTTAACTTATGTTGTAGGTGATTCAAGTAAGTTATAAGCAAGAAAAACTGCAATTGTCACTCATATCCCCAACCTAAAGCAATAAAAAACATATGTACTAAAATAATTACTTTGGAAAAAATATCAATCACATAACTCAAAGTTGAAGAAATCACACTCAGAAATGCACACCTTTTCACAGAGGTCACAAGATCACCATATGAACTGAACTATTATCTGGATCAAGGGCTCCACTTGCCCAACTGACAAGTACCAATAAACATATGATAACCCATCACTCCATTGAGTCATTAATCACATAAAAAAACAAGCTAAAACATTGATAAGCACTGGAATAACATCCCACTCATTCCACGAAATCATTATTACCTCAAAAGACTAGAATAATGATCAATTTAATTAAGTGATCACAAGTCAAAGAGCAATAAGATAACACTTCCAAACATGAACTAGGCTCTTCATAATACCATCGATGTTAGTCTAGAAAATTTACTCAGGGAGATCTTATAGCTCCTACACAGCAAGATATACATATAAGAATGGAAGAAAGCTGCCAAGTAAGAGACCCTTGGAAAATACTAGATCTAGCATGTAGTGTAATCATATGTAAAGACATGGAATTTTTAGAGTATTAAGGAAAACAGAAATCTGCCTTAAAGATTAATGAGAGAAACTTTGATGTAATGATATGTTCTACGCTTACGTAAGACGTACATGTTTAGAAAGAACTCTAAGTTAAACCTAATCAACTTTAAGATACAGAGGTATGGATGATAGATGGTAAGAATATGAAGAATTACAGTAGTAATTTTGACATATCAACAAACTTCATCTTTAAAAGTATATTGAATGCAATACTTACTATTAATCAAATTTATGTGAAATGCTAGTAGCATATGACATACCATCCCAAGAAAACCAGGCCAAAGAAGGTTCAATTCTTCGTCTAAAACTTGAGCATTTCCCAACATTACATAAACACATATATCTTTTATATTTATAAAACTAAATAATATATAAATAAGATAGAAATTAATTAAACTTACCATGGCATCATAAGCTACAAGATTTCCCATGAAGACAAAAAATAACCGAGGGTAATTTGAATAATGAGAACTTGGCTATGCAAAAACCCTTTTCAATTCTTGGCTATAATTTGGTCTATTATTATTTTTCACCCATTGGGTCCATGAAGAGCTAATGCATGGATATCTTGTAGAAATATGTGCCAAAGTCCTCATAAAGGCTAACACATTTCATGATCTACTATATTGAAGCAGAGATACATGGGCGAGCAAACGAAAAGTAGTATGACAACAAGGGGTCATAAATAAGGGATGCTTATGTATGGTCATAAAAACATCACTGTACAACAAATGAAACCAGTAAATAATAATTAATATAAATTAAAAGAATAAATAAAAATTAATATATGAATAATCTTACTCATGAAATGCTCGTGGATCCCTTAAAACTTCAATAAGCAATCTGAAATCATTAATTTGATTCATTTCGAGACAATATCAGTTGTTAAAAATGTTGTGTAAAACACTTGCAATATTATTATGGATAAACCGAAGATCTAGTTCCATATTGTCATCACATAATCTCGTGATTTTCCCTCTACCATTCACCACTGCTATATTATCCATACAAAATCCATCTTCTAGCTTCTTTGATGATACCAAGTATTGAATAGCTTCAAACATGTCACTCGATAGGAAATATTAACTAAATAAAAATATATAAAATAAAAAAACTTTAAAAAGTAAATAAAATGTTTATTACAAAAATACCGTAGAATTGATATAAATTCTTGGTTAAGTCTATGTCCGATTACAAGTTGGTGTTGTTGGATCCAATTATGTAGGCTAATGTGGTGCTCAAAAACAATTATACGCTATCCAGATTCTACATAACTATGATAGCCATCCAAAACATACTGCTTATCCAAAGTTTCTGCAATATCATAGGAACAAAATTCTCTATCATTTGGATGCACTGTTTTTAAAGTCACCAACATAAAGTAGTTTCCTTTTCCATCTACTTCATATATATTGTCTTTAATATGTATGACATTATAGTATTTGATAGTGCTACAGACATTAAACCCATCATTAATACCAATCATTTGTAAAAAAATTATAGTATTTTTTTCCACAATCTATCCACTGCACATTGAGACTCTCAAAATGTTAGAAAAGTTAATAAAAAAATTGGCATAAGTATGTTGTATGCAACACTTACTATTAATCAAATTTATGTGAAATGCTAGTAGCTTATGGAATACCATCCCAAGAAAACCAGGCCAAAGGGGTCTGATTACTACTCAAAAAGTGCTATTTCATAGCTTGTAAATAACTCTTTTAAACAATTTTGAGTAGTAGTTATCACCTTTTAACCCAATTAACATATTAAGGACCCTTGCAATCATTTTTAATCAAATTGTGTAAGTTTTGGTGTTTTTTGTTAGTAATTTGATCACCAAAGCAATCCAAGATTGAGGAGAGTTCTTTGGAACCCATGGCAAAGCAATGGAAAGCTCAGAAACATGAAGAAACCGAAGCTTTGAAGTCCTTTGCCATAAGCAAAATCAGAATGCAAGGAGTATGGGCAGGCTGTTGGAATGACATAGCAAGGCTTGTGCACTTTAGCCAATGACCCGGATGTATCACATCCGAAATTCTGTTGCTGCCAACATTCCACCTGGATGTCTCACATCCGGAATTCTTCTTCGCCGACATTCCATCCGGATATTTCACATCCGGAATTCTGACGCCGGATGGGAAAGGAGGGCGTTTCAACTTCCCCGGATAGACATATCCGGATCTGCTGATAGCGCTTACCCGGAGAGTCTCGCAACCATATTTTGCACAGTGCCGATAACGCTTACCCGAAGAATTTCATAGCCATTTTTGCACAGTGCCGCGATGTTCTCCTGAAGCTTCCCGATATGTGCAACCGACATCTTTAGATATTTTTCTTTAGATATTTTGAGATATTTTGCTTTAGATATTTGATGTCTAAATCCCCAAAGTCTCCTTGTAACCCGCCTATCATAGGATTCCTTAGTCTTTAAGTAAGTATAAAGGGTAAATAACCCCTTATATATAGTTTGTAATCTTCTTTGAAAGATGAATCGGATCTTGGGAGCTTGTTCCCAAAGACGCATCCTTTGTACAATTTTGGGAAGGAAGTAAAATACAGAGCACTTGCTCTGCTTTTGTTTTCTCGTTATTTTCTTTCTAACTAATCAAACTCTAAGGATTTTTCCTCAGAGGATGAGAGGCTAGGCTCTTTGTCTCTTGGAGTGAAGAAAGTCGGGTAAATTTCCACATGCATAAATTAGAAGTTTTGTTGTTTTAGTTTTTAATGAAGAGAAAGTGTGACCCATTAATGGTTTTTATCTTTTTAGTTAACTTAAAACGCCTTTAAATCACCTAGTCCAACACTTGATAAGGCAAGTGATCTCCATCCATTGAGATGCACTAGTTTATCTCTTGCGAGCCTTTGGGAGGTGGTTTGAAGGTAGGATTTTCTAGAATAGCCAACACTTGGTAAGCTTTTGGACTCTACGGAGACATCCATTAGTTATCTCTTGTGAGCTTTTGATGGGTAATCCAAGGTTAAAGATCACCTTGAATGGCAAGTACTAGGTGAGAGGCATGAGCCATTGCAAGGTGCATCAATGAGAGGGATTTAGTGTTTGAACCCATTAATGGGAAGCATCTATACAAAACCAGTTCGGGAAATAACTATATGTTAAATCCCCAATGCGAGGAAAAGAAACAAGTGACCGGAACTCCCTTTTTGTTCAAGGAATCTGAGCCCGGTGATCTAAACTCCAAGAAACACTTTTCTTTGTAATTAAAATCAGTTATTATTTTTGGTTAGCTTAAAACCAAACTTTTTCAACTAAAGTTTATGTTTTTTTTTAAAGCTAACCTTGAAATAAAAAGGCACCAATTCATCTTTGAATTAATATCAATTGTGAACTAAAAACCCATCCCAGTGAACGATCCTAGAGCCACTATGCTATAGTAGCTTTGTCTTTGCTACCCTAGTTCATGGTGTAATAGGTTATAAATTTTGTTGATTACTCCCTCAAGCAAGGAGCACCAATTGGACATGAATCAGCTGATACACCGACTGGGCATGAATCAGGGTCATAAATAAGGGATGCTTATGTATGGTCGTGAAAACATCACTGTACAACAAATGAAACCAACAATTAATAATTAATATAAATTAAAACAATAAATAAAAATTAATATATGAATAATCTTACTCATGAAATGTTCATGGATCACTTAAAACATCATTAAGCAATCTAAAATCATTAGTTTGATTCATTTCGAGACCATAGTAGTTGTTCAAATAGTCGTGCAAGATACGTGCAATATTATTATGGATAAACTAAAAATCTAGTCCCATATTGTCATCACATGATCTTGTGATTTTCCCTCTACCATTCACCACTACTACATTAGCCATACCAAATCCATCTTCCAGCTTGATGAAACCAAGTATTGAATAGCTTCAAACATGTCACCCGATAGAAAATATTAACTAAATAAAAATATATAAAATAAAAAAACTTTAAAAAGTAAATAAAATGTTTATTAAAAAAATACTGTAGAATTGATATCAATTCTTCGTTAAGCCAATGAAAGATTACAAGTTGGTGTTATTGGATCCAATCTTGTAGGCTGATGAAGTGTTCAAAAACAATTATACGTTGTTCAGATTCTACATAACTATGATAGCCAACCAACACATACTGCTTCCCCAAGGTTTCCGTAATAACATAGGAACAAAATGCTCTGTCAATTGGATGCACTCTTTTCAAAGTCACCAACCTAAAATAGTTCCCTTTTGCTTCTGCTTCATATATATTGTCTTTAAGATGTCTAACATTATAGTAGTTGATAGTGCTACGGACATTAAACCTATAACTAATATCAATCATTCGTAAAAATATATATTTACTATTTTTTTTTCACAATCTATTCACTACACATTAAGACTCTCAAGGTTTTAGAAAGTTAATAAAAAAATTTTAAAAATGGCATAAGTATGTTAAATGCAACACTTATTATTAATCAAATTTATGTGAAATGCTAGTAGCATATGGACTACCATCCCAAGAAAACCATGCCAAAGGAGTCATAAATAAGCAATGCTTATGTATGGTCGTGAAAACATCACTGTACAACAAATGAAACCAATAATTAATCATTAATATAAATTAAAACAATAAATAAAACTTAATATCTGAATAATCTTACTCATGAAATGCTCGTGGATCCCTTAAAATATCAACAAGAAATCTGAAATCATTAGTTTGATTCATTTCGAGCCCATAGCAGTCATTAAAAAAGTCGTGCAAGACACGTGCAATATTATTATGGATAAACTAAAGATCTAGTCCGATATTGTCATCACATGACCTTGTGATTTTCCCTCTACCGTTCACCACTGCTACATTATCCATGCCAAATCCATCTTCCAGCTTCTTTGATGATACCAAGTAGTGAATAGCTTCAAACATGTCACCGGATAGGAAATCTTAACTAAATAAAAATATATAAAACAAAAAAAACATTAAAAAGTAAATAAAATATTTCTTAGAAAAATACCATAGAATTGATATCAATTCTTGCTTAAGTCTATGTCCGATTAAAAGTTTGTGTTGTCATATCCAATCTTGTAGGCTGATATAGGGTTAAAAAACAATTATATGTTGTCCAAATTTTACAAAATTATAATAGCCAGCTAACACATACAGCTTATCCAAAGTTCCCGAACTATCATCGAAACGAAATTCTTTGTCGTTTAGATGCACTGTTTTTCAAAGTCACCAACCTAAAATAGCTTTACTTTTGCTTCTGCTTCATGTATATTGTCCTTAATATGTCTGACATTATAGTAGTTGATAGTACTACAGAGGTTAAACCTATCAATAATATCAATCATTCATAAAAAAATATATACTAATTTTTTTCACAATCTATCCACTACACATTGAGACTCTCAAGGTGTTAGAAAAGTTAATAAAAAAATGGCATACGTATGTTGAATGCAACACTTTCTATTGATCAAATTTATGTGAAATGATAGTACCATATGGAATACCATCTCAAAAAAACCAAGCAAAACAAGGTTTAACTCTTTGTCTAAAACTTGAGCATTTCCCTACATTACATAAACACATATATCTTTTAGATTTATAAATAAAAAAAAATTAGACTTGCCACAGCAACATGAGCTACAAGATTTCCCATGAAAACAAAAAATGACCAAGTGTAATTTGAATAATGAGAACTTGGCCATGCCAAAACCCTTTTCAATTATTGGCTATAATATGATCTATTATTATTTTTATACCATTGGGTCCATAAAAAAAAAAAATACATGGATATCCTACAGAAATATTTGCCAAAGTCCTCCTAAAGGCCAACACGTTTGATGATCTGCTATATTGAAGTAAAGATACGTGGGCGAGCAAATGAAAAGTAGTACGAAAAGAAGGAGTTATAAATAAGGGATGCTTATATATAGTCGTGAAAATATCATTGTACAACAAATAAAACCAACAATTAATATCTAATATAAATTAAAACAATAAATAAAAATTAATATATGAATAATCTTACTCATGAAATGCTCGTGGATCCCTTAAAACATCAATAAGCAATCTGAAATCATTAGTTTGATTCATTTTGAGCCCATAGCAGTCATTGAAAAAGTCGTGCAAGACACATGCAATATTATTATGGACAAACTGAAGATCTAGTCCCATATTGTCATCACTTGACCTTGTGATTTTCCCTTAACCATTCACCACTGCTTAATTATCTATACCAAATCCATCTTCCAGCTTCTTTGATGATACCAAGTAATGAATAGCTTCAAACATGTCACCGGTTAGGAAATATTAACTAAATAAAAATATATAAAATAAAAAAAACATTAAAAAGTAAATAAAATATTCATTACAAAAATACTATAGAATTGATATCAATTCTTGCTTAAGTTTATGTCTGATTACAAGTTTGTGTTGTCGTATCCAATCTTGTAGATTGATGTCGTTAAAAAACAATTATACGTTGTCCAAATTTTACAAAATTATTATAGCCAGCTAACACAAACTACTTATCCAAAGTTCCTGCAATATCATTGGAACGAAATTCTCTATCATTTAGATCCACTGTTTTCAAAGTCACCAACCTAAAATAGTTTTACTTTTGCTTCAACTTCATATATATTATCCTTAATATGACTCGCATTATAGTAGCTGATAGTGCTATAGACGTTAAACCTATTATTAATATCAATCATTCATAAAAAAAAATATATACTAATTTTTTTCACAATCTATGCATTGCACATAGAGACTCTCAAGGTGTTAGAAAAGTTAATAAAAAAATTGGCATAAGTACGTTGAATGCAACACTTTCTATTGATCAAATTTATGTGAAATAATAGTACCATATGGAATACCATCCCAAAAACACCAAGTAAAAGAAGGTTTAACTCTTCTTCTAAAACTTGATCATTTCCCTACATTACATAAACACATATCTCTTTTAGATTTATAAATAAAAAAAATGTATAAACAAAAATAAATAAATTAGACATTATATTATCACTTAAAACATCATTAAGCAATCTGAAATCATTAGTTTAATTCATTTCGAGCCTATAGTAGTTATTCAAATAGTTGTGCAAGATACGTGCAATATTATTATGGATAAACTAAAGATCTAGTCCCATATTGTCATCACATGATCTTGTGATTTTCCCTCTACCGTTCACCATTGCTACATTATCCATACCAAATCCATCTTCCAGCTTCTTTGATGATACCAAGTATTGAATAGCTTCAAACATATCACTGGATAGGAAATCTTAACTAAATAAAAATATAAAAAATTAAAAAACATTAAAAAGTAAATAAAATATTTATTACAAAAATACCGTAGAATTGATATCAATTCTTGCATAAGTCTATGTTCGATGATAAGTTTCTGTTGTCATATCCAATCTTGTAGGTTGATGTGGAGTTAAAAAAACAATTATACATTGTCCAAATTTTACAAAATTATGATAGGTGGCTAACACATACTGCTTATCCAAAGTTCCTGCAATATTATAGGAACGAAATTCTCTGTCGTTTAGATGCACCGTTTTCAAAGTCACCAACCTAAAATAGTTTTACGTTTGCTTCTGCTTCATATATATTGTCCTTAATATATCTGGCATTATAGTAGCTGATAGTGCTATAGACGTTAAACCTATCATTAATATCAATTATTCGTAAAAAAATATATACTAGTTTTTTTCACAATCTATCCACTGCATAGTGTGACTCTCAAGGTGTTAGAAAAGTTAATAAAAAAATGGCATATGTATGTTGAATGCAACACTTTCTATTGATCAAATTTATGTGAAATGATAGTACCATATGGAATACCATCCTAAAAAAACCAAGCAAAAGAAGGTTTAATTCTTCGTCTAAAACTTGAGCATTTCCCTACATTACATAAACACAAATATCTTTTTGATTTATATAAAAAAAAAAAAAGTAATGTATAAATAGAACAAAAATAAATTAAACTTGCCACAGCATCATGAGCTACAAGATTTTACATGAAAACAAAAAATGACCAAGGGTAATTTGAATAATGAGAACTTGGCCATGCCAAAACCCTTTTCAATTCTTAGCTATAATTTGGTCTATTATTATTTTTAACCCATTGGGTCCATGAAAAACTAATACATGGATATCCTGCATAAATACGAGCCAATGTCCTTCTAGAGGCCCACACGTTTGATGATCTCCTATATTGAAGCACAGATACGTGGGCGAGCAAACGAAAAGTAGTATGGCAAGAAGAGGTGATAAGTAAGGGATGCTTATGTATGGTCGTGAAAACATCATTGTACAAAAAATAAAACCAACAATTAATAATTAATATAAATTAAAACAGTAAATAAAAATTAATATATGAATAATCTTACTCATGAAATGCTCGTGGATCCCTTAAAACATCAATAAGCAATCTGAAATCATTAGTTTGATTCATTTCGAGCCCATAGCAGTCGTTCAAAAAGTCGTGCAAGACACGTGCAATATTATTATGGATAAACTGAAGATCTAGTCTCATATTGTCATCACATGACCTTGTGATTTTCCCTCTACTGTTCACCACTGCTACATTATCCATACCAAATTCATCTTCCAGCTTCTTTGATGATACCAGGTATTGAATATCTTCAAACATGTCACCATATAGGAAATATTAATTAAATAAAAATATATAAAATTAAAAAAAAATAAAAAGTAAATAAAATATTTATTACAAAAATACTGTAGAATTGATATCAATTCTAGCTTAAGTCTATGTCCGATTACAAGTTTTTGTTGTCGTATCCAATCTTGTAGGTTGATGTGGAGTTAAAAAACAATTATTCGTTGTCCAAATTTTACAAAACTATGATAGCCAGCTAACACATACTGCTTATCCAAAGTTCCTACAATATCATAGGAACGAAATTCTCTGTCGTTTAGATGCACTGTTTTCAAAGTCACCAACCTAAAATAGTTTCCTTTTCCTTCTGCTTCATATATATTGTCTTTAATAAGTCTGACATTATAGTAGTTGATAGTGCTACGGATATTAAACCTATCATTAATATCAATCATTCGTATAAAAATATATACTCATTTTTGTCACAATCTATGCATTGCACATTGAGACTCTCAAGGTGTTAGAAAAGTTAATAAAAAAAATGGCATAAGTATGTTGAAGGCAACACTTTCTATTAATCAAATTTATGTGAAATGATAGTACCATATGGAATACCATCCCTAAAAAACCAAGCAAAAGAAGTTTTAACTCTTCGTCTAAAACTTAAGCATTTCCCTACATTACATAAAGACATATATCTTTTAGATTTATAAATAAAAAACATACATAAACAAAACAAAAAGAAATTAGACTTGCCACGGCATCATGAGCTACAAGATTTCCCATGAAAACTTAAAATGACCAAGGGTAATTTGAATAATGAACACTTGGCCATGCCAAAACTCTTTTCATTTCTTGGCTATAATATGGTCTATTTTTATTTTTAACCCATTGGGTCCATGAAAAACTAATACATGGATATCCTACAGAAATATTTGTCAAAGTCCTCCTAAACGCGAACACGTTTGATGATTTGCTATATTTAAGTAGAGATACGTGGGTGAACAAACGAAAAGTAGTACGACAAGAAGGGGTCATAAATAAGGGATGCTTATGTATGGTCGTGAAAACATTATTGTACAACAAATAAAACCAACAATTAATAATTAATATAAATTAAAACAATAAATAAAAATTAATATATGAATAATCTTACTCATGAAATGCTCGTGGATCCCTTAAAACATCAATAAGCAATCTGAAATCATTAGTTTGATTCATTTCGAGCCCATAACAGTAATTCAAAAAGTCGTGCAAGACACGTGCAATATTATTATGGATAAACTGAAGATCTAGTCCCATATTGTCATCACTTAACCTTGTAATTTTCTCTCTATCGTTCACCACTACTACATTATCCATACCAAGTCCATCTTCCAGCTTCTTCAATGAAACCAAGTATTGAATAGCTTCAAACATGTCACCCGATAGGAAATCTTAACTAAATAAAAATATATAAAATAAAAAAGCATTAAGAAGTAAATAAAATATTTATTACAAAAATACCGTAGAATTGATATAAATTCTAGCTTAAGTCTATGTCCGATTACAAGTTTGTGTTGTCGTATCCAATCTTGTAGGCTGATGTGGAGTTAAAAAACAATTATATATTGTCCAGATTTTACAAAACTCTGATAGCCAGCTAACACATACTACTTATCCAAAGTTCCCGCAATATCATACGAACGAAATTCTCTGTCGTTTGGATGCACTGTTTTCAAAGTCACCAACCTAAACTAGTTTGCTTTTGCTTCTGCTTCATATATATTGTGTTTAATATGTCAAGCATTATAGTAGCTCATAGTGCTACAGACGTTGAACCTGTCATTTATAGCAATGATTTTCACACTAATTTTGCTTCTAGTAGCTCATATATATTGCTTCATATATATTGTGTTTAATATGTCAAGCATTATAGTAGCTCATATATATTGCTTCTGCTTCATACTAATTTTTTTCACAATCTATCCACTACACACTGAGACTCTCAAGGTGTTAGAAAAGTTAATAAAAAAATGGCATAAGTATGTCGAAGGCAACACTTTCTATTAATCTAATTTATGTGAAATGATAGTACCATCCCAAGAAAACCAAGCAAAATAAGGTTTAACTCTTCGTCTAAAACTTGAGCATTTCCCTACTTTACATAAACTCATATATCTTTTAGATTTATAAAAAAAAAAAAATTGTATAAACAAAACAAAAATAAATTAGACTTGCCACGGCATCATGAGCTACAAGATTTCCCATGAAAACTTAAAATGACCAAGGGTAATTTGAATAATGAGCACTTGGCCAGCCAAAACCCTTTTCATTTCTTGGCTATAATATGGTCTATTTTTATTTTTAACCCATTGGGTCCATGAAAAACTAATACATGGATATCCTACAGAAATATTTGTCAAAGTCCTCCTAAACGCGAACACGTTTGATGATCTGCTATATTTAAGTAGACATACGTGGGCGAGCAAACGAAAAGTAGTACGACAAGAAGGGGTCATAAATAAGGGATGCTTATGTATGGTCATGAAAACATCATTGTACAACAAATAAAACAACACAATTAATAATTAATATAAATTAAAACAATAAATAAAAATTAATATATGAATAATCTTGCTCGTGGATCCCTTAAAACATCAATAAGCAATCTGAAATCATTAGTTTGATTCATTTCGAGCCCATAACAGTAATTCAAAAAGTCGTGCAAGACACATGCAATATTATTATGGATAAACTGAAGACCTAGTCCCATATGGTCATCAAATGACCTTGTGATTTTCCCTTTACCGTTCACTATTGCTATATTATCCATACCAAATCCATCTTCCAGCTTCTTTGTTAATGCCAAGTATTGAATAGCTTCAAACATGTCACCCGGTAGGAAATCTTAACTAAAGAAAAATATATAAAATAAAAAAACATTAAAAAGTAAATAAAATATTTATTACAAAAATACCAGAGAATTGATATCAATTCTAGCTAAAGTCTATGTCCGATTACAAGTTTGTGTTGTCGTATCCAATCTTGTAGGCTGATGTGGAGTTAAAAAACAATTATATATTGTCCAAATTTTACAAAACAATGATAGCCAGCTAACACATACTGCTTATTCAAAGTTCGCGCAATATCATAGAAACTAAATTCTCTGTCGTTTGGATGCACTGTTTTCAAAGTCACCAACCTAAAATAGTTTCCTTTTGCTTCTGCTTCATATATATTGTCTTTAATAAGTCTGACATTATAGTAGCTGATAGTGCTATAGACGTTAAACTTGTCATTAGTATCAATCATTCGTAAAAAAATATATACTAATTTTTTTTTTCATAATCTATCCACTACACAATGAGACTCTCAAGGTGTTAGAAAAATTAATAAAAAAAAATGGAATAAGTATGTTGAATGCAACACTTTCTATTAATAAAATTTATGTGAAATGATAGTACCATATGGAATACCATCCCAAAAAAACCAAGCAAAAGAAGGTTTAACTCTTCGTCTAAAACTTGAGCATTTCCCTACATTACATAAACACATATATCTTTTAGATTTATAAAAAAAAATAATGCATAAATAAAAAAGAAATAAATTAAACTTGCCACAACATCATCAGTTACAAGATTTCCCATGAAAATAAAAAATGACCAAGGGTAATTTGAATAATGAGAACTTGGCCATGCCAAAACCCTTTTCAATTCTTGACTATAATATGGTATATAATTATTTTTAACCCATTGGGTCCATGAAAATTTAATACATGGATATCCTGCAGAAATATTTGCCAAAGTCCTTCCAAAGGCGAACACAATTGATGATCTGCCATATTAAAGTAGAGATACGTGGGCGAGCAAACGACAAGTAGTATGACAAGAAGGGGTCATAAATAAGGGATGCTTATATATGGTCGTGAAAACATCATTGTACAACAAATAAAACCAACAATTAATAATTAATATAAATTAAAACAATAAATAAAAAATAATATATGAATAATCTTACTCATGAAATGCTTGTGGATCCCTTAAAACATCAACAATTATGCCAATAGTAGTCGTTCAAAAAGTCGTGCAAGACACGTGCAATATTATTATGGATAAACTGAAGATCTAGTCCCATATTGTCATAACATGACTATAGACCCATTTAGGCATGGATCACCTTTCCTTTGTCATTTCTACAGATCCCATTTTTTTTAGCCAGATGCCACTACCCCCAATGAGCCATGTGTCACATCCTAAGTGGCACTTAAGAGAATCAGCCTTGCTTTTTGGGAGGCGAATACGAGGGTGACACGTGGAGGAACATTCTAGAAGGTGGTCCTGCAGGCCGTTATCAGCAGCGGATGAGAGAGAAAAGGGAGGTTGCAGAGTAGTGGTGCTGGAAGGTGGCTGTTTCTGTAGATATGGTTAGGGGGGCAAATCTGGAAGAGATGGGAGAAAGTATTCGCTATTAGAGGGGTTTTTGCTTTGAGAAAAGGTAGAGAGAAAGGGGGAGAAGATATTCTGGCAGAGGTGAGGTGCTTTTCGAGGGTGGGTTGCTTTTTTAGGAGATCGGCGGTGATATTTTGAGAATGAGCTTTCTTTCTTAAGGGGAAGCTAGGAAAAATAGGGAAAGGAGAAACAGAGTAAGCCTGTTGGGTAACAGGGGGTGGAGAGATATTGGTAGGGGGTTACAGAGAGGTTTTTGGGAGTTGAAGAAAAGAACAGGAGGTTCTGGAACTTGAGGAGGGGTATTTCTTTAGCTTTGGAGGGCAAGAACTTGGGAAAGAGTATCTTCTAATACGTTTGGGACAACTTCTTGACCTATGCTTACTCACCCCCCTGTTTTCCTTCTATCTTATGTCTTCTCTAATCGTCTTTGTTTTTCTTCTGATCATTGGTTGATTGTTTGGGTATGAATGTGATGCCACATTACTCTCCTCTCGTATTTGTTTATTTGAATATGGTTTACTCCCATTTTGATATTTGTTTTAAACTCTCCTGATGCACTACTAGTCTGAGAACCCCTGGATTCCAATGTGAAATGGGATCTCACTTGAAACTTTGCTCACTCTGTTTACCCTATTCAGGGTATGCTATCTTGTTTTTTTTTCCTTTTATTTCTGATATCTCAATCTATATCCCTGTTTTAGCTCCCATTTCTGGATTTTCTTTGGACTATTGGTTCGACGTTTTGACCCGCGCTTGAGGAGAGAAACATTTCTTATGATATTTTGGAGGGCAAGAACTTTGAAAGAGCATCTCTAAGGTTATTTTTAGTGTATTCAGAGACGATCTGGAGAAATCGTTGTACCTAAGGACTCAAGTCATCGTGTTATGCATTGAGATTTAAAATCTAGCAGCATCTTGTTTGAAAATAGCTTTACAACTGAAGTTCTGATTTCAGGTTGGTAAGAATAACACTTGATAGAAAGAACAAACATATACTAGCATGCGTGGGGAAAATTTTTTGTTACTCGGCATCAGAATCCGCTTGCATAGCCTCCTTGGCGCACGTGCCGCTAGCTTTGGCTAGTTCCTCGCCTTCACACCATTACTTGCATCCTCTATGAAGGAACTCTATTCCATGATAATCAGGCCGACGTGAACTGCAAATCTACATGCTAGGAATGAAGGTCCCAAAAGTTCTTCCTCATCGAAGTGGTGGCTTCATGGGAGTCCAGGCCATAGCACAAAAGGGTTAAACATTTTTTTTTGGCCTTGAGAATGTTCTTCAGTAGCTAGCTGTATGTGATGATCACTATTTAGCCCAAAGCAAGATGCATGGGACTGAAATGGACTGACATGAAATCCTCCAAGTAGAACAAGCAGTTCCCTGGGTCCACGCTGCAGTGGCTACCAATTTGTCATCCTTCAGTGTATTTAGTCTACGTTAGTCCTTGAAGAACTAAGGCAAACGCTAAGTAGCTCGGAGCAGCAAGCTGTGTTTAGAGAAGACAAGTTCCGCAGAGACATTGAGGATCTTCAAAAGCGTTATCAAGCCCACTCTCTCTCATCACTTTCCCTATGTCACGTGCATGAACCTTGCATGCATTGTTACCCACCGGACCCTATGCATGGCCATTTCTATTCCTCACCACCCTACCTTTATTATTTCATACCCAGTCCCCTCATCAATTTCACCCGCTGCACTCATACCCATTTCCTATCTTTCATAACCATCTCCATTTCTATTCTCCATTCCCCTATTCACTTCCATTTTCTAAAAATCCACTTGAGAGACAAGCTTCACGTGCATGGCGCATTCTTCCCCACAAAATCTCTATCATTACTTAATATGGGATTGATCCGAGTTTGAAGACGAGCTTCAGAAAACGCTGGCAGAAGCGAATGCACTTCGTCCAGCTCAGAGCAGTGTGCGTCATACCCTTACCATTCGGTATAGCCATACACCCTGCACACCAAACTGGTACTCTTACATTCATCAAGCATGAGCCAAATGCTCCCTCATGAACCCTTCAGAAATGCACTGCCAGTCTGAGAATAAATTGTTTGGGTTGATCTTGAAGAATAAATGGTTTTCTTTTTCCACACTCAATCCTCATAAGGATGGAAGTTTATCTTGTGCTCAGTGGGGTCCATGTGTTTCTTTGCTGTGATCATTAGGAATGATGCCATTGAAGATGAGATTTGTCTTCATAGCCTTGGTATTACCTTTGTCTTCATTCTCGTGCACAGTTTGATTCGTAAGGAGAAAGATGCAGAAAATGCCAATTGTGGTGATTCTGATAATAAAAACAGTGGGATTCCCTGGGTTCTTCTGGGTGGTTGCCCTACGTCACTTCATCATGAGGAAGAAGACACCAAAACATAGCTACTCGGCTTGAGACTCACGCTAATTATCATCCATCTAGTGGGTCACCTGAGATGATGGTTCAATCTCCTCCTCATAGCCCTAGGGCTACCCAGTCACCCCTGATGTTCACTCCTCATATTCCATTCATTTCGCTACAAAAACCTGATGAGATGCTCGTCACAAACCATTCGTTGATGCAAGCTTCTTCAGGATATGAAGACATGTGCAACGAGCAAGGATTCCCGACTATGTTTACATGGACCTATAGTGACAAGGAAATAGCTTTGGAGGGATCATAGGATAATTGGAATACAAGAAAACCCTTGCAGAGGTTAGGGAAAAAGTTCACCATTATGAGAGTGCTCCTCTCGGGTGTCTATCAGTACAGATTTATTGTTGATGGACAATGGAGGATTCTGTCCTTGAAGACTTGAAAGCATTTCTGGTTTTGAATCTTCACAGTCTGCCAGAGAGGCGAGCATGTATAAGTGTGTGCAGTCAGAGTGTATAAGAAGACTAGAGAGAAGCGGTCTTGATACGTCTCATGTCGGTCCTGTAGCAGACAATTGATTATCTTCTAAATTTGCTATATGAGCCTCATGATGACAGGTTCCTTGGCATGCCCCCTTTGGGCCATGCGTCACCTCTTATTTCTTCCTTTTGGGTTTTGAGAATAACTTTCTAAATCCCTTTCTTTAAATAATTTTCAAGATTCTAACTTTTTTTTTTTAAATGATCTCAACTCCAAAATTTTCATCCTTAGAGTTTTAGGTACCAAAAATCCCATTTTTAATAAAACTTTGTCGCTATTTTCTTTTTTGGCAAGCAATACTCACGTCTCCTCTATTTTTTAAAATGATTTTAAATAAGCATGAATTAAATTCTTGTAATTCCGAGTGATGGAATTTACGGAATTAATTCATGCAAAAATAAACGGGCTTTGGTGGGGGCCCTACATAAGTAATTTTATGATTGATTGATTGATTGATTGATTTGATTATCACACATGATTGATTCATTCTCCTCTATGACATGCTTGAGATTATTCTTTAATTGTGCACTAACCCCCTCTCTTGATAGCGCATGATGGCTCGTTGCCCAAGTATGCACTCATTCTTATTATGGTCTCGCTATATGCATGTTTTGATACTCATATGTGCATGATTGATTTGAGTATTCATTGATTTTCTCATCAATTGTCATGACCACTTCATCTTATTAGTAGAGATCCGACTTTAGGGACTTAGAGGGGTGCTACGGTCTTTACTGTACCTTCCCGATAAGTAACCTGACCCCCGAACCCGATCCGGTTTTTCATAGACCACCTTTTCCAAAATAAGGAGTCACACTTAGGGCTTTCTTTCTTATTTTGTTTACCCTTTAAAAATAAAACAAAAATAAGTGGCGACTCCAAGTCATTTTCTTAATCAATAAATTTATATTTCAAATAAAAATCGAGTTCGCCATCGAGTGGGAAACTCATGAGCCAAAATGCGGGGTCCATAATGACCTTGTCATTTTCCCCCTACCATTTACCACTGCTATATTATCCATACCAAATCCATCTTCCAGCTTCTTTGATGATACCAAGTATTGAATCGCTTCAAACATGTCACCGAATAGGAAATCTTAACTAAAGAAAAATATATAAAATAAAAAAACATTAAAAAGTAATAAAATATTTATTACAAAAATACCAGAGAATTGATATCAATTCTAATTAAAGTCTATGTCCGATTACAAGTTTGTGTTGTTGTATCCAATCTTGTAGGCTGATGTGGAGTTAAAAAACAATTATATATTGTCCAAATTTTATAAAACAATGATAGCCAGCTAGCACATACTGCTTATTCAAAGTTCGCGCAATATCATAGAAACTAAATTCTCTGTCGTTTGGATGCACTGTTTTCAAAGTCACCAACCTAAAATAGTTTCCTTTTGCTTCTGATTCATATGTATTATCTTTAATTTATCTAACATTATAGTAGTTGATAGTGCTATAGAGGTTAAACTTGTCATTAATATCAATCATTAGTAAAAAAATATATACTAATTTTTTTCACAATCTATCCACTACTGATTCATTCCCAATTGGTGTCTCAGCTGATTCATGTCCTCTCAATGGTCCCTGATAGTGGTGCCATTTGATACGTGTCCAGCTGGTGTCCCTTGATTGTGGTCCTCAGGGAGTAATCGACAAAATTTATAACCTATTACACCATGTACTAGGATAGCCTTAGCTAGCATAGCATAGTGGCTCTAGGGTCGTTCACTGGGATGGGTTTTCTCTTTACAATTGATATTAATTCAAAGATGAATTGGTGTCTTTTCATTTCAAGGTTAGCTTTAAAAGAAAACATAAAGATGTTTGAGTGAAAAAGGTTTGGTTTTAAACTAACCAAAAATAGTAACTGATTTTACTTACAAAGAAAAGTGTTTCTTGGAGTTTAGATCACTAGGCTCAAGTTCCTCATACAAAAAAGAGAGTTCCAGTCACTTGTTTCTTTTCCTCGCATTAGAGAATTAACATATAGTTAATTCTCTAACCGGTGTGGTACAGATGCTTCCCCTTAATGGATTCAAACAATAATTCCCTCTCACTGATGCACCTTGCAATGGCTCATGTCTCTCACCTAGCACTTGCCATTCAAGGTGATCCTTAACCTTGGATTACCTGTCAAAAGCTCATAAGAGATAACTAATGGATGTCTCCGTGGAGTCCAAAAGCTTACCAAGTGTTGGCTATTCTAGAAAATCCTACCTTCAAACCACCTCCCAAAGGCTCGTAAGAGATAAACTAGTGCATCTCAATGGACGGAGATCACTTGCCTTACCAAGTGTTGGCCTAGGTGATTTAAAGGCATTTTAAGTTAACTAAAAAGATAAAAACCATTAACGGGTCACACTTTCTCTTCATTAAAAACTAAAACAACAAAACTTCCAATTTATGCATTTGGAAACTTACCCGGCTTTCTTCACTCCAAGAGACGAAGAGCCTAGCCTCTCATCCTCTGAGGAAAAATCCTCAGAGTTTGATTGGCTAGAAATAAAAAGAACGAGAAAACAAAAATATATATGAAAAGCAGAGCAAGTGCTCTGTATTTTACTTCCTTCCCAAAACTATACAAAGAATGCGTCTGAGAGCAAGCTCCCGATATCTTCCCTCTCATTTGTAAAGAAAATTACAACTATATATAAGAGGTTATTCACCCTTGGTTCTTACTTAAAGACTATGGAATCCTATGATAGGTGGGTTACAAGGAGACTTTGGGGATTTAGACATCAAATATCTAAAGAAAAATATCTCAAAATGTCAGTCGCACATATCGGGAAGCTTCAGGAGAACACCATGGCACTGTGCAAAATGGCTGCGAAACTCTCTGGGTAAGCGCTATCAGAGGATCCGGATATGTCTGACCGGGGAAGTTGAAACACCCTCCTCTCCCATCCGGTGTCAGGCGTCGGATGTGAAATATCCGGAGAAGGTGGAACGTCACCCGGACAGAATTCCAGATGTGATATATCCGGAGAAGATGGAACGTCGCAAGGGTGACGTTCTGCGTGTGCATGGTGTAGGGACCCCTCCCCCTGATGACACGGAGCGTGCATCGCTATCTGGAGCAACTCCATCCGGATTCCCCAAGAGGACACGCGACGCGCTCCCCTATCCGAACTCCCTCAAGAGAGAAGCACACGACACTCATGATCATCACACCCGGACGATAGCATATCCTATCCGGATATGTTGGCCGGATAGGATCACATACTCCTTGCATTCCAGATTTGCTTATGGCAAAAGACTTCAACGCTTTGATTCTTCATTTTTTTGAGCTTTCCATTGCTTTGCCATGGATTCCAAAGAACTCTCCTCAATCTCGGATTGCTTTGGTGATCAAAAAGCTATCAAAACACCAAAACTTAACACAATTTGATTAGAATTGATTGCAAGGGTCCTTAATATGTTAATTGGTTTAAAAGGTGATAACTACTACTCAAAAGTGTTTAAAAGAGTTAATTACAAGTTATGAAATACCACTTTTTGAGTAGTAATCAACTACACATGGAGACTATCAAGGTGTTAGAAAAGTTAATAAAAAAAATGGCATAAATATGTTGAATGCAACACTTTCTATTAATCACATTTATGTGAAATGATAGTACCATATGGAATACCATCCCAAAAAAACCAAGCAAAAGAAGGTTTAACTCTTCGTATAAAACTTGAGCATTTCCTTACATTACATAAACACATATATCATTTAGATTTATAAAAAAAAAATCATAAATAAAACAGAAATAAATTAAACTAGCCACGGCATCATCAGTTACAAGATTTCCCATGAAAATAAAAAATGACCAAGGGTAATTTGAATAATAAGAACTTGACCATGCCAAAACCCTTTTCAATTCTTGGCTATAATTTGGTCTATTATTATTTTTACCCCATTGCGTCCATGAAAAACTAATACATGGATATCCTACAGAAATATTTGCCAAAGTCCTCCTAAAGGCGTTACGTTTGATGATCTGCTATACTGAAGTATAGATACGTGGGCGAGCAAATGAAAAGTAAAACAACAAGAAGGGGTCATAAATAAGGGATGATTATGTATGGTCATGAAAACATCATTGTACAACAAACAAAACTAACAATTAATAATTAATATAAATAAAAAAGTAAATAAAAATTAATATATGAATAATCTTACTCATGAAATGCTCGTGGATCCCTTAAAACATCAATAAGTAATTTAAAATCATTAGTTTGATTCATTTCGAGCCAATAGCAGTCGTTCAAAATGTCGTGCAAGACACGTGCATTATTATTATGTATAAATTGAAGATCTAGTCCCATATTGTCATCACATGACCTTGTGATTTTTCCTCTACCGTTCACCATTGCTACATTATCCGTACCAAATCCATCTTCCAGCTTCCTTGCTAATACCAAGTATTGAATAGCTTCAAACATGTCATCGGATAGGAAATATTAACTAAATAAAAATATATATATAAGATTAAAAAAACAATAAAAAGTAAATAAAATATTTATTACAAAAATGTCGTAGAATTGATATCAATTCTTGCTTAAGTCTATGTCTGATTACAAGTTGGTGTTGTCGTATCCAATGTTGTACGCTGATGTCGAGTTAAAACAATTATACGCTATCCAGATTTTACAAAACTATGATAGCTAGCTAACACATACTGATTATCCAAAGTTCCCGCAATATCATAGGAACAAAATTCTCTATTATTTGGATGCACTGTTTTCAAAGTCACCAACCTAAAATAGTTTCCTTTTGCTTATGCTTCATATATATTGTCTTTAATATGTTTGACATTATAGTAGCTGATAGTGCTACGAACGTTAAACCTGTCATTAATATCAATAATTTGCAAAAAAATATATAGTAATTTTTTTCATAATCTATCCACTACACATTGAGACTCTCAATGTGTTAGAAAAGTTAATAAAAAAATAAAAAAAAAATGGTGTAAGTATGTTGTATGTAACACTTACTCTCAATCAAATTTAGGTGAAATGCTAGTAGCATATAAAATACCATCCCAAGAAAACCAAACCAAAGAAGGTTTAACTCTTCGTCTAAAACTTGAGCAGTTCCTTATACTACATTAACACATACATCTTTTAGATTTATAAAAAATAATAATAATGTATAAATAAATAAAAAATAAATTAAAATTCCCACGACATAATGATTTACAAGATTCCCCATGAAGAAAAAAAATAACCAAGGGTAATTTGAATAATGAGAACTTGGTCATGCCAAAACCCTTTTCAATTCTTGGTTATAATTTGGTCTATTATTATTTTTCACCCATTGGGTCCATGAAGAGCTAATACATGGATATCCGACATAAACATGTGTCAAAGTCCTCCTAAAGGCCAACACGTTTGATGATATGCTATATTGAAGCAGAGATACGTGGGTGAGCAAACGAAAAGTAGTACTACAAGAAGGGGTCATAAATAAGGGATGCTTATGTATGGTCGTGAAAACATCTGTGTACAACAAATAAAACAAACAATTAATAATTAATATAAATTAAAACAATATTAACAAAATAACGTATATATATATATATATATATATATATATAAAATAAAAAAACGTTAAAAAGTAAATAAAATATTTATTACAAAAATACCGTAGAATTGATATCAATTCTTGCTTAAGTCTATGTCTGATTACAAGTTTGTGTTGTCGTATCCAATCTTGTAAGTTGATGTGTAGTTAAAAAACAATTATACATTGCCTAAATTTTACAAAACTATGATAGCCAACTAACACATACTGCTTCTCCAAAGTTCCCGCAATATCATAGGAACGAAATTCGTCGTCGTTTGGATGCACTGTTTTCAAAGTCACCAACCTAAAATAGTTTCATTTTGCTTCTGCTTCACATGTATATTGTCTTTAATATGTCTAGCATTATAGTACCTGATAGTGCTACAGACGTTGAACATGTCATTAATATCAATCATTCATAAAAAAATATATTCTAATTTTTTTCACAATCTATCCATTGCACATTGATACTCTCAAGGTGTTAGAAAAGTCAATAAAAAAAATGGCATAAGTATGTTGAATGCAACACTTTCTATTAATCAAATTTATGTGAAATGATAGTACCATATGGCATACCATTCCAAAAAAACCTTGCAAAAGAAAGTTTCACTCTTTGTCTAAAACTTGAGAATTTCCCTACATTACATAAAAATATATATCTTTTAGATTTATAAAAAAAATGTATAAATAAAACAGAAATAAATTAAACTTGCCACGCCATCATGGGCTACAAGATTTCGCATGAAAACAAAACATGACCAAGGGTAATTTGAATAATGAGAACTTGGCCATGCCAAAACCCTTTTCAATTCTTGGCTATAATATGATCTATTATTATTTTTATCCCATTGGGTCCATGAAAAAAAAATACATGGATATCCTGCAGAAATATTTGCCAAAGTCCTCCTAAAGGCCAACATGTTTAATGATCTACAATATTGAAGTAGAGATACATCGGTGAGCAAATGAAAAGTAGTACGACAAGAAAGAGTTATAAATAAGGGATGCTTATGTATGGTCGTGAAAACATCATTGTACAACATATAAAACCAACAATTAATATTTAATATAAATTAAAATTAATATATGAATAATCTTACTCATGAAATGCTCGTGGATCCCTTAAAACATCAATAAGCAATCTGAAATCATTAGTTTGATTCATTTCGAGCCCATAACAGTAATTCAAAAAGTCGTGCAAGACACGTGCAATATTATTATGGATAAACTAAAGATCTAGTCCCATATTGTCATCACATGACCTTGTGATTTTCCCTTTACCATTCACTACTGCTACCTTATCTATACCAAATCCATCTTCCAACTTCTTTGATGATACCAAGTATTGAATAGCTTCAAACATGTCATCGGATAGGAAATATTAACTAAATAAAAATATATAAAATAAAAAAACATTAAAAAGTAAATAAAATATGTATTATAAAAATACCGTAGAATCGATATCAATTCTTGGTTAAGTCTATGTCATATTACAAGTTGGTGTTTTCGTATCCAATCTTGTAGGCTGATGTGTAGTTAAAAAAATATTATACGTTGTCCAGATTTTACAAAACTATGATTGCCAGCTAATATATACTGCTTATCCAAAGTTCCCGCGATATCATAGGACCGAAATTCTCTGTTATTTAGATGCACCATTTTCAAAGTCACCAACCTAAACTAGTTTCCTTTTGCTTCTGCTTCATATATATTGTCTTTAATATGTTTGACATTATAGTAGCTGATAGTGCTACAGACGTTAAACCTGTCATTACTATCAATAATTCGTAAAAAAAATATATAGTAATTTTTTTCACAATCTATCACTGCACATTAAGACTCTCAATGTGTTAGAAAAGTTAATAAAAAAAAATAGTGTAAGTATGTTGTATGTAACACTTACTCTTAATCAAATTTATGTGAAATGCTAGTAGCATATAGAATACCATCCCAAGAAAACCAAGCCAAAGAAGGTTTAACTCTTCATCTAAAACTTGAGCATTTCCCTACATTACATTAATACATACATCTTTTAGATTGATAAAAAAAATGTATAAACAAAATAGAAATAAATTAAACTTGCCACAACATCATGAGCTAGAACATTCCCCACGAAGAAAAAAATTGACCACGGGTAATTTGAATAATGAGAACTTGGCCATGGCAAAACCCATTTCAATTCTTGGCTTTAATTTGGTCTATTATTATTTTGCATCCATTGGGTCCATGAAGAGCTAATACATGGATATCGTGCAGAAATATGAGCCAATGTCCTTCTAGAGGCCCACACGTTTGATGATCTCCTATATGGAAGCAGAGATACGTGGGCGAGCAAACGAAAAGTAGTATGGCAAGAAGAGGTGATAAATAAGGGATGCTTATGTATGGTCGTGAAAACATCATTGTACAAGAAATAAAACCAACAATAAATAATTAATATAAATTAAAACAATAAATAAAAATTAATATTTGAATAATCTTACTCATGAAATGCTCGTGGATCCCTTAAAACATCAATAAGCAATCTGAAATCATTAGTTTGATTCATTTCGAGCCCATAACAGTCGTGCAAGACACGTGCAATATTATAATGGACAAACTGAAGATCTAGTCTCATATTGTCATCACTTGACCTTGTGATTTTCTCTCTACCGTTCACCACTGCTACATTATCCATACCTAATCCATCTTCCAACTTTTTTTATGATACCAAGTATTGAATTGCTTCAAATATGTCATCGGATAGAAAATATTAACCAAATAAAACTATATAAAATAAAAAATAAATAAAAAATAAATAAAATATGTATTACAAAAATACCGTAGAATTGATATCAATTCTTGGTTAAGTCTATGTCCGATTACAAGTTGGTGTTGTCGTATCCAATCTTGTAGGCTGATGTGGAGTTAAAAAAATATTATACGTTGTCCAGATTTTACAAAACTATGATTACCAGCTAACACATACTACTTATCCAAAGTTCCCGCAATATCATAGGACCGAAATTCTCTGTTATTTTGATGCACCATTTTCAAAGTCACCAACCTAAAATAGTGTCCTTTTCCTTCTGCTTCATATATATTGTCTTTAATATGTTTGACATTATAGTAGATGATAGTGCTACAAACGTTAAACCTTTCATTAATATCAATAATTCGTAAAAAAAATATATAGTAATTTTTTTAACAATCTATCCACTGCACACTGAGACTCTCAATGTGTTAGAAAAGTTAATAAAAAAATAAAATAATGGCATAAGTATGTTGTAAGTAACACTTACACTTAATAAAATTTATGTGAAATGCTAGTAGCATATAGAATATCATACCAAGAAAACCAAGCCCAAGAAAGTTTAACTCTTCGTCTAAAGCTTCGGCATTTCCTTAGATTACATTAACACATACATCTTTTAGATTTATAAAAAAAAACTATAATGTATGAATAAAACATAAATAAATTAAACTTGCCACGATATCATGAGCTACAAGATTCCCCATGAAGAAAAAAAATGACCAAGGGTAATTTGAGTAATGAGAACTTGGCCATGCCAAAACCCTTTTCAATTCTTGGCTATAATTTGGTCTATTATTATTTTTCACCCATTAGGTCCACAAAGAGCTAATACATGGATATCCTGTAGAAATATGTGCCAAAGTCCTCCTAAAGGCTAACACGTTTGATGATATGCTATATCGAAGCAGAGATACGTGGGCGAGCAAAAGAAAAGTAGTACGGCAAGAAGGGGTCATAAATAAGGAATGCTTATGTATGGTCGTGAACATATCACTGTGCAAAAAGTAAAACCAACAATTAATAATTAATATAAATTAAAACAATAAATAAAAATTAATATATGAAGAATCTTACTCATGAAATGCTCGTGGTTATCAATTCCTGGTTAAGTTTATGTCTGATTACAAGTTGCTGTTGTTGGATCCAATCTTGTAGGCTGATGTGGTGTTCAAAAACAATTAGACACTGTCCAGATTCTACATAACTATCATAGCCATCCAAAACATACTTCTTATCCAAAGTTTTCGCAATATCATAGGAACAAAATTTTATATCATTTAGATGCACTGTTTTCAAAGTCACCAACCTAAAGTAGTTTATTTTTCCTTCTGCTTCTTATATATTGCCTTTATTATGTATGACATTATAGTATTTGATAGTGCTACAAACGTTAAACCTGACATTAATATCAATCATTCGTAAAAAAATAAAGTAATTTTTTTCACAATCTATCAACTTACCATTGAGACTCTCAAAGTGTTAGAAAAGTTAATAAAGAAATAAAAAAAATTGGCATAAGTATGTAGTGTGCAACACTTACTATTAGTCAAATTTATGTAAAATGCTAGTAGCATATAGAATACCATTCAAAGAAAACCTGGCCAAATAAGGTTTAACTCTTCGTCTAATACTTGAGCATTTCCCTACATTACATAAGCACATATATGTTTTAGATTTATAAAATAAAATAGTGTATAAATAAAATAGAAATAAATTAAACTTGCCACGACATCATTAGATACAAGATTTCTCATGATGACAAAAAATGACCAAGGGTAATTTAAATAATGAGGAATTAGCCATGCCAAAACTCTATTCAATTCTTGTCTATAATTTGGTCTATTATTATTTTTAACCCATTGGGTCCATGAAGAGCTAATACATGAATTTCTTGTAGAAATATGTGCTAAAGTCCTCCTAAAGGTCAACATGTTTTATGATATGCTAGCTAATACATGGATTTCTTGTAGAAATATGTGCCAAAGTCCTCTTAAAGGTCAACATGTTTGATGATATGCTACATTGAAGTAGAGATATGTGGGCGAGCAAACGAAAAGAAGCACGACAAGAAGGGGTCATAAATAAGGGATACTTATGCATAGTCATGAAAACATAACTATAATTAATATAAAATAAAACAATAAAAAAATTAATATATCAATAATCTTACTCATGAAATGCTCATCGATCCCTTAAAACATCAATAAGCAATCTGAAATCTTTAGTTTGATTCAAAAAGTCATGCAAGACACGTGCAATATTATTATGGATAAATTGAAGATCTAGTCCCATATTGTCATCACATGACCTTGTGATTTTCCCTCTACCGTTCACCACTACTACATTATCCATACCAAATCCATTTTCCAACTTCTTTGATGATACCAAATATTGAATAGCTTCAAACATGTCACCGATTAGGAAATATTAACTAAATAAAAATATTTAAATTAAAAAAAATAAAAAATAAAATAAAATATGTATTACAAAAATACCATAGAATTGATATCAATTCTTGCTTAAGTCTATGTCCGATTACAAGTTTCTGGTATCGTATCCAATCTTGTAGATTGATGTGGAGTTAAAAAACAATTATTCGTTGTCCAAATTTTACAAAACTATGATAGCCATCTAACACATACTGCTTATCCAAAGTTCTCGCAATATCATAGGAACACATACTGCTTCATATATATTGTGTTTAATATGTCAAGCATTATAGCACCTGATAGTGCTACAGACGTTGAACCTGTCATTAATATCAATCATTCGTAAAAAAATATATACTAATTTTTTTCACAATCTATCCACTCCACATTGAGACTCTCAAGGTGTTAGAAAAGTTAATTAAAAAAAATGGCATAAGTATGTTGAAGGCAACACTTACAATTATTCAAATTTATGTGAAATGATAGTACCATATGGAATACCATCCCAAAAAAACCAAGCCAAAGAAGGTTTAACTCTTCATCTAAAACTTGAGCATTTCCCTACATTACATAAACACATATATCTTTTAGATTTATAAATAAAAAAAATGTCTCAACAAAACAAAAATAAATTAGACTTGCCACGACATCATGAGCTACAAGATTTCCCATGAAAACAAAAAATGACCAAGGGTAATTTGAATAATGAGCGCTTGGCCATGCCAAAACCCTTTTCATTTCTTGGCTATAATATGGTCTACTTTTATTTTTAACCCATTGGGTCCATGAAAAACTAATACATGGATATCCTGCATAAATATTTGTCAATGTCCTCTTAAAGGTGAACATGTTTGATGATCTGCTATATTTAAGTAGAGATACGTGGGCGAGAAAACGAAAAGTAGTACGACAAGAAGGGGTCATAAATAAGGGATGCTTATGTATGGTCGTGAAAACATCATTGTACAACAAATAAAACAAAAAATTAATAATTAATATAAATTAAAACTATAAATAAAAATTAATATTTGAATAATCTTACTCATGAAATGCTCATGGATCCCTTAAAACATCCATAAGCAATCTGAAATCATTAGTTTGATTCATTTCGAGCCCATAACAATCGTTCAAAAAGTTGTGCAAGACACATGCAATAGTATTATGGATAAACTGAAGATCTAGTCCCATATTGTCATCATTTGACCTTGTGATTTTCTCTCTACCGTTCACCACTGCTACATTATCCATACCTAATCCATCTTCCAGCTTCTTTGATGACACCAAGTATTGAATACCTTCAAAAATGTCACCCGATAGGAAATCTTAACTAGATAAAAATATATAAAATAAAAAAAAATATCAAAAAGAAAATAAAATATGTATTCCAAAAATACCATAGAATTCATATCAATTCTTGCTTAAGTCTATGTCCGATTACAAGTTTCTGTTGTCGTATCCAATCTTGTAGGTTGATTTGGAGTTAAAAAACAATTATTCGTTGTCCAAATTTTACAAAACTGTGATAGCCAGCTAACACATACTGCTTATCCAAAGTTCCCGCAATATCATAGGACTCTATTGTTTACATGCACTGTTTTCAAAGAAACCAACCTAAAATAGTTTCCTTTTCCTTCTACTTGATATATATTATCTTTAATAAGTCTGAAATTATAGTAGTTGATAGTGCTACAGACATTAAACATGCCATTGATATCAATCATTCGTAAAAAAATATATACTCATTTTTGTCACAATCTATCCACTGCACATTGAGACTCTCAAGGTGTTAGAAAAGTTAATAAAAAAATGGCATAAGTATGTGGAACGCAACACTTTCTATTAATCAAATTTATGTGAAATGATAGTACCATATGGAATACCAACCCAAAAAAACCAAGCAAAAGAAGGTTTAACTTTTCGTTTAAAACTTGAGCATTTCCCTACATTACATAAACACATATATCTTTTAGATTTATAAATAAAAAAAATGTATAAACAAAACAAAAATAGATTAGACTTCCCACGACATCATGAGCTACAAGATTTCCCATGAAAACAAAAAATGACCAAAGGTAATTTGAATAATGAGCACTTGGCCATGCCAAAACCTTTTTCATTTCGTGGCTATAATATGGTCTACTTTTATTTTTAACCCATTGGGTCCATGAAAAACTAATACATGGATATCCTGCAGAAATATTTGTCAAAGTCCTCCTAAAGGCGAACACGTTTCATGATCTGCTATATTTAAGTAGAGATACGTGGGCGAGAAAATGAAAAGTAGTACGATAAGAAAGGGTCATAAATAAGGGATGCTTATGTATGGTCGTGAAAACATCATTGTACAACAAATAAAACCAAAAATTAATAATGAATATAAATTAAAACAATAAATAAAAATTAATATATGAATAATCTTACTCATGAAATGCTCGTGGATCCCTTAAAACATCGATAACCAATTTGAAATCATTAGTTTGATTCATTTCGAGCCCATAAGAGTCGTTCAAAAAGTTGTGCAATAGACATGCAATATTATTATGGATAAACTGAAGATCTAGTCCCATATTTTCATCACTTGACCTTGTGATTTTCTCTCTACCATTCACCACTGCTACATTATCCATACCAAATCCATCTTCCAACTTCTTTGATGACACCAAGTATTGAATGGCTTCAAACATGTCACCCGATAGGAAATCTTAACTAAATAAAAATATATAAAATAAAAATGTATTAAAAAGTAAATAAAATATTTACTACAAAAATACCGTAGAATTGATATCAATTCTAGCTTAAGTCTATGTCCAATTACAAGTTTGTGTTGTCGTATCCAATCTTGTAGGCTGATGTGGAGTTAAAAAACAATTATACGTTGTCCAGATTTTACAAAACTATGATAGCCAGCTAACACATACTGCTTATCCAATGTTCCCACAATATCACAGGAACGAAATTCTCTATCGTTTGGATGCACCATTTTCAAAGTCACCAACCTAAAATAGTTTCATTTTTTGCTTTTGCTTCATATATATTGTCTTTAATATGTCTAACATTATAGTAGCTGATAGTGCTACAGACGTTGAACCTGTCATTAATATCAATCATTCGTAAAAAAATATATACTAATTTTTTTCACAATCTATCCACCGCACATTGAGACTCTCAAGGTGTTAGAAAAGTTAATAAAAAAAATGGCATAAGTATGTTGAATGCAACACTTTCTATTTATCAAATTTATTTGAAATGATAGTACCATATGGAATACCATCCCAAAAATTATAGGTCTTCCAAAGGTTTGAGTGGAGATTGACTTGGGTACTCTTACAAGATCTTAGGATTGCTCATGCACTATGTCATAAGCACACACACTTTGGTATTGCATTTATGTGGGTGATGAAATTTGCAAAACAATGCCTAGTCATAATCAACATGCAAAAACTTGTGTTCTAACTTTGCCTTCATCTCAACCCATATATTGATCCATGGACCTCCCATTCTTTCATGACAGCAAACTTGAAATAGGAAAAAAAACAAGGTATAGGGAATGACGTGCATTTGAAGCCACTCAACCAACACAGCAGACACACTCAACATTGCTAATCGCAGAATTAATCAACAAGATTAAGCCAAATGCTTGATTGGAATCGATAAATCACTATACTCTAAGATTAAAGTTGAAAACTTGCAAATAAATTTTCTGTTTATTTTCAAACATATATTATTTTTTTCATTTATTCTCATTAAAATTTATAAAATATTACGACAAGCATTGACTTCAAAATTTTCCCACATATTTGGCTAACATTTTAACAAAATACAACTTAGTCTATAAAATCAACTAATCTACTTCCTAAAATAAGGAAATTTATTACAAGATATACCAAATAGGGTACAACTTTCATATGTTTATATATGTACTTGACTAGCCATTTCATCTTGGTTTCCATTTGGCAATGACATGGCTGCCATTTTGGCACTACATATATTATACCAAATATTTTAGGATGCAGGTTGTTTCAAAATAAACTTCTAACTTTAACTTATGTTGTAGGTGATTCAAGTAAGTTATAAGCAAGAAAAACTGCAATTGTCACTCATATCCCCAACCTAAAGCAAAAAAAAACATATGTACTAAAATAATTACTTTGGAAAAAATATCAATCACATAACTCAAAGTCGAAGAAATCACACTCAGAAATGCACACCTTTTCACAAAGGTCACAAGATCACCATATGAACTGAACTATTATCTGGATCAAGGGCTCCACTTGCCCAACTGACAAGTACCAATAAACATACGATAACCCATCACTCCATTAAGTCATTAATCACATAAAAAACAAGTTAAAACATTGATAAGCACCGGAATAACATCCCACTCATTCCACGAAATCATTATTACCTCAAAAGACTAGAATAATGATCAATTTAATTAAGTGATCACAAGTCAAAGAGCAATAAGATAACACTTCCAAACATGAACTAGGCTCTTCATAATACCATCGATGTTAGTCCAAAAAATTTACTGAGGGAGATCTTATAGCTCCTACACAGCAAGATATACATATAAGAATGGAAGAAAGCTGCCAAGTAAGAGACCCTTGGCAAATACTAGATCTAGCATACAGTGTAATCATATGTAAAGACATGGAATTTTCAGAGTATTAAGGAAAACAGAAATCTGCCTTAAAGATTAATGAGAGAAACTTTGATGTAATGATATGTTCTACGCTTACGTAAGATGTACATGTTTAGAAAGAACTCTAAGTTAAACCCAATCAACTTTAAGATACAGAGGTATGGTTGATAGATGGTAAGAATATGAAGAATTATAGTAGTAATTTTGACATATCGACAAACTTCATCTTTAAAAGTATATTGAATGCAATACTTACTATTAATCAAATTTATGTGAAATGCTAGTAGCATATGGCATACCATCCCAAGAAAACTAGGCCAAAAAAGGTTCAATTCTTCGTCTCAAACTTGAGCATTTCCCAACATTACATAAACACATATATCTTTTATATTTATAAAACTAAATAATATATAAATAAGATAGAAATTAATTAAACTTACCATGGCATCATAAGCTACAAGATTTCCCATGAAGACAAAAAATAACCAAGGGTAATTTGAATAATGAGAACTTGGTTATGCAAAAACCCTTTTCAATTCTTGGCTATAATTTGGTCTATTATTATTTTTCACCCATTGGGTCCATGAAGAGCTAATACATGGATATCTTGTAGAAATATGTGTCAAATTCCTCTTAAAGGCTAACACATTTGATGATCTACTATATTGAAGCAGAGATACGTGGGCGAGCAAACGAAAAGTAGTATGACAACAAGGGGTCATAAATAAGGGATGCTTATGTATGGTCATAAAAACATCATTGTACAACAAATGAAACCAATAAATAATAATTAATATAAATTAAAAGAATAAATAAAAATTAATATATGAATAATCTTACTCATGAAATTCTCGTGGATCCCTTAAAACTTCAATAAGCAATCTGAAATCATTAATTTGATTCATTTCGAGACAATATCAGTTGTTAAAAATGTTGTGTAAAACACTTGCAATATTATTATGGATAAACCGAAGATCTAGTTCCATATTGTCATCACATAATCTCGTGATTTTCCCTCTACCATTCACCACTACTACATTATCCGTACAAAATCCATCTTCTAGCTTCTTTGATGATACCAAGTATTGAATAGATTCAAACATGTCACTCGATAGGAAATATTAACTAAATAAAAATATATAAAATAAAAAAAAACATTAAAAAGTAAATAAAATGTTTATTACAAAAATATCGTAGAATTGATATAAATTCTTGGTTAAGTCTATGTCCGATTACAAGTTGGTGTTGTTGGATCCAATTATGTAAGCTAATGTGGTGCTCAAAAACAATTATACGCTATCCAGATTCTACATAACTATGATAGCCATCCAAAACATACTGCTTATCCAAAGTTTCTGCAATATCATAGGAACAAAATTCTCTATCATTTGGATGCACTGTTTTCAAAGTCACCAACATAAAGTAGTTTCCTTTTCCATCTACTTCATATATATTGTCTTTAATATGTATGACATTATAGTATTTGATAGTGCTGCAGACATTAAACCCATCATTAATACCAATCGT
Source organism: Vitis vinifera (assembly GCF_030704535.1). Lineage (NCBI taxonomy): Eukaryota > Viridiplantae > Streptophyta > Magnoliopsida > Vitales > Vitaceae > Vitis > Vitis vinifera. The sequence goes on along the minus strand of NC_081821.1, from coordinate 13,245,516 downwards.
TTGTAAAAAAATTATAGTATTTTTTTTCACAATCTATCCACTGCACATTGAGACTCTCAAAGTGTTAGAAAAGTTAATAAAAAAAATTGGCATAAGTATGTTGTATGCAACACTTACTATTAATCAAATTTATGTGAAATGCTAGTAGCATATGGAATACCATCCCAAGAAAACCAGGCCAAAGGGGTCTGATTACTACTCAAAAAGTACTATTTCATAGCTTGTAAATAACTCTTTTAAACACTTTTGAGTAGTAGTTATCACCTTTTAACCCAATTAACATATAAAGGACCCTTGCAATCATTTTTAATCAAATTGTGTAAGTTTTGGTGTTTTTTGTTAGTAATTTGATCACCAGAGCAATCCAAGATTGAGGAGAGTTCTTTGGAATCCATGGCATATCAATGGAAAGCTCAGAAACATGAAGAAACCGAAGCTTTGAAGTCCTTTGCCATAAGCAAAATCAGAATGCAAGGAGTATGGGCAGGCTGTTGGAATGACATAGCAAGGCTTGTGCACTTTAGCCAATGACCCGGATGTATCACATCCGAAATTCTGTTGCCGCCAACATTCCACCCGGATGTCTCACATCCGGAATTCTTCTTCGCCGACATTCCATCCGGATATTTCACATCCGGAATTCTGACGCCGGATGGGAAAGGAGGGCGTTTCAACTTCCCCGGATAGACATATCCGGATCTGCTGATAGCGCTTACCCGGAGAGTCTCGCAACCATATTTTGCACAGTGCCGATAACGCTTACCCGGAGAATTTCATAGCCATTTTTGCACAGTGCCGTGGTGTTCTCCTGAAGCTTCCCGATATGTGCGACCGACATCTTTAGATATTTTGAGATATTTTTATTTAGATATTTTGAGATATTTTGCTTTAGATATTTGATGTCTAAATCCCCAAAGTCTCCTTGTAACCCACCTATCATAGGATTCCTTAGTCTTTAAGTAAGTACAAAGGGTAAATAACCCCTTATATATAGTTTGTAATCTTCTTTGAAAGATGAATCGGATCTCGGGAGCTTGTTCCCAGAGACGCATCCTTTGTACAATTTTGGGAAGGAAGTAAAATACAGAGCACTTGCTCTACTTTTGTTTTATCGTTATTTTCTTTCTAACTAATCAAACTCTAAGGATTTTTCCTCAGAGGATGAGAGGCTAGGCTCTTTGTCTCTTGGAGTGAAGAAAGCCGGGTAAATTTCCACATGCATAAATTAGAAGTTTTGTTGTTTTAGTTTTTAATGAAGAGAAAGTGTGACCCATTAATGGTTTTTATCTTTTTAGTTAACTTAAAACGCCTTTAAATCACTTGGGCCAACACTTGATAAGGCAAGTGATCTCCATCCATTGAGATGCACTAGTTTATCTCTTGCGAGCCTTTGGGAGGTGGTTTGAAGGTAGGATTTTCTAGAATAGCCAACACTTGGTAAGCTTTTGGACTCTACGGAGACATCCATTAGTTATCTCTTGCGAGCTTTTGATGGGTAATCCAAGGTTAAAGATCACCTTGAATGGCAAGTGCTAGGTGAGAGGCATGAGTCATTGCAAGGTGCATCAGTGAGAGGGATTTAGTGTTTGAACCCATTAATGGGAAGCATCTGTACAAAACCAGTTCGGGAAATAACTATATGTTAAATCCCCAATGCGAGGAAAAGAAACAAGTGATCGGAACTCCCTTTTTGTTCAAGGAATCTGAGCCCGATGATCTAAACTCCAAGAAACACTTTTCTTTGTAATTAAAATCAGTTATTATTTTTGGTTAGCTTAAAACCAAACTTTTTCAACTAAAGTTTATGTTTTCTTTTAAAGCTAACCTTGAAATAAAAAGGCACTAATTCATCTTTGAATTAATATCAATTGTGAACTGAAAACCCATCCTAGTGAACGATCCTAGAGCCACTATGCTATAGTAGCTTTGTCTTTGCTACCCTAGTTCATGGTGTAATAGGTTATAAATTTTGTTGATTACTCCCTCAAGCAAGGAGCACCAGTTGGACATGAATCAGCTAATACACCGACTGGGCATGAATCAGGGTCATAAATAAGGGATGCTTATGTATGGTCGTGAAAACATCACTGTACAACAAATGAAACCAACAATTAATAATTAATATAAATTAAAATAATAAGTAAAATTAATATATGAATAATCTTACTCATGAAATGTTCATGGATCACTTAAAACATCATTAAGCAATCTAAAATCATTAGTCTGATTCATTTCGAGACCATAGTAGTTGTTCAAATAGTCGTGCAAGATACGTGCAATATTATTATGGATAAACTAAAGTTCTAGTCCCATATTGTCATCACATGATCTTGTGATTTTCCCTCTACTATTCACCACTACTACATTATCCATACCAAATCCATCTTCCAGCTTGATGAAACCAAGTATTGAATAGCTTCAAACATGTCACCCGATAGAAAATATTAACTAAATAAAAATATATAAAATAAAAAAACTTTAAAAAGTAAATAAAATGTTTATTAAAAAAATACAGTAGAATTAATATCAATTCTTGGTTAAGTCAATGAAAGATTACAAGTTGGTGTTATTGGATCTAATCTTGTAGGCTGATGAACTGTTCAAAAACAATTATACGTTGTTCAGATTCTACATAACTATGATAGCCAGCCAACACATACTGCTTCCCCAAGGTTTCCGTAATAACATAGGAACAAAATGTTCTGTCAATTGGATGCACTCTTTTCAAATTCACCAACCTAAAATAGTTTCCTTTTGCTTCTGCTTCATATATATTGTCTTTAAGATGTCTAACATTATAGTAGTTGATAGTGCTACGGACATTAAACCTATAACTAATATCAATCATTCGTAAAAAAATATATTTACTAATATTTTTTCACAATCTATTCACTACACATTAAGACTCTCAAGGTTTTAGAAAGTTAATAAAAAAAATTTTAAAATGGCATAAGTATGTTAAATGCAACACTTATTATTAATCAAATTTATGTGAAATGCTAGTAGCATATGGACTACCATCCCAAGAAAACCAGGCCAAAGGAGTCATAAATAAGCAATGCTTATGTATGGTCATGAAAACATCACTGTACAACAAATGAAACCAATAATTAATCATTAATATAAATTAAAACAATAAATAAAACTTAATATCTGAATAATCTTACTCATGAAATGCTCGTGGATCCCTTAAAATATCAACAAGCAATCTGAAATCATTAGTTTGATTCATTTCGAGCCCATAGCAGTCATTAAAAAAGTCGTGCAAGACACGTGCAATATTATTATGGATAAACTAAAGATCTAGTTCGATATTGTCATCACATGACCTTGTGATTTTCCCTCTACCGTTCACCACTGCTACATTATCCATACCAAATCCATCTTCCAGCTTCTTTGATGATACCAAGTAGTGAATAGCTTCAAACATGTCACCGGATAGGAAATCTTAACTAAATAAAAATATATAAAATAAAAAAAACATTAAAAAGTAAATAAAATATTTATTACAAAAATACCATAGAATTGATATCAATTCTTGCTTAAGTCTATGTCCAATTAAAAGTTTCTGTTGTCGTATCCAATCTTGTAGGTTGATATAGGGTTAAAAAACAATTATATGTTGTCCAAATTTTACAAAATTATAATAGCCAGCTAACACATACAGCTTATCCAAAGTTCCCGAACTATCATCGAAACGAAATTCTTTGTCGTTTAGATGCATTGTTTTTCAAAGTCACCAACCTAAAATAGCTTTACTTTTGCTTCTGCTTCATGTATATTGTCCTTAATATGTCTGACATTATAGTAGTTGATAGTACTACAGGGGTTAAACCTATCAATAATATCAATCATTCATAAAAAAATATATACTAATTTTTTTCACAATCTATCCACTACACATTGAGACTCTCAAGGTGTTAGAAAAGTTAATAAAAAAATGGCATAAGTATGTTGAATGCAACACTTTCTATTGATCAAATTTATGTGAAATGATAGTACCATATGGAATACCATCTCAAAAAAACCAAGCAAAACAAGGTTTAACTCATTGTCTAAAACTTGAGCATTTCCCTACATTACATAAACACATATATCTTTTAGATTTATAAATAATAAAAAATTAGACTTGCCATGGCAACATGAGCTACAAGATTTCCATGAAAACAAAAAATGACCAAGTGTAATTTGAATAATGAGAACTTGGCCATGCCAAAACCCTTTTCAATTATTGGCTATAATATGATCTATTATTATTTTTATACCATTGGGTCCATCAAAAAAAAATACATGGATATCCTGCAGAAATATTTGCCAAAGTCCTCCTAAAGGCCAACACGTTTGATGATCTGCTATATTGAAGTAAAGATACGTGAGCGAGCAAATGAAAAGTAGTACGACAAGAAAGAGTTATAAATAAGGGATGCTTACATATAGTCGTGAAAATATCATTGTACAACAAATAAAACCAACAATTAATATTTAATATAAATTAAAACAATAAATAAAAATTAATATATGAATAATCTTACTCATGAAATGCTCGTGGATCCCTTAAAACATCAATAAGCAATCTAAAATCATTAGTTTGATTCATTTTGAGCCCATAGCAGTCATTGAAAAAGTCGTGCAAGACACATGCAATATTATTATGGACAAACTGAAGATCTAGTCCCATATTGTCATCACTTGACCTTGTGATTTTCCCTTAACCATTCACCACTGCTTAATTATCTATACCAAATCCATCTTCCAGCTTCTTTGATGATACCAAGTAATGAATAGCTTTAAACATGTCACCAGTTAGGAAATATTAACTAAATAAAAATATATAAAATAAAAAAACAGTAAAAAGTAAATAAAATATTTATTACAAAAATACTATAGAATTCATATCAATTCTTGCTTAAGTCTATGTCCGATTACAAGTTTGTGTTGTCGTATCCAATCTTGTAGATTGATGTGGTTAAAAAACAATTATACGTTGTCCAAATTTTACAAAATTATTATAGCCAGCTAACACAAACTACTTATCCAAAGTTCTTACAATATCATTGGAACGAAATTCTCTGTCGTTTAGATCCACTGTTTTCAAAGTCACCAACCTAAAATAGTTTTACTTTTGCTTTAGCTTCATATATATTGTCCTTAATATGACTCGCATTATAGTAGCTGATAGTGCTATAGACGTTAAACCTGTTATTAATATCAATCATTCATAAAAAAAATATATACTAATTTTTTTCACAATCTATGCATTGCACATAGAGACTCTCAAGGTGTTAGAAAAGTTAATAAAAAAATTGGCATAAGTACGTTGAATGCAACACTTTCTATTGATCAAATTTCTGTGAAATAATAGTACCATATGGAATACCATCCCAAAAACACCAAGCAAAAGAAGGTTTAACTCTTCGTCTAAAACTTGAGCATTTCCCTACATTACATAAACACATATCTCTTTTAGATTTATAAATAAAAAAAATGTATAAACAAAACAAAAATAAATTAGACATTATATTATCACTTAAAACATCATTAAGCAATCTGAAATCATTAGTTTAATTCATTTCGAGCCTATAGTAGTTGTTCAAATAGTTGTGCAAGATATGTGCAATATTATTATGGATAAACTAAAGATCTAGTCCCATATTGTCATCACATGATCTTGTGATTTTCCCTTTACCGTTCACCATTGCTACATTATCCATACCAAATCCATCTTCCAGCTTCTTTGATGATACCAAGTATTGAATAGCTTCAAACATATCACTGGATAGGAAATCTTAACTAAATAAAAATATATAAAATTAAAAAACATTAAAAAGTAAATAAAATATTTATTACAAAAATACCGTAGAATTGATATCAATTCTTGCATAAGTCTATGTTCGATGATAAGTTTGTGTTGTCATATCCAATCTTGTAGGTTGATGTGGAGTTAAAAAAACAATTATACATTGTCCAAATTTTACAAAATTATGATAGGTGGCTAACACATACTGCTTATCCAAAGTTCCTGCAATATTATAGGAACGAAATTCTCTGTCGTTTAGATGCACCGTTTTCAAAGTCACCAACCTAAAATAGTTTTACGTTTGCTTCTGCTTCATATATATATTGTCCTTAATATATCTGACATTATAGTAGCTGATAGTGCTATAAACGTTAAACCTATCATTAATATCAATTATTCGTAAAAAAATATATACTAGTTTTTTTCATAATCTATCCACTGCACAGTGTGACTCTCAAGGTGTTAGAAAAGTTAATAAAAAAATGGCATATGTATGTTCAATGCAACACTTTCTATTGATCAAATTTATGTGAAATGATAGTACCATATGGAATACCATCCTAAAAAAACCAAGCAAAAGAAGGTTTAACTCTTCGTCTAAAACTTGAGCATTTCCCTACATTACATAAACACAAATATCTTTTAGATTTATATAAAAAAAAGTAATGTATAAATAGAACAAAAATAAATTAAACTTGCCACGACATCATGAGCTACAAGATTTTACATGAAAACAAAAAATAACCAAGGGTAATTTGAATAATGAGAACTTGGCCATGCCAAAACCCTTTTCAATTCTTAGCTATAATTTGGTCTATTATTATTTTTAACCCATTGGGTCCATGAAAAACTAATACATGGATATCCTGCATAAATATTTGCCAAAGTCCTCCTAATGGCCAACACGTTTGATGATCTGCTATATTGAAGTAGAGATATGTGTGTGAGCAAACAAAAAGTAGTACGACAAGAAGGGGTCATAAATAAAGAATGCTTATGTATGGTCGTGAAAACATCATTGTACAAAAAATAAAACCAACAATTAATAATTAATATAAATTAAAACAATAAATAAAAATTAATATATGAATAATCTTACTCATGAAATGCTCGTGGATCCCTTAAAACATCAATAAGCAATCTGAAATCATTAGTTTGATTCATTTCGAGCCCATAGCAGTCGTTCAAAAAGTCGTGCAAGACACGTGCAATATTATTATGGATAAACTGAAGATCTAGTCTCATATTGTCATCACATGACCTTGTGATTTTCCCTCTACTGTTCACCACTGCTACATTATCCATACCAAATTCATCTTCCAGCTTCTTTGATGATACCCAATATTGAATAGCTTCAAACGTGTTACCGGATAGGAAATATTAACTAATTAAAAATATTTAAAATAAAAAACGTTAAAAAGTAAATAAAATATTTATTACAAAAATATCGTAGAATTGATATCAATTCTTGGTTAAGTCTATGTCCAATTACAAGTTCGTGTTGTCGTATCCAATGTTGTAAGCTGATGTGGAGTTAAAAAACAATTATATATTGTCCAGATTTTACAAAACCATGATGGCCAGCTAACACATACTGCTTATCCAAAGTTCCCGTAATATCATAGGGACGAAATTCTCTATTATTTGGATGCATTGTTTTCAAAGTCACCAACCTAAAATAGTTTCCTTTTGCTTCTGCTTCATATATACTATCTTTAATATGTTTGACATTATAGTAGCAGATAGTGCTATAGATGTTAAACCTATTATTAATATCAATAATTTGTAAAAAAATATATAATAATTTTTTTCACAATCTATCCACTGCACATTGAGACTCTCAATATGTTAGAAAAGCTAATAAAAAAAAATTAAAAAAATGGTATAAGTATGTTGTATATAACACTTACTCTCAATCAAATTTATGTGAAATGCTAGTAGTATATCGAATACCATCCCAAGAAAACCAAGCCAAAGAAGGTTTAACTCTTTGTCTAAAACTTGAGCATCCCTATACTACATTAACACATACATCTTTTAGATTTAGAAAAAAAAATGTATAAATAAATCAGAAATAAATTAAAATTGTCACGACATCATGAGTTACAAGATTCCCCATGAAGAAAAAAAATGACCAAGGGTAATTTGAATAATGAGAACTTGGCCATGCCAAAACCCTTTTCAATTTTTGGTTGTAATTTGGTCTATTATTATTTTTCACCCATTGGGTCCATCAAGAGCTCATACATGGATATCCTGTAGAATATGTACCAAAGTCTTCCTAAAGGCCAACTGGTTTGATGATATGCTATATTGAAGAAGAGATACGTGAGCGAACAAACGAAAAGTAGTACGGCAAGAAGGGGTCATAAATAAGGGATGCTTAGGTATGGTTGTGAAAACATCACAGTGCAACAAATAAAACCAACAATTAATAATTAATATAAATGAAAACAATAAATAAAAATTAATATATAAACAATCTTACTCATGAAATGCTCGTGGATCCCTTAAAACATAAATAAGCAATATGAAATCATTAGTTTGATTTATTTCAAGCTCATAGCAGTTGTTCAAAATATCGTGTAACACAAGTGCAATATTATTATGGATAAACTTAAGATCTAATCTCATATTGTCATCACATAATCTTGTAATTTTCCCTCTACCGTTCACCACTGCTACATTATCCATACCAAATCCATCTTTCAGCTTCTTTGATGATACCAAGTATTAAATAGCTTCAAACATGTCACCAGATAGGAAATATTAACTAAATAAAAATACATAAAATAAAAAAACACTAAACAGTAAATAAAATATGTATTACAAAAATACCGTAGAATCGATATCAATTCTTGGTTAAGTCTATGTCCGATTACAAGTCGGTGTTGTCGTATCCAATCTTGTAGGTTGATGTGGAGTTTAAAAAAGATTATACGTTGTCCATATTTTCCAAAACTATGATTTCCAGCTAACACATACTGCTTATCCAAAGTTTCCACAATATCATTGGAACGAAATTCTCTGTTATTTGGATGCACCGTTTTCAAAGTCACCAACCTAAAATAGTTTCATTTTGCTTCTGCTTCATATATGTTGTCTTTAATATTTTTGATATTATAGTAGCTGATAGTGCAATGGACATTAAACCTGTCATTAATATCAATAATTCGTAAAAAAAATATATAGCAATTTTTTTCACAATCTATCCAATGCACATTAAGACTCTCAATGTGTTAGAAAAGTTAATAAAAAAATAAAAAAATGGCATAAGTATGTTGTATGTAACACTTATTATTAATCAAATTTATGGGAAGTGCTAGTAGCATATAGAATACCATCCGAAGAAAACCAAGCCATATAAGGTTTAACTCTTCGTCTAAAACTTGAGCATTTCCCTACATTACATTCACACATACATCTTTTAGATTTATAAAATAAAGAATAATATATAAATAAAACAAAAATAAATTAAACTTGTCACGACCTCATGGGTTACAAGATTCCCCATGAAGAAAAAAAACGGCCAAGGGGAATTTGAATAATGAGAACTTGGCCATGCCAAAACTCTTTTCAATTCTTGGCTATAATTTGGTCTATTATTATTTTTAATCCATTGGGTCTATGAAGAGCTAATACATGGATATCCTATGGAAATATGTCCCAAAGTCCTCCTAAAGGCTCACATGTTAGATGATCTACTATATTAAAGCAGGGATACGTGGGCGAGCAAACAAAAAGTAATACGACAAGAAGGGGTCATATATAAGGGATGCTTATGTATGGTCGTGAAAACATCATTGTACAACAAATAAAACCAACAATTAATAATTAATATAAATTAAAACAATAAATAAAAATTAATATATGAATAATCTTACTCTTCAAATGCACGTGGATCCCTTAAAACATCAATAAGCAATTAGAAATCATTAGTTTGATTTATTTCGAGCCTATAGTAGTTATTCAAAATGTCGTGTAACACACGTGCAATATTATTATGGATAAACTTAAGATCTAGTCCCATATTGTCATCACATAATCTTGTCATTTTCCTCTACCGTTCACCACTACTATATTATCCATACCAAATCCATCTTCCAACTTCTTTGATGATACCAAGTATTGAATAGCTTCACACATGTCACCAGATAGGAAATATTAACTACATAAAAAAATATAAATAAAAAAAATAAAAAGTAAATAAAATATGTATTACAAAAAGACTGCAGAATTGCTACCAATTCTTGGTTAAGTCTATGTCCAATGTATAAATAAAACAGAAATAGATTAAACTTGCCATTACATCATGAGCTACAAGATTCCCCATGAAGAAAAAAAATGACCAAAGGTAATTTGAATAATGAGAACTTGGGCAAGCCAAAACCCATTTCAATTCTTGGTTATAATTTGGTGTATTATTATTTTTCATCCATTGGGCCCATGAAGAGCTAATATATGGATCTCCTGTGGAAATATTTCCAAAGTCCTCCTCAAGGCCCACACGTTTGATAATCTGCTATAGTGAAGCAGAGATACATGGGTGAGCAAACGAAAAGTAGTACGACAAGAAGGGGTCATAAATAAGGGTTGCTAATGTATGGTTGTGCAAACATCATTGTACAAAAAATAAAACCAACAATTAATAATTAATATAAATTAAAACAATAAATAAAATATATTATAGGAATAATCTTACTCATGAAATGCTTGTGGATCCCTTAAAACATCAATAAGCAATCTGAAATCATTAGTTTGATTTATTTCAAGCCCATAGCAGTTGTTCAAAATGTCGTGTAACACACGTGCAATATTATTATGGATAAACTTAAGATCTAGTCCAATATTGTCATAACATAATCTTGTGATTTCCCTCTACCATTCACCACTGCTACATTATCCATACCAAATCCATCTTCCAGTTTCTTTGATGATACCAAGTATTGAATAACTTCAAAAATATCACTTGATAGGAAATATTAACTAAATAAAAATATATAACAACAAAATTAAAAAGTAAATAAACTATGTATTACAAAAGTACCATAGAATTGATATCAATTCTTGGTTAAGTCTATGTCCGATTACAAGTGGGTGTTGTCGTATCCAATCTTGTAGGCTGATGTGGAGTTAAAAAAATATTATACGTTGTCCAGATTTTACAAAACTATGATTGTCAGCTAACACGTACTGCTTATCCAAAGTTCCCGCATTATCATAGGAACAAAATTCTCTGTTATTTGGATGCACCCTTTTAAAAGTCAACAACCTAAAATAGTTTCCTTTTATTTCTCCTTCATATATATTGTCTTTAATATGTTTGACATTATAGTAGCTGCTAGTGCTACAGATGTTAAACCTGTCATTAATATCAATAATTTGTAAAAATATGTATAGTAATTTTTTTCACAATCTATCCACTGCACATTGAGACTCTCAATGTGTTAGAAAATTTAATAAAGAAGTAAAAAAAAAAAAATGGCATCAGTATGTTTTATGTAACATTTATTGTTAATCAAATTTATGTGAAATGCTCGTGGCATATAGAATACGATCCTAAGAAAACCAAGCCAAAGAAGGTTTAACTCTTCATCTAAAATTTGAGCATTTTCCTACACTACATTAACACATACATTTTTTAGATTTATAAAAAAAATGTATAAATAAAACATAAATAAATTAAACTTGCCACGACATCATGAGCTATTAGATTCCCCATGAAGAAAAAAAATGACCAAGGGTAATTTGAATAATGAGAACTTGGCCATGTCAAAACCCTTTTTAATTCTTGGCTAAGTCTATGTCCGATTACAAGTCGGTGTTGTCGTATCCAATCTTGTAGGCTGATGTGGAGTTAAAAAAATATTATACGTTGTCCATATTTTACAAAACTATGATTGCCAGCTAACACATACTGCTTATCCAAAGTTCCCACATTATCATAGGAACGAAATTCTCTGTTATTTGGATGCACCGTTTTCAAAGTCAACAACCTAAAATAGTTTCCTTTTACTTCTTCTTCATATATATTGTCTTTAATATTTTGACATTATAGTAGCTGATAATGCTACGAACGTTAAACCTGTCATTAATATCAATAATTCGTAAAAAAATGTATAGTAATTTTTTTCACAATCTATCCACTGCACATTGAGACTCTCAATGTCTTAGAAAATTTAATAAAGAAGCAAAAAAAAAAATGGCATCAATATGTTTTATGTAACATTTATTGTTAGTCAAATTTATGTGAAATGCTCGTGGCATATAGAATACGATCCTAAGAAAACCAAGCCAAAGAAGGTTTAACTCTTCATCTAAAATTTGAGCCTTTTTCTACATTACATTAACACATACATTTTTTAGATTTATAAAAAAAAATGTATAAATAAAACATAAATAAATTAAACTTGCCACGACATCATTAGCTATTAGATTCCCCATGAAGAAAAAAAATGACCAAGGGTAATTTGAATAATGAGAACTTGGCCATGCCAAAACCCTTTTCAATTCTTGGCTAAGTCTATGTCCGATTACAAGTCGGTGTTGTCGTATCCAATCTTGTAGGCTGATGTGGAGTTAAAAAAATATTATACATTGTCCATATTTTACAAAACTATGATTGTCAGCTAACACATACTGCTTATCCAAAGTTCCCACATTATCATAGGAACGAAATTCTCTGTTATTTGGATGCACCGTTTTCAAAGTCAACAACCTAAAATAGTTTCCTTTTACTTCTTCTTCATATATATTGTCTTTAATATTTTGACATTATAGTAGCTGATAATGCTACGAACGTTAAACCTGTCATTAATATCAATAATTCGTAAAAAAAAATGTATAGTAATTTTTTTCACAATCTATCCACTGCACATTGAGACTCTCAATGTGTTAGAAAATTTAATAAAGAAGTAAACAAAAAAAAAATGGCATCAATATGTTTTATGTAACATTTATTGTTAGTCAAATTTATGTGAAATGCTCGTGGCATATAGAATATGATCCTAAGAAAACCAAGCCAAAGAAGGTTTAACTCTTCATCTAAAATTTGAGCATTTTTCTACATTACATTAACACATACATTTTTTAGATTTATAAAAAAAATGTATAAATAAAACATAAATAAATTAAACTTGCCACGACATCATGAGCTATGAGATTCCCCATGAAGAAAGAAAATGACCAAGGGTAATTTGAATAATGAGAACTTGGCCATGCCAAAACCCTTTTCAATCTTGTAGGCTGATGTGGAGTTAAAAAAATATTATACGTTGTCCATATTTTACAAAACTATGATTGCCAGCTAACACATACTACTTATCCAAAGTTCCCACATTATCATAGGAACGAAATTCTCTGTTATTTGGATGCACCGTTTTCAAAGTCAACAACCCAAAATAGTTTCCTTTTACTTCTTCTTCATATATATTGTGTTTAATATTTTGACATTATAGTAGCTGATAATGCTACGAACGTTAAACCTGTCATTAATATCAATAATTCATAAAAAAAATATATAGTAATTTTTTTCACAATCTATCCACTGCACATTGAGAGTCTCAATGTGTTAGAAATGTTAATAAAAAAAATAAAATAATGGCATAAGTTTGTTATAAGTAACACTTACTCTTAATCAAATTTATGTGAAATGCTAGTAGCATATAGAATACCATCCCAATAAAACTAAGCCCAAGAAGCTTTAACTCTTCGTCTAAAACTTCGACATTTCCCTACATTAAATTTAACACATACATCTTTTAGATTTATAAAAAAAAAACTATATTGTATAAATAAAACAAAAATAAATTAAACTTCCCACGATATCATGAGCTACAAGATTCCCCATGAAGAAAAAAAAAATTGCCAAGGGTAATTTGAGTAATGAGAACTTGGCCATGACAAAACCCTTTTCAATTATTGGCTATAATTTGGTTTATTATTATTTTTCACCCATTGGGTCCACGAAGAGCTAATACATGGATATCCTGCACAAATATGTGCCAACGTCCTCCTAAAGGCCAACACATTTGATGATATGCTATATCGAAGCAGAGATACATGGGCGAGCAAACAAAAAGTAGTACGGTAAGAAGGGGTCATAAATAAGGAATGCTTATGTGTGGTCATGAAAACATCACTGTGCAACAAATAAAACCAACAATTAATAATTAATATAAATTAAAACAATAAATAAAAATTAATATATGAAGAATCTTACTCATGAAATGCTCGTGGTTATTAATTCCTGGTTAAGTTTATGTCCGATTACAAGTTAGTGTTGTTGGATCCAATCTTGTAGGCTGATGTGGTGTTCAAAAACAATTAGACGTTGTCCAGATTCTACATAACTATCATAGTCATCCAAAACATACTGCTTATCCAAAGTTTTCGCAATATCATAGGAACAATTTCTCTATCATTTGGATGCACTATTTTCAAAGTCACCAACCTGAAGTAGTTTCCTTTTCCTTCTGCTTCATATATATTGCCTTTATTATGTATGATATTATAGTATTTGATAGTGCTACAAACGTTAAACCTGGCATTAATATCAATCATTCGTAAAAAAATAGAGTAATTTTTTTCACAATCTATCCACTTACCATTGAGACTCTCAAAGTGTTAGAAACGTTAATAAAGAAATAAAAAAAATTGGCATAAGTATGTAGTGTGCAACACTTACTATTAGTCAAATTTATGTGAAATGCTAGTAACATATAGAATACCATTCAAAGAAAACCTGGCCAAAGAAGGTTTAACTCTTCGTCTAATACTTGAGCATTTCCCTACATTACATAAACACATATATGTTTTAGATTTATAAAATAAAATAATGTATAAATAAAATAGAAATAAATTAAACTTGCCACGAAATCATTAGATATAAGATTTCTCATGATGACAAAAAATGACTAAGGGTAATTTAAATAATGAGGACATAGCCATGCCAAAACTCTATTCAATTCTTGGCAATAATTTGGTCTATTATTATTTTTAACCCATTGGGTACATGAAGAGCTAATACATGGATTTCTTGCAGAAATATGTGCCAAAGTCCTTCGAAAGGTCAACATGTTTGATGATATGCTATATTGAAGTAGAGATACGTGGGCGAGCAAACGAAAAAACAGCACGACTAGAAGGGGTCATAAATAAGGGATACTTATGTATAGTCATGAAAACATAACTATAATTAATATAAAATAAAACAATAAAAAAATTAATATATGAATAATCTTACTCATGAAATGCTCATCGATCCCTTAAAACAACAATAAGAATTCTGAAATCTTTAGTTTGATTCAAAAAGTTGTTCAAGACACGTGTAATATTATTATGGATAAACTGAAGATCTAGTCTCATATTGTCATCACATGACCTTGTGATTTTCCCTCTACCGTTCACCACTACTACATTATCCATACCAAATCCATCTTCCAACTTCTTTGATGATACCAAGTATTGAATAGCTTCAAACATGACACCGGTTAGGAAATATTAACTAAATAAAAATAAAAAATAAAAAAAAACATCAAAAATAAAATAAAATATGTATTACAAAAGTACCTTAGAATTGATATCAATTATTGCTTAAGTCTATGTCCGATTACAAGTTTTTGTTGTCGTCTCAAATCTTGTAGGTTGATGTGGAGTTAAAAAACAATTATTCGTTGTCCAAATTTTACAAAACTATGATAGCCAGCTAACACATAATGCTTATCCAAAGTTCCCGCAATATCATAGGAACGAAATTCTCTGTCGTTTAGATGCACTGTTTTCAAAGTCACCAACCTAAAATAGTTTCCTTTTGCTTCTTCTTCGTATATATTGTCTTTAATAAGTATGACATTATAGTAGTTGATAGTGCTACAGCCATTAAACCTATCATTAATATCAATCATTCGTAAAAAAATATATACTCATTTTTGTCACAATCTATCCACTGCACATTGAGACTCTCAAGGTGTTAGAAAAGTTAATAAAAAAATGGCATAAGTATGTGGAACGCAACACTTTCTATAAATCAAATTTATGTGAAATGATAGTACCATATGGAATACCATCCCAAAAAAACCAAGCAAAAGAAGGTTTAACTCTTCGTCTAAAACTTGAGCATTTCCCTACATTACATAAACACATATATCTTTTAGATATATATAAAAAAAAATTATAAATAAAACAAAAAAAAATTAGACTTGCCATGGCAACATAAGCTACAAGATTTCCCATGAAAACAAAAAAGGACCAAGGGTAATTTGAATAATGAGAACTTGGTCATGCCAAAACCCTTTTCAATTCTTGGCTATAATTTGGTCTATTAATATTTTTAACCCCTTAGGTTCATGAAAAACTAATACTCGGATATCCTGCAGAAATATTTGCCAAAGTCCTCCTAAAGGCCAACACGTTTGATGATCTGCTATATTTAAGTAGAGATACGTGGGCAAGCAAACGAAAAGTAGTACAACAAGAAGGGGTCATAAATAAGGGATGCTTATGTATGGTCGTGAAAACATCGTAGTACAACAAATAAAACCAAAAATTAATAATTAATATAAATTAAAATAGTAAATAAAAATTAATATATGAATAATCTTACTCATGAAATGCTCGTGGATCCCTTCAAACATCAATAAGCAATCTGAAATCATTAGTTTGATTCATTTCATGCCCATAACAGTCGTTCAAAGAGTCGTCCAAGACACGTGCAATATTATTATGGATAAACTGAAGATCTAGTCTCATATTGTCATCACATGACCATGTGATTTTCCCTGTACCGTTCACCACTACTACATTATCCATACCAAACCCATCTTCCAGCTTCTTTGATGATACCAAGTATTGAATATCTTCAAACATGTCACCATATAGGAAATATTAATTAAATAAAAATATAAAAAATTAAAAAACAATGAAAAGTAAATAAAATATTTATTACAAAAATATCGTAGAATTGATATCAATTCTAGCTTAAGTCTATGTTCGATTACAAGTTTTTGTTGTCGTATCCAATCTTGTAGGTTGATGTGGAGTTAAAAAACAATTATTCGTTGTCCAAATTTTACAAAACTATGATAGCCAGCTAACACATACTGCTTATCCAAAGTTCCTGCAATATCATAGGAACGAAATTCTCTGTCATTTAGATGCACTGTTTTCAAAGTCATCAACCTAAAATAGTTTCCTTTTGCTTCTGCTTCATATATATTGTCTTTAATAAATCTGACATTATAGTAGTTGATAGTGCTACAGATATTAAACCTGTCATTAATATCAATCATTCGTATAAAAATGTATACTCATTTTTGTCACAATCTATGCAATGCACATTGAGACTCTCAAGGTGTTAGAAAAGTTAATAAAAAAAATGGCATAAGTATGTTGAAGGCAACACTTTCTATTAATCAAATTTATGTGAAATGATAGTACCATATGGAATACCATCCCTAAAAAACCAAGCAAAAGAAGTTTTAACTCTTCGTCTAAAACTTAAGCATTTCCCTATATTACATAAACACATATATCTTTTAGATTTATAAATAAAAAACATGTATAAACAAAACAAAAAGAAATTAGACTTGCCACGGCATCATGAGCTACAAGATTTCCCATGAAAACTTAAAATGACCAAGGGTAATTTGAATAATGAGCACTTGGCCATGCCAAAACTCTTTTCATTTCTTGGCTATAATATCGTCTATTTTTATTTTTAACCCATTGGGTCCATGAAAAACTAATACATGGATATCCTACAGAAATATTTGTCAAAGTCCTCCTAAACACGAACACGTTTGATGATCTGCTATATTTAAGTAGAGATACGTGGGTGAGCAAACGAAAAGTAGTACGACAAGAAGGGGTCATAAATAAGGGATGCTTAGTTATGGTCGTGAAAACATCATTGTACAACAAATAAAACCAACAATTAATAATTAATATAAATTAAAACAATAAATAAAAATTAATATATGAATAATCTTACTCATGAAATGCTCGTGGATCCCTTAAAACATTAATAAGCAATCTGAAATCATTAGTTTGATTCATTTCGAGCCCATAACAGTAATTCAAAAAGTCGTGCAAGACACGTGCAATATTATTATGGATAAACTGAAGATCTAGTCCCATATTGTCATCACTTAACCTTGTGATTTTCTCTCTACCGTTCACCACTAGTACATTATCCATACCAAGTCCATCTTCCAGCTTCTTCGATGAAACCAAGTATTGAATAGCTTCAAACATGTCACCCGATAGGAAATCTTAACTAAATAAAAATATATAAAATAAAAAAGCATTAAGAAGTAAATAAAATATTTATTACAAAAATACCGTAGAATTGATATAAATTCTAGCTTAAGCCTATGTCCGATTACAAGTTTGTGTTGTCGTATCCAATCTTGTAGGCTGATGTGGAGTTAAAAAATAATTATATATTGTCCAGATTTTACAAAACTCTGATAGCCAGCTAACACATACTACTTATCCAAAGTTCTCACAATATCATACGAACGAAATTCTCTATCGTTTGGATGCACTGTTTTCAAAGTCACCAACCTAAACTAGTTTGCTTTTGTTTTTGCTTCATATATATTGTGTTTAATATGTCAAGCATTATAGTAGCTCATAGTGCTACAGACGTTGAACCTGTCATTTATAGCAATCATTTGTAAAAAAATATATACTAATTTTTTTCACAATCTATCCACTACACACTGAGACTCTCAATGTGTTAGAAAAGTTAATAAAAAAAAATGGCATAAGTATGTCGAAGGCAACACTTTCTATTAATCTAATTTATGTGAAATGATAGTACCATCCCAAAAAAACCAAGCAAAAGAAGGTTTAACTCTTCGTCTCAAACTTGAGCATTTCCCTACTTTACATAAACTCATATATCTTTTAGATTTATAAATAAAAAAAAATGTATAAACAAAACAAAAATAAATTAGACTTGCCACGGCATCATGAGCTACAAGATTTCCCATGAAAACTTAAAATGACCAAGGGTAATGTGAATAATGAGCACTTGGCCATGCCAAAACCCTTTTCATTTCTTGGCTATAATATGGTCTATTTTTATTTTTAACCCATTGGGTCCATGAAAAACTAATACATGGATATCCTACAGAAATATTTGTCAAAGTCCTCCTAAATGCAAACACGTTTGATGATCTGCTATATTTAAGTAGAGATACGTGGGCGAGCAAACGAAAAGTAGTACGACAAGAAGGGGTCATAAATAAGGGATGCTTATGTATGGTCGTGAAAACATCATTGTACAACAAATAAAACAACACAATTAATAATTAATATAAATTAAAATAATAAATAAAAATTAATATATGAATAATCTTGCTCGTGGATCCCTTAAAACATCAATAAGCAATCTGAAATCATTAGTTTGATTCATTTCGAGCCCATAGCAATCGTTCAAAAAGTCGTGCAAGACACATGCAATATTATTATGGATAAACTGAAGATCTAGCCCCATATGGTCATCAAATGACCTTGTGATTTTCCCTTTACCGTTCACCATTGCTATATTATCCATACCAAATCCATCTTCCAGCTTCTTTGTTAATGCCAAGTATTGAATAGCTTCAAACATGTCACCGGATAGGAAATCTTAACTAAAGAAAAATATATAAAATACAAAAACATTAAAAAGTAAATAAAATATTTATTACAAAAATACCAGAGAATTGATATCAATTCTAGCTAAAGTCTATGTCCGATTACAAGTTTGTGTTGTCGTATCCAATCTTGTAGGCTGATGTGGAGTTAAAAAACAATTATATATTGTCCAAATTTTACAAAACAATGATAGCCAGCTAACACATACTGCTTATTCAAAGTTCGCGCAATATCATAGAAACTAAATTCTCTGTAGTTTGGATGCACTGTTTTCAAAGTCACCAACCTAAAATAGTTTCCTTTTGCTTCTGCTTCATATATATTGTCTTTAATAAGTCTGACATTATAGTAGCTGATAGTGCTATAGACGTTAAACTTGTCATTAGTATCAATCATTCGTAAAAAAATATATACTAATTTTTTTTTCATAATCTATCCACTACACAATGAGACTCTCAAGGTGTTAGAAAAATTAATTAAAAAAAATGGAATAAGTATGTTGAATGCAACACTTTCTATTAATCAAATTTATGTGAAATGATAGTACCATATGGAAAACCATCCCAAAAAAACCAAGCAAAAGAAGGTTTAACTCTTCGTCTAAAACTTGAGCATTTCCCTACATTACATAAACACATATATCTTTTAGATTTATAAAAAAAAAAAAAATAATAATAATGCATAAATAAAACAAAAATAAATTAAACTTGCCACAACATCATCAGTTACAAGATTTCCCATGAAAACAAAAAATGACCAAGGGTAATTTGAATAATGAGAACTTGGCCATGCCAAAACCCTTTTCAATTCTTGACTATAATATGGTATATTATTATTTTTAACCCAATAGGTCCATGAAAATTTAATACATGGATATCCTGCAGAATTATTTGCCAAAGTCCTTCCAAAGGCGAACACAATTGATGATCTGCCATATTAAAGTAGAGATACGTGGGCGAGCAAACGACAAGTAGTATGACAAGAAGGGGTCATAAATAAGGGATGCTTATATATGGTCGTGAAAACATCATTGTACAACAAATAAAACCAACAATTAATAATTAATATAAATTAAAAAAATAAATAAAAAATAATATATGAATAATCTTACTCATGAAATGCTTGTGGATCCCTTAAAACATCAACAATTATGCCAATAGTAGTCGTTCAAAAAGTCGTGCAAGACACGTGCAATATTATTATGGTTAAACTGAAGATCTAGTCCCATATTGTCATAACATGACTGTAGACCCCCATTTAGGCATGGATCACCTTTCCTTTGTCATTTCTGCAGATCCCATTTTTTTTAGCCAGATGCCACTACCCCCAACGAACCACGTGTCACATCCTAAGTGGCCATAAGAGAATCAGCCTTGCCTTTTGGGAGGCAAATACGAGGGTGACACGTGGAGGAACATTCTGGAAGGTGGTCCTGCAGGCCGTTATCAGGAGCGGATGAGAGAGAAAAGGGAGGTTGCAGAGTAGTGGTGCTGGAAGGTGGGTGTTTCTGCAGATATGGTTAGGGGGGCAAATCTGGAAGAGATGGGAGAAAGTATTCGCTATTAGAGGGGTTTTTGATTTGAGAAAAGGTAGAGAGAAAGGGAGAGAAGATATTCTGGCAGAGGTGAGGTGTTTTTCGAGGGTGGGTTGCTTTTTTAGGAGATCGGCGGTGATATTTTGAGAATGAGCTTTCTTTCTGAAGGGGAAGCTAGGAAAAATAGGAAAAGGAGAAACGGAGTAAGCCTGCTGGGTAACAGGGGTTGGAAAGATATTGGTAGGGGGTTACAAAGAGGTTTTTGGGAGTTGAAGAAAATAAGAGGAGGTTCTGGAACTTGAGGAGGGGTATTTCTTTAGCTTTGGAGGGCAAGAACTTGGGAAAGAGTATCTTCTAGTACGTTTGGGACAACTTATTGAACTATGCTTACTCACCCCCCCTGTTTTCCTTCTATCTTATGTCTTCTCTAATCGTCTTTGTTTTTCTTCTGATCATTGGTTGATTGTTTGGGTATGAATGTGATGCTACATTACTCTCCTCTCGTATTTGTTTATTTGAATATGGTTTACTCCCATTTTGATATTTGTTTTAAACTCTCCTGATGCACTACTAGTCTGAGAACCCCTGGATTCCAATGTGAAAGGGGATCTCACATGAAACTTTGCTCACTCTGTTTACCCTATTCAGGGTACGCTATCTTATTTTTTTTCCCTTTATTTCTGATATCTCAATCTATATCCCTGTTTTGGCTCCTATTTCTGGATTTTCTTTGGACTATTGGTTCGACGTTTTGACCCGCGCTTGAGGAGAGAAACATTTCTTATGATATTTTGGAGGGCAAGAACTTTGAAAGAGCATCTCTAAGGTTATTTTTAGTGTATTCAGAGACGATCTGGAGAAGTCGTTGCACCTTCCTTTCTGAAGCTTCACTTGCTATTCCTGGGTTTATCAGTTTCGTCTCTCTGTTCTCTTCAATGGCAAATTTGACCCACTAGGCAACGTCAATTCCTCCCTTGTCGTTGCTGAAATGCTGGGAGGGGAGTTTCCCAGTAATGATTTCAAGAATGACGATTCCCAGACAGTAGATGTCACGCTTGGAGGGAAAACATGTTGGTTTTGAACCTTGTATTCGAACATGGCTTGTAGTCTTCATTGAGAAAAATGTTGTTGGAATTTAAAGCGTAGAAAGCCTATATTTCGCAAAGGAGCTCATGGTGTTGTATTTGCCTAAGGACTCAAGTCATCGTGTTATGCATTGAGATTTAAAATCTAGCAGCATCTTGTTTGAAAATGGCTTTACAACTGAAGTTCTGATTTCGGGTTGGTAAGAATAACACTTGATAGAAAGAACAAACATATACTAGCATGCGTGGGGAAAATTTCTTGTTACTCGGCATCAGAATCCGCATGCATGGCCTCCTTGGCGCACGTGCCGCTAGCTTTGGCTAGTTCCTCGCCTTCACACCATTACTTGCATCATCTGTGAAGGAACTCTATTCCATGATAATCAGGCCGACGTGAACTGCAAATCTACATGCTAGGAATGAAGGTCCCAAAAGTTCTTCCTCATCGAAGTGGTGGCTTCATGGGAGTCCAGGCCATAGCACAAAAGGGTTAAACATTTTTTTTTGGCCTTGAGAATGTTCTTCAGTAGCTAGCTGTATGTGATGATCACTATTTAGCCCAAAGCAAGATGCATGGGACTGAAATGGACTGACATGAAATCCTCCAAGTACAACAAGCAGTTCCCTGGGTCCACGCCGCAGTGGCTACCAATTTGTCATCCTTCAGTGTATTTAGTCTACGTTAGTCCTTGAAGAACTAAGGCAAACGCTAAGTAGCTCGGAGCAGCAGGCTGTGTTTAGAGAAGACAAGTTCCGCAGAGACATTGAGGATCTTCAAAAGCGTTATCAAGCCCACTCTCTCTCATCACTTTCCCTATGTCACATGCATGAACCTTGCATGCATTGTTACCCACCGGACCCTATGCATGGCCATTTCTATTCCTCACCACCCTACCTTTATTATTTCATACCCAGTTCCCTCATCAATTTCACCCGCTGCACTCATACCCATTTCCTATCTTTCATAACCATCTCCATTTCTATTCTTCATGCCCCTATTCACTTCCATTTTCTAAAAATCCACTTGAGAGACAAGCTTCACGTGCATGGCACATTCTTCCCCACAAAATCTCTATCATTACTTAATATGGGATTGATCCGAGTTTGAAGACGAGCTTCAGAAAACGCTGGCAGAAGCGAATGCACTTCGTCCAGCTCAGAGCACTGTGCGTCATACCCTTACCATTCGGTATAGCCATACACCCTGGACACCAAACTGGTACTCTTACATTCATCAAGCACGAGCCAAATGCTCCCTCATGAACCCTTCAGAAATGCACTGTCAGTCCGAGAATAAATTGTCTGGGTTAATCTTGAAGAATAAATGGTTTTCTTTTTCCACACTCAATCCTCATAGGGATGGAAGTTTATCTTGTGCTCAGTGGGGGTCCATGTGTTTCTTTGTTGTGATCATTAGGAATGATGCCATTGAAGATGAGATTTGTCTTCATAGCCTTGGTATTACCTTTGTCTTCATTCTCGTGCACAGTTTGATTCGTAAGGAGAAAGATGCAGAAAATGCCAATTGTGGTGATTCTGATAATAAAAATAGTGGGATTCCCTGGGTTCTTCTGGGTGGTTGCCCTACGTCACTTCATCATGAGGAAGAAGACACCAAAACATAGCTACTCGGCTTGAGACTCATGCTAATTATCATCCATCTAGTGGGTCACTTGAGATGATGGGTCAATCTCCTCCTCATAGCCCTAGGGCTACCTAGTCACCCCTGATGTTCACTCCTCATATTCCATTCATTTTGCTACAAAAACCTGATGAGATGCTCCTCACAAACCATTCGTTGATGCAAGCTTCTTCAGGATATGAAGACATGTGCAACGAGCAAGGATTCCCGACTGTGTTTACATGGACCTATAGTGACAAGGAAATAGCTTTGGAGGGATCATGGGATAATTGGAATACAAGAAAACCTTTGCAGAGGTTAGGGAAAAAGTTCACCATTATGAGAGTGCTCCTCTCGGGTGTCTATCAGTACAGATTTATTGTTGATGGACAATGGAGGATTCTGTCCCTGAAGACTTGAAAGCATTTCTGGTTTTGAATCTTCACAGTCTGCCAGAGAGGCGAGCATGTATAAGTGTGTGCAGTCAGAGTGTATAAGAAGACTAGAGAGAAGCGGTCTTGATATCTCATGTCAATCCTGTAGCAGACAATTGATTATCTTCTGAATTTGCTATATGAGCCTCATGATGACAGGTTCCTTGGCATGCCCCCTTTGGGCCATGCGTCACCTCTTATTTCTTCCTTTTGGGTTTTGAGAATAACTTTCTAAATCCCTTTCTTTAAATAATTTTCAAGATTCTAACTTTTTTTTTTTAAATGATCTCAACTCCAAAATTTTCATCCTTAGAGTTTTAGGTACCAAAAATCCCATTTTTAATAAAACTTTGCCGCTATTTTCTTTTCTAGCGAGCAATACTCACGTCTCCTCTGTTTTTTAAAATGATTTTAAATAAGCATGAATTAAATTCTGTAATTCCGAGTGATGGAATTTACGGAATTAATTCATGCAAAAATAAACGGGCTTTGGTGGGGGCCCTACATAAGTAATTTTATGATTGATTGATTGATTGATTGATTTGATTATCACACATGATTGATTCATTCTCCTCTATGACATGCTTGAGATTATTCTTTAATTGTGCACTAACCCCCTCTCTTGATAGCGCATGATGGCTCGTTGCCCAAGTACGCACTCATTCTTATTATGGTCTCGCTATATGCATGTTTTGATACTCATATGTGCATGATTGATTTGAGTATTCATTGATTTTCTCATCAATTGTCATGACCACTTCATCTTATTAGTAGAGATCCGACTTTAGGGACTTAGAGGGGTGCTACGGTCTTTACTGTACCTTCCCGATAAGTAACCTGACCCCCGAACCCGATCCGGTTTTTCATAGACCACCTTTTCCAAAATAAGGAGTCACACTTAGGGCTTTCTTTCTTATTTTGTTTACCCTTTAAAAATAAAACAAAAATAAGTGGCGACTCCAAGTCATTTTCTTAATCAATAAATTTATATTTCAAATAAAAATCGAGTTCGCCATCGAGTGGGAAACTCATGAGCCGAAATGCGGGGTTCATAATGACCTTGTCATTTTCCCCCTACCATTTACCACTGCTATATTATCCATACCAAATCCATCTTCCAGCTTCTTTGATGATACCAACTATTGAATAGCTTCAAACATGTCACCGGATAGGAAATCTTAACTAAAGAAAAATATATAAAATAAAAAAACATTAAAAAGTAAATAAAATATTTATTACAAAAATACCAGAGAATTGATATCAATTCTAGCTAAAGTCTATGTCCGATTACAAGTTTGTGTTGTTGTATCCAATCTTGTAAGCTGATGTGGAGTTAAAAAACAATTATATATTGTCCAAATTTTACAAAACAATGATAGTCAGCTAACACATATTGCTTATTCAAAGTTCGCGCAATATCATAGAAACTAAATTCTCTGTCGTTTGGATGCACTGTTTTCAAAGTCACCAACCTAAAATAGTTTCATTTTGCTTCTGCTTCACATGTATATTGTCTTTAATATGCCTAGCATTATAGTACCTGATAGTGCTACAGACGTTGAACATGTCATTAATATCAATCATTCATAAAAAAATATATTCTAATTTTTTTCACAATCTATCCATTGCACATTGATACTGTCTAGGTGTTAGAAAAGTCAATAAAAAAATGGCATAAGTATGTTGAATGCAACACTTTCTATTAATCAAATTTATGTGAAATGATAGTACCATATGGAATACCATTCCAAAAAAACCTTGCAAAAGAAGGTTTCACTCTTTGTCTAAAACTTGAGCATTTCCCTACATTACATAAAAATATATATCTTTTAGATTTATAAAAAAAAATGTATAAATAAAACAGAAATAAATTAAACTTGCCACGCCATCATGGGCTACAAGATTTCGCATGAAAACAAAAAATGACCAAGGGTAATTTGAATAATGAGAACTTGGCCATGCCAAAACCCTTTTCAATTCTTGGCTATAATATGATCTATTATTATTTTTATCCCATTGGGTCCATGAAAAAAAAATACATGGATATCCTGCAGAAATATTTGCCAAAGTCCTCCTAAAGGCCAACACGTTTAATGATCTACTATACATGAGACATCGAGTACATTATGGATGGTAATATACCTTACCCTAAACCAAAGAAAGGTGTTACATCATCCTCATCATAATGATACCTTTAGCACACTTAAATTGTATTTTTTTGTAAATGAGTGATGTCTTATTTTTCAAGGGTTATGTCAACAGTTGTTATTATGCTAAAACTTGCACGCATTTCACATTTGGTGTTGAGCATATAATGGGCAGTAACATACCTTACCTTAAACCAAAGAAGGGTGGTGCATCCTTCCCACCATAATGATACTTTTAGCACACACTAATAGTATTTGTTTCATAAAGGAGTGGTACCCTTTAAATAAGCAATGATTCACAATTTGAATATAGAAGGGGAGTGCATTTTAAGTTGGTATGGTGCACAATTTGAGTAGTATGCAACTTCTAAGGTGTGTAATAAAGAGTCTTTAAGCCATTACTTTGATTTGCACTTAATGTTAAGAAAATTTGGATCACCCCTAGATCATTTTAAGGTGCATGATACTAGTCCTATGGCTCTATAGGTCTAATCACAATGAAAAACCATGGTAATAAAAAACCATAAACAATATAGATCTAGGGAAAATAAAAGTGCCATACCTCATATCTAAATGTTCCCATATCAATTCTAATAGGTCTTATGTACTGAAAATGAAATGAATCTCATAAGCACAATAGCCTTTTGCCCAATGGCTTATTTTTGGATCTTAATTCGAAGAGGATGGAATCCTTTGGGAGGGTTGGTGACTAGTGTTATTTTCTTTATGGAGAATGAATAACTATATGACATAAGTCTAAAACCCTAACCCCCAAAGGAGTTTATATAGACTTCCCATTGGCTTAAGTAACTTGAGTCCATCATGGGCTTAAGTTACTTGATCTAAACTACTTAGACCCCAATTGATTAATTAACTATATTGGAATTTAATTCATCAATTAGCCTAATATAAAGAAACCATTCACAAGCTCTTATGCAACCTTGCATTCTTACCAAAACGCCTTTATGCGCACAAATGAATAAATAACATAACCAAACCTCATAAATTGTGTCTTCATGAATACTAAGTTCGAACATAGACCAGTAGGACCTATAGGAAAATATTAACTCTTTTATAATCCAATTTTGAAGTTGACTTAACATTTCACTACAAAGAATCAATTGCGCTCTAGTATCCTATATATATATATATATATATATATATATATATATATATATATATATATATATATATATATATATATATATATATATATATTGTAGCAAAATACAAGAACTCGAGTTTGTAACCCTATTATTAATCGTATGCAGACTCCCCATGAACTAATGTTCATAATCTAATGAGGTTTGTGCTATCATCCTCTCAAGATTACCCCTCAAATCCTTAAATTACAAATTCTTCAGTTATGTGATCAACTAACATACTTTAACTCACAAAGAGCATATGTGAAATTCCTCTAAAGGAATTACTATAGCCACAAATTTCATAATCACATGTCCTTATAATCACCAAAGAAGACACTTTATCTCAATGCTATGAAATATCATGATGCATATCTTAAGTATACTTATTGTCATCAACCTCTGTCAACAATGAACCAATCTATAGGGAATATTTGACCACCATAGAGAAGAATCCATAGGTCAAAGTCACTTATGACTTTAGCAGAAACTCAATATCCTCTTAAGGTTGAGAATCTATATAATATAATAGTTTTGTGAGGTCATGAAAACCCAATAACTAATGTTATGACCCACCCATAAGTTATGTCCAATGTGTAACCATATACATTAGTACACTTTTTGTGGAAACCCTATCCCGATGACCAAGACCGGTAATCCATTCAATTAAGAGGTAGTGTAGTACAACCTCAAATGGATTACTTTAGTCCATGAAACAGTTGTGAACAAATCATCTACTTGTAAAAACCTTATGATTTTGATATTTTATGCAACTCATAATACATGCAAATCATATACAATGCAAGAGATGTCAGACCTAAATGCTAAAAATATATAATGCATAATAAAGAAATGAGAAACAAAATAATTCATTTATTGTAATATCATATTATGTTTTTAAGGGCTCTATCTCAACACTTAGTACATTAGTAGAATGCATTATTTTTTCCTAACGCACTTGAGAGTGATATTTTTACCTAGAAAAAAAAGTTAAACATAAGCAAGCGTTTGACTTTGATTTTAATATAAAAATTAAAGATATTTTTTAAATATAAATGATAAAATAATATGAGAAAAAATATTTTTATTTAATCTCTATATGATAATATTTATAAATAAATAAATATTTTATTTAGCATGAATATATAAAATTTTGTTTCCTAGACCTCTAAATTTGTTCATTATGTATTTATTTTTACATTAATTTTTTCTCATTAATTATTTATTATGTATTTTTATTTTGTATTTAAAGTGTCTATAAATAATTAAAATTAATTAATATGAAATAATACATTTTTATTTATATTTTATTTTATAAATAAAAATTAAAATCATAGTCAAATTAGAATTATAAGCAAAAAACTAAAACTGTAATAATTGATTTTGAGTTTCACATGAAAATTATAAATTTAAATAATATGACAAAGATAGTTTTATTTAATCTATATTTGATAAGATTTATGATTTATGACAACCCATACTCAACCATATAAATGTTGTTTGCTTTGAATACAAAGAGGCCCTAACGGCTTTAAAACGTGTCTACATAGTTAAGAAAGGCTCATATTTATATAACGTTAAGAACTTTCTCCTCTATTTGATGTGAGACATCATAATAAATATTTTATTTTAACAAGAATATAAAAAATGTATGTTCTAAATTTTTAAATTTGTTCATTATATATTTATGTTTATATCAAATTTGCTCTTATTAATTGTTTATTATATATTATTATTATTTTGTGTCTAAAGTACTCATAAATAATTAAAATCAATAAATATGAAAATATAAAAGAGTGAAAAAAATGAAATAAAAAAAAATCCTAAGATAAATGTGTTGAAATTATAATAATGTTATTATTGGAGTGTACGTGGATAATATTATATTGTGGACCCCGCATTTCGCACGATGCGTTACTAATCAATGGCACAATTCGCTTTTTATTTATTTGGTGAAATTTTGATTTTTCTTCTTTTTTTTTTTTGGAGTTGCCATTTATTTTTGTTTTATTTTTAAAGGGAAAAACAAAATATGAAAGAAAAACCCTAAGTGTGACTCCTGAAGGAAAAACAAGTCTGTGAAAAACCAAGTCTGGGTCCGGGGGTCAGGTTACCTATTAGGAATGTACAGTGGTGAGCCATAGCACCCCTCTAAGCCCTGTAATAAGGTCTCTACTAAATAAGATAAAGCAAGTGTGTCAATTGATAAGGAAATCAATGGATACCAGTGAAATGATCAAATAATAAAATGAATCATGCATAAAAATAAGCAAAGTGAGAGTGAGATCGCACCTTAGCAACAAGTAATAGTGCGCTATCATGGAAAAAAGGTTAGCTCAAATATAAAATTATCATATGCATATCAAAGAGCAAGACAAAGAGCAAACAATATTCATTGAGCATAACAATCGACAATTAGAAGAGAAAAACTCATATGTAGGGCCCTTACCAAAGCCCAATTGATTTTGCATGAATTAATCACACAAATTCCATTGTTTTGGAATTATGAAAATTGCTTTCATGCTTATTTAAAAATCAAGAGAAATAGAAAATTATTTAAAAAAAAAAAAAAACTGGAGTGGAATTAAAATTAATCGAGAATTTGAAGTTTTGAAAATCAAATTTGAAAATTGGAGTTTCGAAAGTTATTTGAAAATTGAAGTTTTGAAAATTAAATTTGAGAATTTGAATTTTGAAAAATTATTCGAGAATGGAATTTTTAAGAATTATATTTGAAAATTGGAATTTTGGAAAATTATTTGAGAATTGGAGTTTTGAAAATTAAATTTAAGAATTAGAGTTTTGAAAATTGGAATTAAATTTGAAAGAAATTGGAATTTTGAAAATTATTTGAGAACTGGAGTTTTGTAAATCAAATTTAAGAATTGGAGTTTTGAAAATTAATTTTGAAAGAAATCGAAATTTTGAAAATTGGAATTAAATTTTAAAAAAATATATTGGAATTTTGGAAATTAAATTTGAAAGAAATTGGAATTTTGAAAATGATTCGAGAATTGGAGTTTTGAAAATTAAATTTAAAAATTGGAGTTTTGGAAATTAAATTTGAAATAAATTGGAATTTTGAAAATGATTTAAGAATTAGAGTTTTGAACATTAAATTTAAGAATTGGAGTTTTGGAAATTAAAATTGAAAATTGAAAATTTCAAAAATTATACTTTGATATCAAAATACGAAGAAATAATAAAAATAAATAAATGAGGTGTGGTGGTTGGGATTGCAAGCCAAAGGTGTGGCCATGCAAAAGGGGGCTCGGGGTGCCAGGTGAAGGTAATAGAAAGGCTGGACATTAGTGGTGTTGAGGCCCATACTGTATTCTGAGAACGAAGTCCACGTGGAGTCTTAACATAAGCCACCACTCCAACAATGACCATAGGAGAAGTCTCAATAATTGTAACAGCTTCACATGTTCTTTATGTAATGTCCCAGAACTGGAGTCAGACCATCTTGAATATTGGTGTAAAAGAAGCATAATCCAGGAACCCTTTGGACACTTGGGTCAGATAAAAGTTGTTCAAGTTTGTCCAAGCTTATCTTACGGGTCAACTCGTATTCTATTTTTCTTTGCCTCCCATAGAACCACCCAAACATTATGAAGGCAAGTATTAAGGAAATGGCAAAAGGAACCCATCCTCTCTCTAGAAATTTTGTAAAGACAACACTCACATAAACACCTTCCATCACAAAAAAATGAAGTAGAGGGCAACCAGGACTGGTGGAGTTCTCCATATCATGATCATGACCAATGTGAGTAATATAGCGGTGATCAACATCACTAAACTAATAACAACACCAAAAGCATTTCCGATATCTTTTCCATCCCCAAAAATTAGTATCACAAGAACATAGAGAATCATCAGGATATAGTTTATTTTTAAGGAGTAAACATCACCTTCTTTGCTAGGGGCGACGACAAGTGAAGAGGAGGGCGCCACCGGTGATCACGAGCTTAAGCTTGGGGATGGGTTGTCGACGTCGACAGTGCTATCCTCATCCAGGAGGTTATCATCCTCTAGCTCGAAGTCGATGGCTTCAACATCTTCTTTTTCATTTTTGAACTTGGCATGGCCACACTAACAGGTGTCGGTGTCGACATGGATCCAAGTACTAGAGTCGGCGTGGTGGCCAGAGTATATGCCCGAGAAATTTTTGACCATGTAAGCTGATCGACGATGGAAGTGCGAGGCGTTCTTATTGGTGTTGTTTTCTCCATTCTCTATGGCTTTGGCTACCGTGTGGGGGAGGGGGGCATGGTAATGAGATTCCGACATGGAGTTTTCTAGTTTGAGGTTTGGATTTTTCGAAATAAGGATTTTGATGGAGGCTTTACCAAGGCTTTGGGTGGCCATGCATGGATCGAAGTAGCCATGCATGCGGGAAAGAACGTTAAGGGATTTATGAGAAATGGGTGGTAGAATCAGTGGTAATGAGATATGGTGGTGAGTATGGTATCTGAGATGAGCTGAACTGGTGAGTGAGTGTGGTGATCAGGTTATGACAAGATGATGGGTGTGATGGGTATGAATTCGGTTGTGCTGCTACCCCCTTCCTCTTGCTCCCTCTCTATTTTTTTCCCAAATATTTTTTCTTCCCCTTTTTCTCATCCTTCAACTTTCTGAAAAGCTCACTCTAAACCTCCCTTCTCCCTCAAGTTTGCAGCTCCCTCTCTGTTTCTCTTCCCCGATATCTTTTCTCTTAAGCCCTCCCCAAAATCTCCTTACTCACCGGTACCCACTCCATTCTTGCTTCTCTCACTCACCCTACTCTCACCCATTTTTCTACTCACCCCACTCATCTATCATCTGTTCAGAATATCCCATTATGAGCATAGAGGTAGGTGGTCCTCCATGAATAGATGTGATCCTATGCAACCCTTCAGCACTTGAAGAAACTGGCCCCCACTCTAAAACATGCTGCCAACAAAGTGCTCCAAAAATAATATAAAAAACACTAGACCAAAAAATTAGGGTGTACAAATATGTCCCTCTTCGGTAGAGATCACGAGTGTAATGAATGGAATGAAGTGAACTGTACCGAAGAATAGAAAAGATCTCGAATTTTGTTCTAAACACATAACACAATAAGCTTAAGATCAAAGGCACATACTAGGGAGGTGAGACTCTAGAGAAAGAAATGTGGACGATGCGATGAGTGTATACTCAATGAACAACACTAGACCATGATACAATGAATGGCTCAATGATAAGCAAGATAAGGAATGATCAATCTTCAGAAAGAATGAACCCAAAGAAAGAGATGTGATTCAAGATCGAACAAGACTCAACTAGGCAGGCGTGACTCGAAGACGAACAAAAGTCAACTCAACTGACAAGACAATGACCAATCGATATAGGTGTGGTCCCGAAAAACTGAACTGACAAGATGAATGATCGATCAATATAGGTGCGGTCTGAAAAACTGAACTGGCAAAAAGAATGACCGATCAATATAGGTGTGGTCCCGAAAACTGAACTAACAAGAAGAATGGATTATCAATATAGGTGCGGTCCTGAAAACTGAACTGACATGGAAATGACCGATCAATATAGGTGTAGTCCTAAAAACTCAAACTGACATGGAAAATGACCTATCAATATAGGTGTGGTCCCTAAAACGGAACTGACAAGATGAATGATCGATCAATATAGGTGCGGTTCAGAAAACTGAACTGACAAGAAGAATGATTGATCAATATAGGTGTGGTCCTGAAAACTCAAACTGAACTCAAACTGACATAGAAGATGACTGATCAATATAGGTGTGGTCCTGAAAACTCAAACTGAACTCAAATTGACTAGACAAATGATTGATTGATATAGGTGCGACCCTAAAACCCAAACTCAAACTGATAAGATGATGACCGATCAATATAGGTGTGGTCCCAGAATTTGAAATGACAAGATGAATGACCGCTCGATATAGGTGTGGTCCTAAAAACCCAAACTCAAAATGATAAGATGATGACCGATCGATATAGGTATGGTCCTAAAAACTGAAATCTAACACAAGATGATAGGAAGATGGTTGATCGATATGGGTGTGGCCACAAAAACCTAAACTCAAACTGACAAGACGATGACCGTTTGATATAGGTGTGGTCCTAGAAACTGAATTAACAAGATGAATGACCGATTGATATAGGTGCAGTCCCAACTCGAACTAAACAAAAATTGATAGGAAGATGACCGATTGATATAAGTGTGACCCTGACCTAAACTAACATGATAATGAGATGGCCGATCGATATAGGTGTGACCCCAAACTCTAACTGATAAGACGATGACCGATCGATATAGGTGCAGTCATATAAACTGAAATGACAAGATGAATGACTGATCAATATAGGTGTAGTCCCAACTCAAATTGAACACAAACTGATAGGAAGATGACCGATTGATATAGGTGTGACCCTGAAACTATAGCTGACACGGAACTGACATGAAGATGACCGATTGATATAGGTGCGGTCCTAAAAACCTAAACTCAAACTGATAAGACAATGATCGATCGATATAGGTGCGGTCCTAAAAACTGAAATCTAACACAAGATGATAAGAAGATGGTCGATCGATATAGGTGCGGCCCTAGAAACTGAACTGACAAGATGAATGACCCATCGATATAGGTGTGGTCCCAACTCAAATTGAACACAAACTGATAAGAAGATGACTGATTGATATAGGTGCAGCCTTGACTCAAACTGACATGACAATGAGATGGTTGATCGATATAGGTGCGACACCAAACTCTAACTAATAAGACAATGACCGATCGATATAGGTGTGGTCCCAACTCAAACTGAACACAAATTGATAAAAAGATGACTAATTGATATAGGTGCTGCCCTGACTCAAAACTGACATGACAATGAGATGGTCGATCGATATAGGTGCGACCCCAAACTTTAACTAATAAGACGATGACCGATCGATATAGATGCGGCCCTAAAAACTGAAATCTAACACAAGATGATAGGAAGATGGCTGATCAATATGGGTACGACCCTAAAAACCCAAACTCAAATTGAAAAGACGATGACCAATCGATATAGGTGCAGTCCCAGAAACTGAACTGACAAAATGAATGACCGATCGATACAGGTACGGTCCCAACTCAAACTGAACTCAAACTGGCAGAAAGATGGTTGATTGATATAGGTGCGGCCCTAAAAACTGAAACTCAATCCGACAAGATGATGACCGATCGATATAGGTGCAGTCCCAAAAACTGAATTCAAATTGATAGGAAGATGGTCGATCGATATAGGTGTGGCCTCAAAAACTCAAACTCAAACCGACAAGATAATGACCAATCAAGTGGCCCAAGGCCAAAGGATAACTAGGATAACGATGTAAGCAAACTCGACAGGAGGGGATATGCCCCAGTATGACAACTCATAAGGATCGACAACTAGGTCAAAAAATAAGGAAGCCTATGAAAGGTCTAATGATCCCAAGAAGGGAGGGTATGCCCCAGTATGCAACTCGCATGGGTCAACAACTAGACCAAAAGGTGAAAGAAAGTCTGCCGAAAAGTCTGGTGCTCTCGGAGAATGGGGTATGCCCCAACATGTAATGATGAATAAGTTGAGATACAAAATGCCTCAAAACTATTGTGCTCTGAAATATGTTCATCCATCATGTAATGAAAATGTCCAACCTCAAATAGGTAATGCCAAACAGGACCATGCATCGTGATACCATGATAACAAAACAAAACTAACTAATGAATAAAAACAATAATGACTAGCTCAAAATGCAAAGAGTAAGCAAATCAACACTCAACATGCCAATTGCCAAAATGAAAGCATCATCACTAATAAATCAACAATCTATCAAGCCTTTCCATCATGGAAGATGTTGAACCTAAAGTCCAAAAGATGTATGAAAGCATAATCAAAGAAATCGAGGACTGATCTACATCTTCTCCTAATCGAGAGAAATGTGTGAGGTCATGTGTCATGGTGAGATGTGTGGGATAAAAGAAGGTAATGATCAAGCTCTTGTAAGATAGAAAACATGAAAGTATCAAGGGTGAAATGTTTGAGTACGAATTGAAAGGTAGGTAGGTATCCGAGATCATCCAAGTATGCCAAGAAGACTAAACCCAAGGTGTTAATAGCTCCATAATCCATCAAAAATAGCAATCATAAACAGAAAGTCAAGTCTTGATGCCAAAACATCTAACAAGGTGGCTATGCCCAAGTATGTAATGAGGACAACACGAAATAATCCAATAATCTCCATATCACCCATCAGATGCTCCAATGTAAAGAATCAATCTGATATCTCTCCAAAATATGGATTTGCCCCAATGTAAAGGATCTGATAGGGTGGCTATGCTCCAATGAAAAATGCTCTCCATCCTAGCTATGCCCCAATATAAAGTAGTGTATCCAAGTCAACAACTACTGAGGGACCATGCCTAGTGTACGTTAACAAATCAATCAATCTCAATTCCCACTACTGAAAATGAAAATATCTCAACATGATCCATGGACTCAAAATCCCCATGCTCTATGAATGTGAATGAAGCGGCTATGCCCCAGTATAAACCATCTAAAGTGACTATACTCCAAGATAAATCAAAGTCCATCGCCAATGAGAGGGCTACGTCTCAATATGTGTCATTAGAACAAGGTCAATCTCATCACTCAATGCTAAAAATGAATATACCAATATAATCTCAACAAACCCTAATCACCCTTTGCTCCACAAGAAACAACAGAGTGGCTATGTCTACCATGCACAATCTCTAAAACAATTGTGTCTCAAAATAAACCATCATCTCAAAATCAACCATCGATGAGTGGATTGTGTCACAATGCAGAATATTGAGTAGAGTGACCGTATCTCCAATAAAAGTGCTCTCTGAAATGGCTATGCCCTAGTGTAAGGTCATCCCTCAACTCCTAATCCATTCATAATCCAAGTGAAGAAGCAAACTGACTATGCCTTAGTGTAAGGCATCATCCCAAAAGAAAATGGCATCAATGAGCAAGGTATGCCCCAGTGTAGATCATATCACCTCTGAAAATCCATCATTGATAAAAGGGGTATGCTCTAGTGTAATCCATCACCTCAACTCCCCATCCATCATGCTCCAAGAAATAATCTCCAACCAATCTCAAGTATTGCCCATGTGTGAGTCGTCAAGCACAATGTGTGAAGTCATGACCTTAGGGTGGTCTTAAAACACGTGACGTAACATAAGCTAAGGTAATAGGGTGAAAGAAACGAAAGGAAACTAAGCTTAATAATCCCAATAATATAATCCCATACCCCTCATGCATGAGATGCAATGCGTAGAAAAAATCATGAGTCGCGGACCTAAGGATCCCCACACGAAAAGTGATGATAAAGGAATGGACATATCGAATAAGCAAGAATAAAGTTTGGATGTTAAACCCAAGTCAAACATCATGCAGGATGAGAAAAGAAAGAAATCAAATGAAGTAGAGTGAAATGGAGTAATAAAATAAAGATAGAAGAAGACAAAAAAAATAGGAAAGTGAGTGATGGTCATGGAGGTAAGTCACATAAAAATGGATGTAATGACGAATAGAGCAAGGATCCAGAAATCCTAAAGAAAGATCGCTCGCCTCTCTCACAAAAAGAAATGAAAAAAAAAATGACTCATACTCTCGCTCAAAATATACATCAAGATGAATCTCAGAAAGAAATGGAGGGTCATTGTGACCTCTCATACGAACTCTCTCTAACACATGAACCCAATGAAGCAAACTAGCACATCCATACATGTGCTCGATGGAAAATGATACAACGAAGAATGTGTTTTTTTTTTTTTTTTTGCACATACTCTAATCAATAATGAATGAACTCCCATGAAAATACATACCCAAATGATCAAACCCTCTCCACATACGAATGTAACACGAATCCTCACTAACAAGACAACCTCTCAAATTGAGATCTCTGATGGGCCCATGGGGTGAACGGGGAGAAAGAATGTGACAATCCTCCATGCAGTGACCTGTGAAAAACCACCACTCAAGGTGAAACAAGGATAATGTTAAGTAAGCAATGATGAGAGAAAAGACAGAGAACGAATATCACAAGTGGTGATATGTGATACTGGAAAAAGTAATGAGATGATGTCAAGTGGAAAATAACACCATGAAGAGTGAGGGATGACACCTGAATATGTATGTCATGTCTAGAACTCATGATGTATCTAATCAAAGCATGCAAACATTATAGGGTTCCCAACCCGGTGTAATAGGTAAATGAGGTGATGAAAGAAAAGACTATGGTGCTTGTGTGAGGCTCAAAGGGCTAGCAATAGGCAACTCCATATGTAAGGGTGATAAGGTAAATAGGCTCATGAAATGATGGCCACCCATCCTTTGACCACAACCTCGAACATCGTGCTTTCAAGATCTCACATGGTTAATACTAAAGACTGACATCTGTCAAACACAGCCATGTCAACTCCTTTGAAATCGTGTGAAAGCTCCCAATGATGCTCTATGATAATCATCAAAGCCCTCTAACAATCACTTCACTTTATCATCATAAGTCACTCACCATTGTCTCATAAAATCACCATCTCTAGTCATCCCGACTCTCTGAAGTCATGTGCAATGGCTCAAATCTGGATGCTCCATGATAACCCTTCTGCCTTAGCAATATCATCAAGCAGTCAAACCACTCATCATGATCCATCTATCATCATGCAAAGCTCACCTTAGGTCTAACCATCTCGGACTCTACTTGGTTAGATCAAAGAAAATGATGGAAGGAATAGGCAATGGCACTATAGTATGCTAAGGCGAACAAAAGTAGTAAGGTCGTATAATGGTACCCAGGTGTAGTGTCATGTCAGGCTTAAAATGGGTAGGTCACCAAGTCTACAAAGTCAGGATATGGACATAGATATGGTACTGCTCTTATCAAAAGGTGAAATGGGTCACAATCTCAAACTCCTTAAGTCAAATCTCTGGTCCTAGGCTAATAAGCTCAATATCCTCCATGATAGGTCAAACCTCAAAACCATAATGTGCAAATGAATAGATGCCTCAAGTCAAAAAGTACAACACATCATATGATCTATGGTCTATGATGGCAATCTAAAACTGGATAAATGACAAAAACTCTAAGGTCTTAAAGGTGTTCACTGTGAGATGGCTACAAATGTGACTAAAGAATTTTTATCAATAATCCAAAAAATGAATGAGACGTGAAAAACAACACTGTCATGAGATCAATACTCCATCTATAACAAAATATCTCTGATTCACTTTCAAGCTCAATAAAGAAAAATGATAAGGTGATAAAGGCGAACCTCTCAAAAATGGTGTGAATGTGAAAACATGTCTTTCACTTTCCTGTAATGAAAATATCGGGTTGAAAATA
This sequence comes from Vitis vinifera, assembly GCF_030704535.1. Lineage (NCBI taxonomy): Eukaryota > Viridiplantae > Streptophyta > Magnoliopsida > Vitales > Vitaceae > Vitis > Vitis vinifera. The sequence goes on along the minus strand of NC_081821.1, from coordinate 13,206,718 downwards.
GAAATAGGCAAATCAACCAAAAAATGAAGTACCAAGCCCATGACACGTTAAGAATGTAAAAATGTGAGCATAATCAATGAGCATATCCCACAACATTAAGCAAAAAGTGGCAACAAACCGAAAGAATGTGTCAACCCAAGAAAAGAAGACTATCTAAAGTCCTAGGGAGAAAGTGTGCTAAACTCAATGAGCGATAAGAAGAAACCAAAACCATACAGCAAGGGGTGGTCCAATTGATACTCAAACTTGCACTGATCTCTCAGCACTCTCAACTAGAGACCAAATGAAGAAGTACTAGATCCGAACTGTAACTAAAGAGGCTTTGAAGGCCCTTAGATGCACCCACCTGTAGGAAAGAAAATCATAATCGAGGGATCTAAGGCTCAACCTACAAGGTCAAGGTGGCTCTAAAAAGAAGAATGGTGGACTTTCAAGGGTCCCTAAAAGAAGCAATCATACCCTCCGACGGTACACAACCCTCTGCACGCCTCTGAAAAAACAGGACACTTCCATGCAAGGTGGTTATCACCTCCACACATGCACTACCTCTACATCCTAAGGGATTTCCTATGGTGAAAGCTCTCATAATTCTCAGCACTCAGTGGTAATCTAAGGTGCACAGTGAGTGGTGTGGGTGCATCCGAAAATCCTATGAAACTAAAAAGAAAACACACTGATCACACAAATATCCTAAAATCTAGCTCTGTGTTATACAAGTCTTCAAAGTTCGGACTCCAATCAGCATCAACGTGTCGGCCACCTCCAAAGTGCTCCCAAACATAGATATAGTCCATCGTTAGACCCTACTCCTAATCACTAGCTCGGTCGGAGAACAAACAAAGCAACAAGTTTCATATCGAATATGAGATCAAGGAAAACAAGATCGATCGAGACTAGGGATTTGGAGACAAGGGGATAGGTGTGTGTCCCACATAGACAAGCAACTCATGTAATCACATGGAGGGAGAGAAGTCATGCAACAGACAATCAAACAAAGCTCAGGTATATCATCCAAACTTACACACAAGCTAAGCAAGAAATATGATAATCGAGATGAATATCTAGCAAGGATAGCATTCTCCATGATAATCAAGTTAATATACAACCAAGAGAATAGAACATGTTAAGATGAATGAGATAAGCAGCAAGAAGAATGTACATGTCAAGGTGAATAGAGTAGTCATACAGCAAGAAAAGTCAATATGTGAGGATAGCCGAAATGATCAATCAATATAATCAACATGCCAATGCCTCAAACGAATATAATAACCAAGCATGCATCAAGGATAATGATATCAAGAATTCTCAATGTGTAATCAACAGTCAAGCAAACCGAAGCACAAAGAGAGGTAAGTACCCACTGATCGACCAATCAAAGACCACAATTGCCTCATCTTAAGTTCAAGCTTGATCCTCTAGTGATCCCCAAAGGAGTCACCATTGTGTGGACCCCGCATTTCACACAATGCGTTCCCACTCGATGGCGCAACTCGTTTTTTATTTATTTGGTGAAAATTTGATTTTTTTTTTATTTTATTTTTTTTGAGTCGTCACTTTTTTTTTGTTTTTAAAGGGAAAAACAAAATAAGAAAGAAAAACCCTAAGTGTGACTCCTAAAGGAAAAACAAGTCTGTGAAAAACTGAGTCTGGGTTCAGGGGTTAGGTTACCTATTGGAAAGGTACGGTGGTGAGCCATAGCACCCCTCTAAGCCTTGTAATAAGGTCTTTACTAAATAGGTGAAGCAAATGTGACAATTGATAAGGAAATCAATGGATACCAATGAAATGATTAAATAATAAAACGAATCATGCATAAAAATAAGCAAAGTGGGAGTGAGATCGCACCTTAGCAGCAAGTAATAGTACACTATCATGCAAACAAGGTTAGCTCAAGTATAAAATTATCATATGCATATCAAAAAGCAAGACAAAGATCAAACAATATTCATTAAGTCTAACAGTCGACAATCAGAAGAGAAAAACTCATATGTAGGGCCCCTACCAAAGCCCAATTGATTTTGCATTAATTAATCTCACAAATTCCGTTGTTTTGGAATTATGAAAATTGTCTTCATGTTTATTTAAAAATCAAGAGAAATAGAAAATTATTTTTAAAAAAAAAAATTGGAGTGGCATTAAAATTATTTGAACATTTGAAGTTTTGAAAATCAAATTTGAAAATTGGAGTTTCGAAAGTTATTTGAAAATTGAAGTTTTGAAAATTAAATTTGAGAATTGGAATTTTGAAAAATTCTTTGAGAATGGAATTTTTAAAAATTATATTTGAAAATTGGAATTTTGGAAAATTATTTGAGAATTGGAGTTTTGAAAATTAAATTTAAGAATTGGAGTTTTGAAAATTGGAATTAAATTTGAAAGAAATTGGAATTTTGAAAATTATTTAAGAATTGGAGTTTTAAAAATCAAATTTAAGAATTGGAGTTTTGAAATTTTATTTTGAAAGAAATCGGAATTTTGAAAATTGGAATTAAATTTGAAAGAAATTTTGAATTTTGGAAATTAAATTTGAAAGAAATTAAAATTTTGAAAATTATTTGAGAATTGGAGTTTTGAAAATTAAATTTAAGAATTGGAATTTTGAAAATTAAATTTAAAAAATTAAACTTTGATATCAAAATACGAAGAAATAATAAAAATAAATAAATGAGGTGTGGTGGTTGGGATTGCAAGCCAAAGGTGTGGCCATGCAAAAGGGGGCCTGGGATGCCAAGTGAAGGTAGTAGAAAGGTTGGAAACTGGTGGTGCTGAGGCCCATACTGTATTCAGAGAACGAAGGCCACGTGGTTTCTTAACATAAGCCACCATTCCAACAATGACCATAGGAGAAGTCTCAATAATTGTAACAGCTTCACATGTTCTTTATGTAATGTCCCAGAACTGGAGTCAGACCATCTTGAATATTGGTGTAAAAGAAGCACAATCCAGGAACCCTCTGGACACTTGGGTCAAATAAAAGCTGTTCAAGTATGTCCAAGCTTATCTTATGGGTCAACTCGTATTCTATTTTTCTCTGCCTCCCATAGAACCACCCAAACATTATGAAGGCAAGTATTAAGGAAATGGCAAAAGGAACCCATCCTCCCTCCCTCTATAAATTTTGTGAAGACAACACTCACATAAACACCTTCCATCACAAAAAAACGAAGAAGTAGAGGGCAACCAGGACTGTTGGAGTTCTTCATATCATGATCATGACCAATGTGAGCAATATAGTGGTGATCAGCATCACTAAACTAACAACAATTCCAAAAGCATTTCCAATATCTTTTCCATCCCCAAAAATTAGTATCACAAGAACACAAAGAATCATCAGGATACAGTTTACTTCTGGGGAGTAAACCTCACCTTCTTTGCTAGGGGCGACGACAAGTGAAAAGGAGGGCGCCATCAGTGATCGCGGGCTTGAGCTTGGGGATGGGTTGTCGACGTCGACGGCGCCGTCCTCGTCCATGAGGTTATCATCCTCCAGCTCGAAGTCGACGCCTTCCACATCTTCTTCTTCATTTCTGAATTTGGCATGGCCACACTAACAGGTGTCGGTGTCGATGCGGATCCAAGTGCTGGAGCCAGCATGGTGGCCGGAGTATCTGCCGGAGGAAGTTCTGACCACGTAAGCTAATCGACGGTGGAAGTGTGAGGTGTTCTTACCGGTGTTGCTTTCTCCATTCTCTATGGCTTCAGCTACCCTTGGGGGGAGGGGGGGACACGGGTAATGAGGTTCCGGCATGGAGTTTTCCAATTTGAGTCTTGGACTTTCCTAAATAAGGATTTTGATGGAGGCTTTACCAAGGCTTTGGGTGGCCATGCATGGATCGAAGTAGCCAAGCATGCGGGAAAGAACGTGAAGGGATTTATGAGAAATGGGTGGTGGAATTAGTGGCAATGAGAAATGGTGGTGAGTATGGTATCTAAGATGAGTTGAATCGGTGAGTGTGGTATGGTGATCGGGTTATGACAGGATGATGGGTATGAATTCGGTTGTGCTACTACCCCCTTCCTTCTGCTCCCTCTCTATTTTTTTCCCATATATTTTTTCTTCCCGCTTTTCTCATCCTTCGGCTTTCTGAAAAGCTCACTCTAAACCTCCCTTCTCCCTCAAGCTTGCAGCTCCCTCTCTATTTTTCTTCCCCGATATCTTTTCTCTCAAGCCCTCCCCAAAATCTCCTTACTCATCGGTACCCACTCCATTCTTGTTTCTCTCACTCACCCAGCTCTCACCCATTTTTCTGCTCACCCCACTCCTCTGTCCTCTATTCAAAATATCTCATCATGAGCGTAGAGGTTGGCGGTCCTCCATGAATAGATGTGATCCCATGCAGCCCGCACTTGGAGAAACCGGCCCCCACTCTAAAACATGCTGCCATCAAAGTGCTCCAAAAATAATATAAAAAAAACTAGACCAAAAAAATGAGGGTCTACATATATTCTCCAACTTACATTTGTTTTAAAAATCAAAATAAAAAATTAAAGTTCTCAAAAAATTTACTAGTGTATGGTTACATGATTTTTCCATCATTCATAAACAAATAGTTATAGACCGTGATAGATTTTACATCATTTAGTTTTAATTAATTTAGAGTTCGTTTGATAGTGATTTTAGAAAAAGTTTTTAATCTTTTTTAACACTTGAAATTTTTTATCATTTAAAGTGTTAGAAACACTAAAAATGTTTTATAAAATCACTCCCAAACACACTCATAATATCATATCAACCACTGAAAATAATTTCATGATTAAAACAAGAGTAAACATCTATGGAATATATTTTATTTTTTATTTTATATAAATAAAAAATTTAAAATCTTAACTAGACCAAAATTTTATTTGGTATAAAAAAAATTAAACATTTAAAAAATTTTAATACAACGGTCAATTAAAATCATGAGCAAAAAATTAAAATCATGATGATTAACTCTAAATTTTCAAAAAAAATTTATAAATTTATAATAATACAATAATATGAAAAAGATACTTTTATTTGATCGATATTTGATACAATTTATGAAATAAATAATATTTTATTTTAACATGAATTTTAAAAAAAAAAATTATATCCTAAACTTCTAAATTTTGTTTATTACATATTTACGTCCATATTAAATCTAAACTTCTAAATTTGTTTATTACATATTTACGTCCATATTAAATCTATTCTCATTACTTATTTATTATACATTATTATTTTGTGTGTAAAATGTTGATAAATGATTAAAATCAATAAATATGAAAATATGAAAGAGTGAAAAATATTGAAATTAAAAAAAAAATATGAGAAAACATTTAGCCAACATATTAAAAACAAAGTTTAAAGGCAGTAATACTGAGGAGTAAAAATCAAAGAAAAAAGAAAAATGTAAAATCACGTGACATGACTAGTATGCCATATTTTCAAGTTCATTGTTTTTTTTTTTTTTTTAAGTTGATAAATGTAATGTACTCTCTTGATTTGTTATGTCAAAGTTCTAAAATAACAGTTCAAAAAAATATAAGTGAATTTTAATTTGGATAATGTCATATAGCTCCAACTTGTATGTGTTTTAAAAATAAAAAATTAAAGGTTTGCTTAATTATGTCTTTCAATGCTTGTTTAAAGAATCATTTTTAAGTTAAAAGAACAACAAAATAAAAAATAAAAAACTGTTTTTTAATAATAATAATAATAAAAATTGTTTGGGTGAACTTTTAAGAATCATTTTTTCATTTTGATTTGATAAAAACATTGTAAGTTCAATTTATATAATATTGATTTATTAAAAATAAACATAGTTTTATAATTGTAAGTAAATTTAAAAGTAAATAACTTTTAGTCTAAAAAGAATAATAATCATAAATTATATTTTTTTTAATAAAAAACACTAGTTTAGCATATGTAAGAAAAACATGAATATAAACACATTAGTGAAAGCGTTGATAAATTTTTTTATTTAAAAGTATATAATAATCATCATTATTGATAATATTTTTATTAAATTGATTTTTAAATATTCTTAAAAATGACTAAACTCAATAAGTCCAACGCATTATGCCTTCTAAGATTTGAAGTTTATTTACCTCATATCACAAATGGTTCAAAATCTACTATGATGACGTGGCAACATCTAGTAGCTGGTAGGGGCCATGAGGTACAAGTGAGCCAGCCCCCAAGCTATGAAATTTCGCTAATTGATTTTAATTGAAGGGAAAAATCTTGACTGGTTTGGTGGGTGGGGGGGGGGGGGGGGGGGGCCGTGTTGTGGGTAGTCGGGCAGAGCAAGTTTCAAAGTTCCTACTTGATTTTAATTAATCAAAGAAGGTTGGGAGAAGCAACAAAACACCTCAAGATTTCTATATTATGGAAAATATGAAACAGCTCAAGGTAGAATCCGATTTTCACCTCTTGAAAATAAAATTATGGGAAAACTCATACTCAACTGAAACATAACACTAAACGGGAAAAAACCCAAACAGTCGAGAAATCCAGGGAAAACCCCAATTTTATTGATGGGACTCTAACCCTATATATGCCCAAACGAGCATATGAAAGCGTCATAAAAGCTCTGCCCTTGGAAATATCTCCACTTATTTGCAGGATGCCATGTGGACAATCAAGTCGATCACACGGGAGCTGCAACACAACATAAAAAAAACATATAAGCATCAAGCAAAAGAGAGCTTAAGAGGAGGGAGGGGGGGGGGGGGGGTGGTCAGTCAGAACTCTGGAAGAGAGTTGCAGATCGAAGAGAGATGAAGTAAAAAAAAAAAAAAACAAGAGTTAATCCTGGAGGATAGTCGGTAGCAATAAATCATCAATGTGCGCAGCAAATAAGTTTGTTTTTGATTTTTTGACAAATATAAGTGGAAAAATAAGGGGAAAAGAAGAAGAAAGTATATGGTAAAGGTACGTCACCTGTAACCCCATTCATTGTCATACCAAGCGACAATCTTCAAGAACTTCTCGTTGAGTGCTATTCCAGCCTTGGCATCAAAGATGCTGGACCTGCAAATTGAATAATAATGGAATTACATGTCAGGTGGTGTGGCTGTGGCAGAGTTATCTTGGAGTTCACATATCAATCTGCATGGAAAAAGGTGATCCATGTGCTAGTGACCAAAAATAAAAGATAAGATGATTAAGGCCAAATGGTTGTGACCCATCATCATCAATCATATTATACTTTTTCCTAGATGCCATACTTTCTCAGATATCATGACAAAAAGTAGGGTCACCAATCCATATACTCGTTACTGATTAAAACATTTGAATGGATTGTTGTGGATTGTGAAAGCATGAGCAACACAAGAGGTTGCACATCCAAGTCAGCTCATATTCAGAATGTGAATAAACCACCAAGAAAAAGCAGACAAGGAAAACAAAACCAAGCACAAAAAAGAGCCATCCATACCTGTTGTCACCGATGAAGTCTGTGGAAACAACATCATCTTCAGTGTAACCCAAGATTCCCTTCATTTTTCCCTCTGACTCCTCCCTGAAAGCCACATAAAAACAATATATAATATGATATTATTAAAAGACTAAAAGTACAACCACCCCACCATCACCATATATAGTTAAGTGGAAAGCCTAAGCAACTTATAATGGTCAAAACAGTAATCAAGGTGTCTATGACTGGTTTGAAGCTTAAAAAGGCAACAGCAAATACTATTAAATCATACAAGTCATATTCCCTGCTTGAGATATACAAAAGAGAATCTATGGTTGTTTACATAGGATTCATAAGTCTAATCCTTACTTGATGGCAGCTTTAACTTGCTCATAGGTAGCAGCCTTCTCCAGCCTGACAGTGAGGTCAACCACCGACACATCAACAGTAGGAACACGGAAAGCCATTCCAGTCAATTTCCCATTCAATGAAGGCAACACTTTGCCAACAGCCTTAAAAGAACAAAATTCAGATAAATTAGTTGAAAAGCTGAATACATATATACACACAAATACAAATTAAAATGCTCTAAGTAGTAAAAATGGAGTCAACCTATCCTCATTCTGTTTATGAAAAATTACTTTGAAAGCCCTGGTGGCAAAGCTAAGAAACTTTGAATAAGAATTAGAACTACTTTGGAATAAATAATTGAAAAAATTTGGAAGTACGACCCCACCTTAATTTTTTATTTAGTATAAGTTGCAGAAAAATATTTTGTTTGTATAAAAAACTACAGATTGCTGATTCCACATGCCACCTTTAACCCCTATATCTCTATAATATCACCACACATTTATAAAACAACCTTCACCTTGCTTTAAAATAAATAGTTGAAAGACTGAAAAGCATGACACCACTTTTGCATAGGTTGCGTAAAAGAATCTATTCTTTTAGCATAGGTTGCATAAAAATATTTTGTTTGTATAAAAATCTACATATAGTTGATTCCACATGCCACCTTTAACCCCTATATCTCTATAAAATCACCACACGTTTATAAAACAACCTTCAGCTTGCTTTAAAACAAATAGTTGAAAGATTGAAAAGCATGACACCACTTTGAGTTGCATAGGTTGTGTAAAAGCATCTATTCTTATAGCACTACTCATTATTAATTCCACATGCCACCATCTTTAACTTATCTCAATTAAGAATAAGTCATATTTATAGAACCACCACCATCAAACATTTACCAAACAAGATGCTGCCAGTACATACCAAGAACATAAGAATAATGACATAATTACTATATTCAACCTCTTTTAAGTTCTTAAATACCTTGGCAGCTCCAGTGCTGCTAGGAATGATGTTGAATGAAGCAGCTCTTCCACCTCTCCAGTCCTTCATTGAAGGGCCATCAACAGTCTTTTGGGTGGCTGATTCAGAGTGTTAAAAAGAAGCAAATTAATATACAGAGTAGACCCTTGAAATGATAGGCACCAAGGACAACAGCTTGAAAGACCTACCAGTAATCGAGTGAACAGTTGTCATAAGACCCTCCACAATGCCAAATCGGTCATTAATAACCTGCATAGTCAATGAAGTTAAAACCACCTCACAATTTTGGCTCAAGTTAACCTGATCATAACATTATCGAGAAGTGATAAAAGGTAGAACCTTCGCAAGAGGAGCAAGGCAGTTTGTAGTGCAACTAGCATTGGAAACAATGTGGAGTTCTGGCTTGTATTCCTTCTCGTTAACTCCAACAACGAACATAGGAGCATCTTTGCTTGGGGCTGAGATGACAACCTTCTTAGCACCACCCTAACACCCAATCAAAAAAACCAAGTTAATTGCGGATACACTACAGCTTGGATTGTCCATTCAGAAGATCAGTAAAGCGTATAACCTGATCACAATATTTTTGGGCTCATGCTACACAGAATTCACGTAATGCAGCATGTAGTAAAGAAATTGTTTCTTAACAAACTTAACCACTGTAAAAAAGAGGATAGAATCCATGTATATACAGTTACCCAGTGGAGAAATAATACATGATTGGGTAGGGTGTGATTGGAAATTGGCTGTTCTAACACAACCTTCTTTGTGGTTCTCCCCATCGAGTAGACTAATATTTCAAGACAATTGAGATAGAAGCACCATACACTGAACAATATTACCAACAAAATCATGCATGAAAAACCATTCAAGCTAGTAATTTGATGTAATCTTCAGCCTGAAAACTTCAAATTGCATTCATAACATCATCTTTGAGAATGGATAATAGTGAAAGAACAAATCTTAACAGCAAATCAATATCAAACCCATGAACCCATGAAATAGACCGCAATGAAGCAAACACCCATTAATTCAAGAAATGTATCCTTCAGACTTCGTAGCAAGGAGGATTGGATGACATAACAGTCGCAAAGAAGATATATAAAAAAATTGTATCAACCACCGTATATTTTGATGGATGACATCTGCAGCATAACAATTCAATGAATAAGCAACAAAACATACTAATACGAAATATCAGGACAAACCTTCAAATGGGCAGCAGCCTTGTCCTTGTCAGTGAACACACCAGTTGACTCAACAACAAATTCAGCTCCGGTCTCACCCCATGGAATCTCCTCTGGGTTCCTGAAAAATGGATACAGCATGATCTTAACAAATCTGGAAGTCACTAAATAATAATAATAATATCCCACTTGGGAAATTGAGAATAATACCTAATACCAAAGACGGTGACTGGCTTCTCACCAAAGAGAAGGGTGTTAGAGTCCTTGACCTTGAGTTCATGATGCTTCCACTGACCGTGAACACTGTCGTACTTAAACATGTAGGTCTGCGAATACAGCATACAAAAGCATTGTAAAATATTGTAATCCTATTGATCTGATGGCAGCCAAAAACATGCAAAATGAGAATAAAAACACATTTTTTAATATTTTGTTTCTTCCTTAATTGCAATAAACGTAAACCCCCATCCAACCGAGTCCACAAAATTACTATTTTTTTTTAAAAAAAAAACTCATTTTACTGTTATAATCTTCAGTTAGTAACCCAGCTGGTACTAAATATTAAGCCGAAAAGATCATATAATTTATTTCAGTAATTAAGTAAGATAGATCACATATGAAAAAAGCCAAAACAAACAATTTCTGCGCATCAGATGGCTAGAAAAGTCTGATCAACTACGCTCTACATCCAAATCCAGTTCCAAATACATCATCACAACAAGAACATACTAAAATCATGAGATGACACTATACCATGTAATCAGTGGTGATGAATGGATCGTTGACTGCAACCAACTCAACATCGTCTCTCTGCAGTGCCACTCTGGCCACCAATCGGCCGATCCTTCCAAATCCTAAGGTCATTTCATATATTCAGCACGAAAAAAAAACAAAAAAAAAAAAAAAAGAAGCAGCAAAAATAAAAAGAAAAAAAATCACATAAAACAAAACATAAGAAAAAGAGCTATCAGATCTAGATCAACAAGAACCAAAAAAAAAAAAAACCACAAGAAAACTAGGGAAAAAAAACATCTGCACACTGTAGATTCGGTAGATCTAGTACCATTAATTCCGATCTTGATCTTCCCTGTAATAGATCCCAAAAAACAAAAAAAAAAACACCAAAAAAACCCAAAACTTTAGACAATAATACCAAAAAATAAAAAATAAAAAGGAAACTTTGAAACAGCGACTAAAACTAGAACACTTACCCATGATCTAGGAGGCGAGAAAGTAGAGCGAGAAAGTAGACTGATAAAGCAGAGAGAGAAACAAGCTAAAGAGTGGCTAGACGAAGTGAGAAATAGTACTGGAGGGTTTGCATATAAAGAAAGGCCGAGAAGGGTGACCGGTGGAGCCGGTGGATACTGGGGCGGAAATCTCGACGTACGCCGCGCAACTTAACTTAATATCACGCTACGGCTAATCCACGCAGTCCGATTCGATGATCACGATCTGGGCGACGCCGGCTTGCGCGCTGGGCCGTTGATTTCCATCAGCGATCGGTCGCTGTACATGGGACCGTTAGATGGTTGTCGTAAGTAGACAGTCAACTTGATTGAAAAAGTTAGAGGTGGGTGGATGCGGCACGTCAGGGTTTGTGGTGGACACCAATGTTTATTTTGGCGTGACAAGTGCCTCTTTTCTCGAAGGAATAATCTAGAAATGAGGGTTGGTGACAAGCCCATGAACACATTGGGCCGGGCCCATATGCGTAAACCCAAAATGGCTTGCTCTACAATTACTATTTTTTTTTCTTTTTTCTTTTTTTTTTTTTGTGAAAATCATACTAAAAATTATGGTGTGATTTATTTCATAAATTTGGTAACACCTAACACTCATTATCTCCATGACTGCTTTCTTTTGGCAGTGGACATCTCACCATATACATGTGAACTTTCTCCAAAGCCTTTCAACTCCCCAACCAACAATGCCAGAGTCTTCATGTTGTTTACCCTCTGGTAGTTTTAGTGGTTGTGAGTGTGATTTTCTACATCATGTTGGTGGATCTCATCTAACAGTCTTCCTGGCCCCTGGGAAAGAGGAGGGTCAAGCAATTTATTATCAAAAGAAGAGGAAAAAATAGCAGAGGATTTCCAAACAGCAGTATGTGATGAACATTGGCTCTCTTCTCACCAAACCAACATGATAGATACAGTGAAGATGAAGGGATTTGCATTGGAATGGTGCCCATATAAGGTAAACTAAGACAAAGAGCTATATACAAATACAACATTATTTACTACATAAAAGCAACTAACTACAGACATGAAAAACAGAAGGCCTCTTCAGAGAGGGTAGTCTTCCTAGTTCTCTGCATAAAACCTAGCAAGAAACTACAGCCTCAAAACAGAAAGCCTCGCCAGAGAGGTTCATCTTTCAAGTGCTATACAAAGCCATATTATAGAGGATACTGTTCTAAGTTTTGCATAAGTTCAACTAGTGAATTCAGTTACTGGGCAATCTCAGTCCTTGGTACATTTCACTGGGACGGAGATCTTCCAACTTCTCAACAACTTTATAGCAGCTTAAATCTTCTTAGACCCATCCAGCCACGGTGGTGGAGAAAATCGCGAAGATCATCTTCACAGTAAAACGTTTTCTCCTCAGTACGAACTGGTAGTAGCTGGCATGGCTGGTCATAAAGACAGATTTTTATAGTCAATCCTGGAAAAAAAAAAAAAGTCCCAATTTAATGCCCTGAAAAGATTTAAATTGTTTGTAATTAGATGGAGTGTATGCTATATGAAGGTGCCTGCATCAAGACAAAGAGTATAAGTTGTCAATGGCATGTCTCTGTCAAGACTTCGCACTATCTCATTTTCATCCTCCAACCAAAATGCCCGATTGGTTCTTAGGCCAAAAGAAGACCTGATTGCCTCCTTGATTGAATCTGAGGAGCCATCAATGCCAATCCTCTTAGTGCATTCCCCATAATTCACCCATATAACCCTCCCTGTATATGCAGACTCATTCTCCGTGCCTGAAAAAAACAGAAGAATTGGAGAGATTCTGTTCATGAGTTCTGGATTGAAGAAAAAATAATTGATCCCTTGATTTTGTTACTAAAACCAGCAACAAATTTCAATTTGATGATTCGCATGATTTACAAATGACAATGACATGATAATTCTTCCAAATCATATATAATGCAATTCAAATGGCAGCTATAAATGCAGTGTGTTGGGTAGCTACTTTTGAAGCAATGTCACAAAATGATATATAATTTAAGAATATTAGCTTGAGTATTTCTATGAAGAAAGTGACTGATTGGTGTTAAGATGCAAAGCCAAAATGGAACAGTGGCTACATTCAATGCTACTTGGCATTGTATAAGCTTTTAGGGCAAGAAAAATGCACCTCTTCTTTAAGAGATTAGAAATCATGTAGCAAGGACGTAGACAAATATAGTGATGTTCGACATGGACACAAGATTTCCAACTAATCATCTTCCTTAAAACTGAACCTTAATGTAAATATGGGCACTGACATTGATGTCTATTCTGACACAGTTAGAAGGTGTCTGATGGATAAGAATTGGAGTAGTTTGAGTCCAACTGTTTCAGAGTTTAGAAAGTCCTGAGAAAAATGAGTTCCATTAATGAAGTGAACACATTTTATAATTATTTCATTACGATGAAAGTTGTAAAAAATGTGTCCAAAAGCCACTTGAAGAATCCAAGACTTTTACCACTTCCAGGGGTTTCTTTCCGATTCCAGGGGGGAAGTCCATTGGCTGCAACAACTTCAGCTTCACTAATGCCAAGACTGTGTTGGTCATAATCCATAACCTTTTCAGAATTAAATCGTGCCTTGCGACCATCTGTAAACCAAGTGAAATGTTTCATCAGCTTGTACAAAATTTAGTACAAAGGTAAAGTATGCAGGTGATGATAACATTTGGAGCGGTGGAGCATATCAAATGTCAAGGAAATAACTTTGAGCATGTCAAAATTCAACACTAACTACAGAACCTTAGAATTGTAGTATATCCTGCCATACTAATTTGGTTTTGAGCAAGTTTCATAACAGCTGAATAAGACTTCAAATGCTGAGATGGTTCCTGAAAACTGAAGTAGCTATGATAATCCAACCAAAAAATTTTAGAGGTTGATGGGTAAGATGCTATGAATCCATTGATCATGTCAGGTTTCGCTAGATCAGAATTCAATGTCACACAACATGCAGGGCAACGTAAGTAATGGATATACAGTTCTTTCAATACATTAAAACGAAAAAAAAGAAATTGTTGCTCTATATGGAATTTATAGCCTGTTTCTACTGATGATTTGTTCGCAAATGTTAGAGAAAGTTTCTAAATCATCCTAAACATATCATAGCATTTGATCTAATAAAAAAGCACATCCCTCCAGATTATGTCTGCAAGGAACACATGCAATAAATTAGAACCCGATGCATTTAACCAAGTTTTTTATGAGACATGTTTCCATTCCAAACACAGACAAGATCACTTATTAGCTTCTGAGAAACGACAAGAGGGGCACTTATTAGCTTTAAAGATGAAAGCACATTCAAAGGCATGATAGATGTGAATAACACACTCCACATCATTTGGAAATTCCCATAACGCTAGAAAATTTTCTGACTAACAATGAATATCCCAGGTCCCAACAGCGATAAGTAAAACATCACTAACAAGATCAACTGCTGAAGGTGTCAACCAGTCTGCTGGTAAAGTATCTAGGGAGCTGCACTAAAGACCTCAGATCAAACCCACATTCATCAAGGCAGTTGGTTATGGTATGGAAAAAGCTAACCCTGCTGTGCAGTGTATTGTCATCTTTGGAGCAAAAAAGGAGAAAAGATAGGATCAGTTGCTGGATATATGACAGTCCAACATGTCATCTACCATCTAGAGTGCTTGTCAGTGATAGACAATTACTTGAGCTTAGCACCAGTTGCCAGATTGGAGCACACACACACAGAGGAGCAATAGCAACCAAACATTACACAAGACATGACAAAAACTGTTACCTATGTCAGCAGATATATACTACCAATACTAGAATCAGCTATACCAGTGTATTACTTACACCATATCAGCAGCACCCTCAAATCAGCGGGTGCTCAGCAGCAACAAACTGTTGTGAAGAATGAATTAAACAAAGTTTATCTTAAAGCTTGAAACATTTATACTTCATGGAAAAACTTGGTTTCTCCAGCAATCAGGATACAATATAGATATTAAAATGGAGATGTTACACTAATAACAATTGCCAGCTTTAAATAAGAATCCTTCTTAAAAAGATAAATTTATTATTTTTGCTAAATGGTGGGAAGAAAAGAAGTAACCATTCCAATACTGGAAGGTCTTAAACTTCAATAAATGTCTTCAAACTAATTACCCATATAAAACTTCTAGGAAAGGGACATATTTGGATATGTTAAAAAACAATAAGGAATTGTGCAAGAAATGGATATAAAAAGGAGAGGAAAACAATGTGGAGGCATCCAATAAAGGAACAAGAAATAAGTAGGAAATGGTATTGGAAATGACTCAACATAAGCAGTAAGAAATCATAATATTGGAATGTTCAGCAAAACTATTTTATGCAAGGCACTTCCCCCTGTGAGTGGTTAGCCTGTTGGATGCCTGCCTATGGAACATTCATGAAGACACATCCATATCCCTTTCGAAACTGACAAAAATCTTCATATTCTACTCTACTTATGCAAAAGTAAAGTTTATTATTTTTCTATATTATTTGGTATTTTGGGATGCATTGCTTCCAATGATATGTTCACTGGAAACATGCTTGAGAAATGACCATAGATGATTTCTCGAAATGGAACTACACATGAGGAAATGATTTAGAAACAAGTATGGAACGATGTTGAACTATCTAATATGGATAAGAAATCTGGAAATTACAGTGAAAAAGCTAACTCTTTTATTTTGCTATCTTTTTAGCTAGGTTGTGGTTTAGTCTCATGCTTCAGGAAGAGTGTTCAGTTAATTTGCAGCCAATATTTACTTAGATAAGCTTCCTTTTTTGTTACACAATGAGGATTCGGTTTAGGGAAACTTTAAGAATACAGGGTTCAAGAGTGTTGTGACTAACAAATTAAGTGTTCTTTGTTTACAGGACCAAGATAGTGAGTTGAGAGGGTTATAGAAGAGTCTTCTGATTTGATTTGGGGATGAAGTGTTGAATTTAAATGGTTTTCTGCTGGTACCACTATTATTATTTTTTCCTCAAAAAAGGAGAAGAAGAAGACAGGATTACTCCTTGAAGGTGGAAATTTTTTTACCAAACCACATAAATCTCGGGGTTTGTTTCAGCAATAATTCAATAATATTGTTTTCATTCCTTTTTATTTGTACATTACCACTCAAAATTCTAGGCTTTTGTGGACAGGCTTAGAATAATTGAGAACATAAAAAATAAAGCTAAGAAATGCAAATGATAGGTTGTTTGAAAGCGTTGAAGCCCATTTGCTCAGCTGTGTGCCTTTAGAGGAATTAGAAAGCGAAATTTTTTTAGGGAACTGATTCAAAAAGGAAGCTAACAAAAATTCCATTCCACTCTTTGTATTCAGAGACCAAGAGAACATGGAGGGCAAAAGGTGCTCTCTTTACGGACTAGATTGATTGCTTGAGCAAAGGAGTGAGAGGGTTGTACTATTTTTTCCTTCTTTAATTCTTTGTTTCACTTTAGGTGATTTGTGTGTATTCTCCCTATATTTGGGTTTCCACACTCCCAAGAGCCTTTCTATGATGCTTATTTTGCCTATGAAAGAAAAGAACAAGCTAAGAAGCATAGTGTGTGGAACACTCCTTCCGAATGATGACTCATAAAAATGTGTTTTTTATTTGCTTTTAATGAGTAAAAGGATGCATTGATTATTTATAATGTAGGATCTATTGCAAACGTAATCAATTTCATAATTATTTAATAATTAAATTTTTCCAAGGAAACATTTTATTTCTTGACACCATTGCATGTATGGTCTTTTTACGTCATGATAGAAAAGACCAGTGATCACATTAATACATGTATCATAAATTGTTTCATTCATTCTCTCAAACGTTTTTAAAATAACTTGTTTCCCCCATAATTGACTCCATTCCTTTTTCCTATAGTAAGAAGGGGTTAACCTTGAGGGTACTTATTGTGTGTTTTAGTTTCTTATATTATTCCTATTATTCAATTCTCTCTGGAACTATTTGTAATGAGTTATTAGGTGGATGAGGCATGTTAACTAGATAATGAGTTGCTATAAGGGGCTTCACTTTTAGGAGAAGCACAATGACTTGAAAGGAAAGACAAGGGAAGATTATGAAACAATCTTGAAAGTCTAATGATATCCTAAGGGAGCATAGGATTAAATTTGTTCAAGTGAGGCTCATGTACCTTACGCAAAGGTCTTGGTACATGTGAGCACCTTTTGAAGCACACCATGTAAGTATGTCCATAACTTGAAAAATCCAAGGTACTGGGCCAGTTGGCTCATAATAAGGAAATCTAGTTAGGGCCAGATAGAGTAGGTAAATTTGAGTTAATTTAGAAAAAAATAGACCCTATATGGGAAAATCATGCAATTAGAGTTCCCTTTCCTACATTAAGAGAGGGAAGGAGGAGAGGGGAGGGCACAAAGCATTGAGAAAGAGAATGTGCTATCACCATATGAAATGAATCAACAACTAGCATACGAAGATCAACCACTTGAGAATGCGAAGCCTTTCTTTCTTGATCATCTATCTTAATAGATGTGAATCAGTAAGGGTCCATCAGTGCAAGTCAATTAAACACCGTCATTAACAATGTCTATGTGGGTTAGGTGCACCTCTCACCCAATAAGAAGCAATGAGGCTATTCTCCCAACCCCCTCAACAAAGCAATGAGCCCCCTTCTCTCGTAAGCGCCTTCATTTAGATTAGATTTTTTCTATGTATTAACAAAATGGCAAATTTTTCTAAAAGCACCTCTAGAAAAACATATTTCATTGATTTAATTCAAGATGCACCTTGTCTTATTAGCTGGTAGGGCAGAGATTATAGCCAAAATTTGATAATGGGATCATATAAAAGAAAATTAACAAAAAGAAAGAGGATTTTTGTCTTTCTTCCAAAAGGATTTTTTGACATCCAAGGCGGGTTTGGGCATTGAGTTTTGTGTCAACCTGCCCCACCGCAAGTCACTTATGAATAGAAGTATAAAATTCCTCTTTACCACAATCATTTTTCCCAAATATTCCCTAGGAAAAATGAATATTGAAAATGTTAATTCCATCTGTCAACTTTCCTCATTCTCAAATCCCTAACTTTTAGTCTCATAGCACCTGTGCACCATTCTCCATTGCAAATCACTTCGTAGAGCAAAATGAAAGATCCTTAAACAGCCACTATAGGAAACCGACATAGCAACCCTTTGAGAAGAACCCCACTATTGCTTTACTCCAATACAACAATAGTGTTGTAGTTGTGCACATTGTTGCCCCTATCGCCATCACTGTCGACATCATAGTTGTTACTTGTGCTCCATTTCCCTTACTTTTTCTTATCTTGGCTAGTTAGCAATTTCATAATTTTTTCATTAAGAAACTCCATTTTGAAGTCTAAACATAGGAACAATAGAGTTTTTTTCACATGATAAAGCATCGGTTACTCTAAAGCCATCTTTAGTTTTATAAGCATGTATTAGTCATGTAGAATTTTATTTATTCTGTTCTAATTCTAAGAACCAAATGTTCTAAAGAATGCTTTTTGCATGATGAATATATAGGTATAATTTCCTTTCTTTTTGGTTGGGGGGTGGGTGGCTATTTTGTTGAAGGCTTACTTTCATGTTCAATGTTTTAGGAGAAGTCACTCAAAGCTGATGATGTGGAATGTGGATAAAGAAAGGCTAAGATTTGACCTCATCGGACCTCGTTTAATAACACAAATACCAAATGAGGTAGGGTGGAAATGGGAATCAATTATGCTTAGTCACCTTAACTAAAGTTTGGCTCAAGAATGGGAACTTCCTTTTACTGTAGGAGTTGGATCGGGATAAAGCATGATTTGTTCTAAACCCACCCCATTAACACTCCTACATTCAAGGCTTCAAGGTTATAGGCTTAGCAATTAAGGTGCATAGCTCATCATCAAATCAAGATCCTTAAGCCCTCTAGGTAACAATTGGATAAGTATGCAACCTAAGCTCCAAGTTTGAATAAAGCTACTTAGGCATTCCTTTTGACAGAAGCAAATGTCAAACACTAGGTAATTGTGCTCATGAGGCTTTTTGAACATATCTAAAAGCATAAAAACATCTCAATAATGCAACAAACCCTCATAGCAAGGTTCAACTCATTATAGGTGTAAAAATCTTCTCAAGTGTGAAGAGTTGATCGTGTAGCTCATCATTAATACAAATTGTTGCCTTTTGAGAGAAATAATAACCTTTGGTGAATAGGATTTCATATCACAACTACTAATATAGCCTGGTAAAATCATCATCACCAATTAGTGTGGCAATTGATAATTGTAGCCATTTGGGTGTTTTTGGATAACTACACATAAATCAATTAGATCATGTCATTAGATCATTTGCTTGGCAGGTTGATTGAACTTTACTATTGGATCATTCAAGAAGATACTTAATTTTAGTGGTTTCACCTATTAAAGTCTCAAAAAGCGAAGAGACCTTTTTCTTTTTCTTTCTGACCATACAAACAAACCGCATTTCTCTATGTAAGCTAAACAACAGGGGTAAAACAACCCTCCCCCCAGAACACACACAGAATCAATACCTCAACCTTGATGGAATTCAACCCCAACCCTTTAGTAAAACCTGTGAAAAATTTTACCAGCATAACTAGACAACACCATTGGCAACCAAAACTTTATTAATGAAATGGAATAAGGTAAGACTCAGTGACAGATATGCACTGAATATTTCATTTTGGGTAGGACCATTTCAGGAATGTTAATCACAAGTGGAGAATTAATTAACCCCTGTATAAACTTCATGTAGCATGACAAATAATCCAGAAATGAAAAAGGAAAGAAGTATCCCTCATAATTTCCCCATCTTTGAAATGGCATTGAGATATGGAACCACCAAATGCACCAAAATCAAGCATTCATATAGATCTGAGATGACTTTTGATTCTATTCAGATCTTAAAAACAATGAGGAAAACAAAAAAGGTTGGAGGAACTGCCAATATTTTTTTGTTCTTTTGTGATGGAAGGTAGCAAGAAAAATGAAATATGATGCAAATTAGGAGATAGTTATGCACTTTGAAACTCTCCGTTTTCTTATGCGTAAAGAAGTGATCAAAGCTGGGAAAAGAATGGAGGAAAATGCTGTGCCTTTCCCACCGCTTGCACTCTCTAAGAACTAAAAACAGAACTTTTAAGTGAACCACAGAAGCATAGGCTAACAGGTTTAAATGCATTTCAAAGATGTACTTGAAACCACAATATAAACTTCACGTAGCTTGAAAAATAATCCAGTGACTAGAAGAGAAAGAAGAATCCCTCACAAATTTCACAATCTTTTAAATGGTATTGAGACATGAGACACCAAGTGCACCAAATCAAGGAGCCCAATTGTTCATATATGCTCCAAGACAATTTTAGGCTCTGTTTGGATCTTAAAAACAGCAAGGAAAAGGAAAGGGACTGGCAGAAATGCCAAATATTTTTGTTTGTTTGTGATTGTCATGGGAAACAGGATGACATATGAAATATAGAAGAAAATAGGGAGAAAGATATGCACTCTGAAACTCCCAATTTTCTGTATAAGAAAAACTGGAAAAAGAGTGTAGGAAACCAGTGATACCTCTCCTTGAGCTTGCAGCCTCTGAGAAGCTAAAAACAGAGCTTCTTGACAAACAAACAAGACATTAGAGATACAAGGAGTATAAAAGTAATTGTAGTTTCAAGAATCCACGTTAAAAATCCTTCAAATAAAGCATAGGCCCACAGAAAAATCCATATCTATATCTATATCTTTATGCATGTATGCATATGTCTGAATGTAATTTCTTTCTCCTGCAATGGAACTGAAAGCTTTATCAAACTCAAAGGCTCAATACAAATTCCAAATTACTTATAATTTGTATTAACTAACAAAAAATGGGAACAAGAAGAATGAAGTGCCGTATTAGAATCATTCACCTTTTTCGGAAATGTGCATGAATGGAGCCCTAGAAGAAGTAATCTTCCTGTACGGATCATTTCTCTTCTTCTCCGCATAAAACTCTTCGAGCTCTTCGTAATACATCTTCCCGCTTCCTCCATCACGCTGCTGCGCCTTCTTGTAATCCTTCAGCAGGTTTCTCCACTTGTCAGTACACATGGCTGCGGTCCGATCATACCCCAGTTCGCTCATTCTAGCAGCAATTTGCTCCCAGAGATGCTTGTTGGATTTGGAAGTATTGAAGAACTCATCCAATTCTCTACGGAATGCGATGAGGCTATGAGTTTCATCATGGACCCATGTCTCGGCTCGCCTTCTGGGCACTTTGATTTCGATGTCCTCTCCACTGCTCTCAGTCAGAAGTATCTGCTGGAGGTGCTGACGCTGAGGATGGTGGCGGTGGGGGTCGTGCTGAGGAACGTGCTCGACATTGTTGCCATCGGCGTCCATCAGCATATCTTCATCTTCTTCCACAAAGAAGCTCATCGGACGCGGCATGGTGAGGAGTTTGTGTGAGTTGTTTCAACAAGCATTTGATGGGCAATTGAAGAAGCGAGAGAGGCAAGTGGGTTGGTTTTTGAAAGTGAAGATGGATGTTTCTTTCTGAGGAGGGAAAAGGAGAAGGAAAGTGAGGGAAAATGCGGTTTGTACGAAGGAAAAACACAGGAGAGAACACAGTTTTCGGGCTTCTCTGAGCTCCGGTTCTCGGTTCCTAAATGGGAACGTAAACCACCCACCCCGCACACAGAGAGAGTGGACTTCACTGTCTCTTCTGGCGCGTGGTGGCATCATACTGGAAGAAGCGGCGGATTTGTCTGGATTGTTAAGTGGCTCACTAAGGTGAGATATTGCCACGTCATGCCACGTAAGCATTTATACGTGGAATTAAACCCATCTGTGTGTGCTAAGTCAAACTCAACTAGAGACCACGTCTACCAAATATAGTCCATATGATATATCTCTACATTTTCAAAAATTAATATAATATTCAAAGAAGAATTTTATTTTCTATTGAAATTATTTCTTATTCATGTGATGTATTGAATTTCTGAAATTCATGAAGATATATTTTATCAAGAATTTATTCACTTCTTTTAAAAGAAAAATTCAGGTTTCACCCATGTTTTTACCATAATTGTTATTATCATACTAAGTGGAAGGTTATGATCAATTCCAAAAGTCTTTTGATTTATCACATTCCATCATTAATTTAAAAATTAATCCGTTGGATATGATGCCACATCAAAATATAGCATATTTCTCAAGTGAGTTAAATGAAGGGTATTCTTTTCTTTATTATTATTATTTTTTACATCTGAAAGTACAAGAAAGACATTAGTATTTACCTAAAAGAGTATTAGCAAGTTTGGGTTTTTTTTCTATTTTTTTTTATAGAAAAATCACTATTCTCTTATAGGTTTTTATGATGCCACGTCGTGAAATATTAGCATAGAAAAATTTATAAGGTTCGAATGTATTTTCTTTTTTTAAATATTTTTAAATTACATGTTAAATTCTTGCATGCATAGTAGACTAGACTAGATAAAATTCACTCATTGATGATTTTTCCTGCTATCAAAAATTGCTCAAACATACTCTAGAACCTCACTTTAATCAACACCATAAAAATATTGATGGATAGAGGTCATGTTTATTGACAACTAGTATGAAACTAGGCATGTGTTGGAAGGAAATGAAAGTGAGTGGATGCACGAGTATAGCCGCATGAGAACGAACGAGGAGATGACAAATGAGATGAGGAAGAGATGAAACTGAAAAACCTATGACATGTGTAAGGAGATTCTCTGTTTTTTTTTTTGGATTTTGTGAATAGGACGGTGATGACGGTTTCACTCGATTCTCGATAAAGAAACATCTGAAAAAGCCAATCAAATTTGTTGTTTATTTGGCTACGGGTATGAATGGGTCCAAAAAAATCATTGTTTTCATTCTTAGAGGCGATTTGGTAGGAATGGGAAAGTTGAGGGCCTGTTTGTTTAGTGTTTTCAAGAACTGTTTTCTGTTCTTGAAAACAAAAAACACCAAAAACTCGTTTGATTGACAAGATCGTTTTTGTTTTTGTTGTTTCCCGTGTTCTCAAAATGGCACTGTTTAGAGAACAACAAAATGTTGTTTTCCTCGTTTTTTTACTGTTTACAGAACAAAATTAAACAAAAAAAAAACAACTTGTTCTCCGTGTTTTTTTTTTCTTCCCGTTCTCATCTCTTCTCCAGCACAGTCTCAGTCTTGATTCAAGGTTCGTGAAATTTAAATCCAATGGCACAATAGCAAAGAGACCCCTAAAACGGATCCAGAAAACACAGGGAGCAAAAGAACCATTTTTTTTGTTTTCCTTGGGGTTTTTGCTTGGATTTTCTCGGAAATCAAATGAGGATGAAATTTCCCGGAAATCGAATGGGGGATGGATTTTCTTGGTAATCAAACGGGGGTTGCAAAAAAAATAATAATAATAATAACATGATTAGATTAGTACCTGCGAGGATTGAGAGTGGCAGAGGAAAATAGGGCCTTTTAGGGATTCTCTTGGCTGGAGGGCAACTTCAGAAAAGGGCTTCTTGATGCCCGATGGAGGGCAACTTCAGAAAAGGGCTTTTTGATGCCCGAGAGAGAGAGGGAAGTGGGTGGCATTTTGGATTTAGTAGAGATAAAAAAAAAATTAATAAATCACGAGCACAATTTTATCTCAATTTAATAGAATATGTTATACCTTTTTAAGATTAAATAAAAAAATATTAATAAAAATAATTTTATTATGTTTGATTTATTTTAAAAAAATATAAAAAATATTTTTATTTTTAAATTAATAAAATAAATAATTTTTTTAATTTAAATGAACTATATATCTAAAAATTATTTATAAATTTATAATGTAAAATTACTTGAAGAAAATATTTTATTAATTAGAAAAGAAAAAAAAAACATCTTTCAAACGTGTTTTTTATTTTATTTGTTTAAATTTTTTTATTTTATTAACTCAACCAAACATGTTTTTTTGTTTTTGAGAACAAAAACTGTTTTTTAAAATTCAGTTCCCAAACACAATTTTTTTTTAAAAAACATCAAAAACTGTTCTTAAAAATTGTTCTCAAAAACTGTTTTCCAGAACAGTTTTCAAAAACTGTTTTCCAGAACAGTTTTCAAAAACAGCAACCAAACAGGCCCTGAATATTAAAAACACAAAAATTTTGTATTATTGATGTCTCCTTCATTTTCTTTCCATATTTATGTTAATTATATTGTTTATTAAATTATACTTTTTTTTCTATTTATATACTTTTTTTTTTTACCATTTTCATTATCAACAAATAGAGTTTTAATCACTTTTTGCTATTAAGATAAATACGGAAGTATTAAACATTTGCCATAAGATTAGATTATATTTGGTTAGTTGGATAGGATAAGTAAAATATAAATATGCTAACATATCATATATCATTAAATATATTGTTTGATTTATAGAATGAATAAAAAGAATAGAGTGTAAAAGACATTATATTCCATTGTTTGGTCATTTAAAAAAAAAATTATATTTCAATATTTGATATTAAAAAAATATGAAATCATTTTCATGTTTAGTATCATTTAGAAAAATTTCCATAATTTACATTTTGATCCATATTTGTTTATTTCTTTAATTATTCATAATTATTAGTAATTAAAATATTTTAAATTTTATAAGTAAAAATATCGCATTATGGTTTTGAATAATATTTATTGAATACATGGCATACTAAATATATAAAAGCATTTTGTATATATTAATATTTATATTAAATGAGACTATATATTTGTATTATTTTAGGTCGTATTGCACATTTAAAAAAAAAATTAATTTTGAATTAGAATTTTAAATTTTGTTTGAGATTTTTTTTTTTTGTTTTGAAATTGTGTAATATATAAAGAAAAGAAGAAAACAAAGGAGAGAAATGCATTTATATATATATATATATATATGAGATATGCATATTTTATATGCTAATTTGGGATTATTATATTCCATATAAATGACATATAAGAAAGAGGAAAAATAAATATTTCATCATTTATCTTATCTCATATTTAATTGAATATTGAATATAACAGATTATCTTTTATCGTATCTTATATTATATTCAACAAATTAGCCAGACTTTATTTACCTATACTATATATAAAAGTATGAGTTGTTTGTTAAACTTTATTTTCCAAAAATACCCTTTGGACTGTATCTTTGCCCAAGCCTATGTAAACCTATATAGCCTACCCCAAGCCTATATGTCATTCAAAATATTTTCATATAATATACCTTAGCCTAACCTCATATATCATTCAAATAGTTTCATATAACTCATAGCCAAGCCTCAAAAAGGATAATCCAACAACTTACTAGTTTAGCCAAAAAACAACTATGGCTAAAACCCATTTATGTTCCACCATCTTTAGCCATTGACATGCAAGTCTCAAAACATTCTTTGGTTACCGTCCTATGGGTGAGAGGATGGCGACGCTTTGAGAAGGCCATCTTGAGGTATGCATGGGTCCAAAAGTCAATGACTTCCCGCAATCTATAGTGTTAGTGATGTACTTCACCAACCCATAGTTGGGTGAGTTTCTAAGAGAAACCAAGTTCTAGAGGTGTACATGGGTCCTCCTACGAGCTCTGGTGTTGGTGGTATATGTTAACAACCCATTGGTGATTTTATGAGAAAAGCCAAATAGAAATATGGGTTTCAATACCCATTGTTTAAGGTTCACTATGATCTATTATGCTTCGGTCCATCTCCTCAATTATTTCTCTTCAATATTGTAAATGTATTCAAATTAAATTTCTATTTGTATTACCCATTTAATTTTCCAAGATATTCAAAATAATGAGAATAATTCATCATGTAATAGTTATGGTTTGCCTCCTCAATGATTAAGAAAATATATATAGTTTTTTTTTTTTTGAAGAGCTAGCAGTTAGAGGCTTAATATTTTCCCTTCTAACCTTTCCACCTTTTCCCCCGCTTACATTTACAATTTTCATTATTATGCCTATTATCTATTGGTTTTATTATCCTTTTGCATTATTTGCTCATTCTAGTGTTAATTTTCCAAGTATTACATTGTTATTTGTAAATTTGTTGAGATTTTCTTTACTTTGTTTGGATGTAATATAATGGATTAATTCATATTTTTCTACTTACTTCCATTTCAGTTTGTTGATTCTTATTTGAGTTACATTTAAGTTGTTGAATTTGATTCAACAGGAAACACCTTTGCCAACAATTGGAAGTAGTTTGATTTCCTATGATAAATTCTTAGTTTGATAATTGAAATGCATTTGTGAGTATTTTTTTTAGCAAAATTGAAAAACAAAATTACGGTCCAAACTTTATGATAAAAATTAATTATTTGACAAAAACTAAAAGTAATGGAAAAGAACTTGAAATTCTATTTGCAAAAGCATAAATCGATAGAGGAAACATACATTTCAAATAAAAGGTGATAAGCGCCTCATTGAGACATAACTTTGTTTCTTCCTTTATCTCTATACATGTTACTATTAGGATAGAGCCCTTAAAAAAGTATGACATGATGTAACAAATTTAGAAGTCATTATTCATTTAATGGTATTCCAATTTCTCTTTGATATATCCTTATTCTATGCATTATACTTTATGAGCATTCTAGTATGGCATCTATTGAATTGTACTTGATTTGGGTGTATTAAGAGTTGCTCACTTGCAAGTAGATGATTTATTCACAACCAAGTTATAAACTTAAGCAATCTATTTGAGGCTATAGTGCACTACCTCCTAATGATATAGATGACTGGTTTTGGCTAATGAATAAAACCTATGATGAGTTATGATATAAGTCTATAAAGTAGTCATGACTTCACCAAGCTACTGTATTGTGTTTTCTCTTAACCTTGATAAAATATTGAACTTGTGCCAAAGTTAGTAGTAGCTTTGACTTATAGGTGAGATAGTAATTTAATCATATATTCCCTATGGATTGTGTCACTATTGATGGAAGTCAGTAGCAATAGGTATTCTTAATAGAAACACCATGATATCTCATGGACTTCGAGACAGTGTGTCCCTTTAGGTGATCTTAAGGACACTTGATCATGAAATTTATGGGCTTGTAGTAATTCATTTAGTGAAATTTGACATATGCTCTTTATGAGTTAGAGTATGTCATTTGATAATATAATAAGAAGATTTATAACTCAAAGATAGTAAAGGTAGTCTTCAAATACTGATAACTTTTACCTTATTAAACTATGGATGACAAGTTCATGGGGACACTATATATAATGGATAACAGGTCACAAACCTGAGTACTTGGTGTCTTATTGTAATATACATAGGGTACTAAAGTGTAGTTGATTATCTATAGTGGGATGTTAAGTTAACTTTAGAATTTGATTTTGAGATAGCTAGGATTGTCTTATAGGTCCAGTGTTTCCTGCTCATGCTCATGTTCCTTGATGTCATGGTTTATGTGTTAGGATAAAGCCCTTAAAAGCTTGACATGATGTACCATGTTAGGACTTTGAGTTTTGTTTATATGTTGAAAATTTTGTTCTTTTTAAAGTTTGGCCATAGAAATCCTTTTAGATAAGTGACTTGCTTTCCATTGAAGATCAAATGTTGTTGTTCACCCAATTGGGAAGTCACAAGTACATTAAAAAAGGTTTGACATATGGCAAATTGGACTCCTTTGAGGTATAGAGAAAATCAATTTTGTTTTAAACTTAAAATGTTTTAAAATTGTTGTTTTGAAAAAGGTAGGACCGCTTAAGCGACTTAAAGCGCTCAAGCACTGAAGACCGCTCAAGCATTCCACATCGTTGAACCGCTCGAGGCACTTAAGTGGTGGCTCAACTAGCTCGAGTGGTTATGTTGATTTTTTCGAGATTTTTTCACGTAAATTCAATTTAGAACTCTTCCAAAATGGAAACTCTTCGGGTTAGTTGCCTATATATACCTCATTATAATCCCTTGAGGTTAAGAGATCACATATTCTTTAGAGAGGGTTTCTTAGAAAGAAAGCTTAACGTGTCATACCATTCTTGATCTTTCATTCAAGGATTCAGTATTTAAATCTTGGGTTGAAAACTTCCATCCCTTTAGCAAGGTTGAAGTGCACTCACTAGAGCAATCAGAGGTTGTTGTGTTGCCAACATGATCAAATTATAGGTACTGAAGAGTAAGTCTTTAAGATAAAGTGGTTAGGTAAATCTATGTAACTTGATCTCATATAGTGGATTTAGATTAGCGGTTTTAGACCTCATGATTTTTTATCTCAACAGTAAGGGTGGGGGTTTTCCATATAAAAATCTATATGTCTCATTATTTATATCTTTTGATTATCTAGCTTGTATTGCCTATCATTAATTGAATTGATATACCTTGACATCTTATATGATAAACATTAGGTATAATATTTAATCCTTATATTGTAATTTTTTAATGCACCCACGCACCCCTTCTCTAGGTGTTATGCAACTTGACTTTGAGGCTTTTTTAATTGGTATCAAAGAGGGATAAAAATTGTTTTTTTATCCTATAAGTTAAAAATCAAATTTTTATTAACCATATTGATTAAAAATCAAATTTTTATTGATCATATAGGATAAAAATCAAATTTTTATTAATCCTATAAGTCCAATATGGAACAATAAAATAAAAAAACACCTTTGAATAGTCTACCTTACTTCGATGAGAGTAACTATCCCCACTAGAAAGCCCAAATGAAGTTCTTTCTTCAAATGCAAGGTGAACGAGTATGGAATGCAGTGGAATATGTATGGGGACCACCATTGATTCTTGATGTCCATGGAAGATCAACTGGAGAACTCAACCTAAACAAGATTAGGGCAAAGTCGATAACAAATGGAGTAAATCCAATGCTAGGGCTTTATTTAGTATCCTTAATGGAGTTTGTCTATATGAGTTTCACAAGATTGCAAACTGTACTCGTGCTAAGGAAGCATGTGGTATTCTTCAAGTCACTCATGAAGGTACATCTGTATTTAAAGTTTCTAAATTGCAAATGCTTACTATTAATTTTGAGAATATTGGGATGCATGAAAATCAAAAGTTTTCTTCATTTTATTTTGAATTGAGTGATATAGTTAATTCCTCTTTTAAACTTGGAGAAATAATTCCAGATTCAAAGGTAATAAGAAAAATATTGAGATATTTTCCAGAGAGATTTAGACTTAAAGTTATTACCATACAGGAGAGTAGGGACATTGGATCTAATAAGAATTGATGAACTTGTTAGCTCCATATAGACATATGAGATAACCCTACCTAGTTCTCGAGAGCCTAAAGATTATGCTCTTAAGGCTTCTGAGAATAAGAAAAAAGATATTAAAATGCCATATAACATAAATAGGGATGAATTGACTTATATGGCTAAAAGAATATAAAAGGTCATGAAATTTAATAAAAAAATTTACAAAAATTAAGAATCTGGACAAGGAAAAATGCCTAATGAACAATTATTCAAAGAAAATGATAAAGGTTCCTCAAAGGGTAAGAAAGTTGAATGCTTTAACTATGGAGGTCTGGGACACTTTGCTATTGATTATCCTAGCCTCAAAGATATTAAGAAGTCTATGCAGGCTACTTGGAGTGATATTGACTCTGAAGAAAGTGGTTCCACAACTTCTAATGATGCAAGATATGATCCTAATGACTTTTTAACTTTTATTGCATCTATGGAATCTATGCATGATAGTGATTGTGATTGTGATAGTGATGATGAATTTATTGATGATAAAAAATCTACTTTCTTAAATAATGTTATTGTTGAGCATAAAAATTGATTAATAATTATTTAAAGGATCGTGATATACTTGAAGCTCATAAAACCATGATTGATATTCTAAATGAAGAGAAAACTAATTTACTTGAAAAAAAAAATTTAGATTTTTTGAGTCTGAACATCATTTTCTTCTTGAGAAAAATAATGCTCTCACTCAAGAGATAAAAAGTAATAAATCTTTTTCATCTGTGAATGAGATCTTTCATCTTGGAACTAAAATGTTAAATGAAATACTAGATAAATGCAAAACCTATGGTGAGGTATATTAATAAAGATGAAACTCCCTTTAGTGAAGAAACTATGTTTGTCAAAGGAAAAGATGAAACCTTTAACCAAGTAGCATCTCCTAAAAATCTGTCACTAAGCACACACTATAAGAAAACATGAGTAGGCTAATGAAGAACTTTAATTCATTTAAAAATAACATCTTGTCTAATGGAAAAAGGAATAAACCTAATCAAAAGCCTAGAAGTCAACCAAGCTCCTCTAAGTTAGCACTTAAGATTAAACCAGTTTGGATGAGAAATGATAGGGATAAGTGTTAAGTTGTCTTCACCACACTTAAAGCTAGATCCTCTAGTGAGTAGTGATTACTACTCAAAAAGTGTTATTTGATAGCTTGTAATTAACTCTTTTAAACACTTTTGAGTAGTAGTTATTGCCTTTTAACCCAATTGGCATGTTAAGAACCCTTGCAATCAATTCTAATCAATTTGTGTTAAGTTTTGGTGTTTTGATAGCTTTTTGATCACCAAAGCAATATGAGATTGAGGAGAGTTATTTGGAATCCATGGCAAAGCAATGGAAAGCTGGGAAACATGAAGAACCAAAGCTTTGAAGTCCTTTGCCATAAGCAAATAAGGAATGCAAGGAGGGGAAACAAAGAGAAATCTGCCATGAAGCATTCTTGATGACAATCATGTCAGCCACTTTTGGAGCACTTCCTGAAGTCCAATTTATGCATGCTATATGTCGTTTCGAAGCTCAGGAATTCAATAATCTAATGCTTCAAATGATGCACAATTCGGAGTTAAAATGAAGGAGTTACAGCCATTGCAAGCCGATTACTCCAAGCTAAAGGAAGAATTTTGCACAGCGCTGCGAAATCACCCTTTTGTTGCGAAATGATTTCGCAGCCTTTTTGTACAGTGCTGTGGATTTCCCCCTGAAGTTTCCCGTCACGTTAGAAGCCGAACACCGCAAGCTGAAAGACCACTTCACAGCGTTGGGAAATCAGCCGTTTGCTGCGAAGTTATTTCGCAGCCCTTTTTGTGCATCTGCGAAATCTCGCAGACCTCGTTTTCACCTGGGAAATGGTCCTTAGTGCTTGCCGATATTTGTGTACCGACTCTTTTAGATCTTTTCTTCAGATATTTTTGTATAAATTTCCATTTTCTCCTTGTATTCAGCCACTCATGTAATTCCTTAGCTAGGAAGTATCCAAGGAAGGGTAAATTACCTTCCTATATAAAATCTCTTGTAAACACTAAAAAGAGGACTCTCGAGGAGTTTGCATCATGTAATCCAACGAGAGATAGATAGATATATAAATATATAGAAGATACAGAGCCTTGCTCTGCTGTTTTTCCTTCTCTTTCATTTTCATTTCTTTTTATTTCTAGCCAACCAAACTCTGAGGATTTTTCCTCAGAGGATGAGAGGCTAGGCTCTTTGTCTCTTGGAGTGAAGAAAGCCGGGTAAGTTTCCGAATGCATAAATTGGAAGTTTTGTTGTTTTAGTTTTTAATGAAGAGAAAGTGTGACCAGTTAATGGTTTTTATCTTTTTAGTTAACTTAAAACGCCTTTAAATCACTTGGGCCAACACTTGGTAAGGCAAGTGATCTCCGTCCATGGAGATTCACTAGTTTATCTCTTGCGAGCCTTTGGGAGGTGACTTGAAGGTAGGATTTTCTAGAATAGCCAACACTTGGTAAGCTTTTGGACTCCAAGGAGACATCCATTAGTTATCTCTTGCAAGCTTTTGACGGGTAATCCAAGGTTAAAGATCACCTTGAATGGCAAATGCTAGGTGAGAGGCACGAGCCATTGCAAGATGCATCAGTGAGAGGGATTTAGTGTTTGAACCCATTAATGGGAAGCATCTGTACAACACCGGTTAGAGAATTAACTATATGTTAATTCTCTAATGCGAGGAAAAGAAACAAGTGACCGGAACTCTCCTTTTTGTATGAGGAACCTGAGCCTAGTAATCTAAACTCCAAGAAACACTTTTCTTTGTAAGTAAAATCAGTTACTATTTTTGGTTAGTTTAAACCAAAACTTTTTCATTCAAACATCTTTATGTTTTCTTTTAAAGCTAACCTTGAAATGAAAAGGCACCAATTCAGCTTTGAATTAATATCATTTGCAAAGTGAAAACCCATCCCAGTGAACGATCCTAGAGCCACTATGCTATAGTAGCTTTGTCTTTGCTACCCTAGTATATAGTGTAATAGGTTATAAATTTTGTTGATTACTCCCTCAATCAAGGAGCACCAGCTGGACATGAATCAGTTGATACACCAAGTGGGCACGAATCAAGTAGTACTTTGATAGTGGTTGCTCTAGGTACACATGACAGGAGACAAGTCCTTTTTCACTTCTCTTGAGGACTATAATGGTAGGACCGTTACCTTTGGGGATGGAAGGTTAGCTTGTGTGAAAGGCAAGGAAGTATATCAACCCCTGGGTGTCCTAAAGTAGATGGAGTTCTCTATTTAGATGGACTCAAGGCAAAATTCCTAAGTATTAGTTAGATTTGTGACAAAAATCATAGGGTGAATTTTTGCCAAGACTTATGCGAAGTAGTTAATAAAGATGGAAAAGTCATAATCAAAGGACATAGAACTATTGACAACTGTTATGCAGTAAATCTTAATTCTAAGACACCTCTAGTGTGTAGGGGTAAGCTAGATCTCACTAAACTCTAGTATAGAAGGATGGGTGACATAAAATATAAGGACTTTGTTCACTTATTGAATAGTGAAAAAGTTAGAGGTATTCCTAAATTAGTCGTCTTCTTGCTAGCTTGATGGCTGTGACGAAAGAGCAGGCCTTCGAGGAAGGTCTTAGTTTTGTTGTTTGTTGTCGCAGCTAGTTATGTCCCTACCGACTCTATTCGTTAGGGATTCTCGCCTTTTAAAATGCAGATTTGGACAAATCTCCCAAGCACGAGACCTGCTCTTCCATTTCGGTCAAAAAGGCGCAAACAACCGTCAAGGCGGCGAGAGAGACCACCTTGCCCGATCATTCCATTTCCTCGTGCGTCTTCTTATTCTAAGATATTCATTTTTTTTCTTTTTCGACTTTATAAATCAATAGCTTTCCTTAGTAGATCCAAATATGAGGGCGGAGGAGCAAAACAAGGTCATAACCCCTTACATACTTCTCCAAACCTACTCTTCGGGGGATTCGACCAATCGAATATAGAGAAGTGGATCAGGAATAAAAACCTCTTCTGGTTGGTCGAAAAGTACACTCCGCTTCTGTATAAGGGGCAGTAATTTGGCAATAGAGGTAATAGACGGAGATCATGGAATCTAAGTTGTATAGGAGTAAATAGGGTTTAACAACTCCTCTCCTCCCTTCCCCTCCCATCTCGTAGGTAGGGATGATGGATGCTGATTTCCAACTCTACTATATCGATTGTCTTTAGGGCCTACCTATCAAGGATGAATCTTGATAATAAGCAACAGGGAGAAATGGTGTTGATCCGCACCACCCCTGCTCCAGCTATCCTAGCCTCTGCATTGCATCATTTATTTCTGCAGGCGGATCTCCGATCAGGATAAACACCTAAATCAACGGCTTACAGGACTATGGAATACTGGGTGTCACTGCTATATGTTGTTTCTAAGAGCATTGCTGCTTCTTCAAGTGCTTTTGCCCTCATTGCCTCTCGTACTCACCCCCTTCCCACTACTGTAGCTTTTGGTGCTGCTAGCTCCGCCCGTTCAACTGACCGGATCTATTGAATCAACAGAGTCGACTAGATCAAGATCAACATTATGTTCCCTCTAACGATAAAAAAATAAGTGTTTTTTTAGGGGTCTAAGGGTGTGGGTGTAAGCGAGTATGAAGTCAAAGCCTTGAACCGGAAGTACTCTCCTTCTTAATGAGTATTCGATAAGGTAAAAAAAAAGTGGTTTGATTGGGATAAGATTCTTTTTAAAGGAGAATAATCGCTCTGGTATTTCACTTATATATGGAATACTACTATACTAAAAGGTTGCTTTCTCCAGCATTATATACAACTTCATTCTTATTTTGAGTCTATCAATATTCTTAAGCAATGAAAGACGAGATTCTTTTATATTCTTATGGCACTAAATAATTCCTCTTGTGACAATGGGACCTCACTATGGAATTTCGAGCCCATTTGTGGTGAGTACATGAAACGTAAGAAAACTAAAAGTTCACACAAAAAGGTTAGGAAAATTAGGGCCACTAGACCTTTAGACCTTCTACATATGGATCTTATGGGTCCCATGCATACTAAGACTAGAAGTGGTAAGAGATATTTCCTTCTTGTTGTGGATGATTTTTTGAGATACTCTTCTATAAGTTTTCTTAGGGAGAAATCTAAGACCATAGAGCACTTGAAGTATTTGTTCAATAGAATATAAGTGAAGACATGTCATTCAATTGTAAGGATTAAGAGTGATATGGGGAAAGAATATAACAATGTGTCTGTTGACCTCTTTTGCAAGTCAAAAGGTATTAAACATGAATTTTCAACCTTTAGAACTCCTCAAAAGAATGGAGTGGCTAAAAAAATAAAATAAAAATTATAATGTTATAAGAAATGGCTAGGGTGATGATTTATATGCATAATACCCCCATGCAATTTTGGGCTAAAGCTATTAATATATGTTATATAGCCAATAGGATTCTTCTTAGGCCTAAAGTAAAGAAGACATCTTATGAATTATGGAATGAGAGAGAACCTAACTTTAAGTACTTGAGGAATTTTGGTAGCTATATACTCAAGGATAGGGAGAACCTAGGGAAGTTTGATGCTAAATCTAATGTAGGTATCTTCCTAGTCTATTCTACTACTAGTAAAGCTTATGAGGTTTATAATCAAAATTCACAGATTATTTGAAAGTCCTATAATGTAGTTATAAATGATACTGGGTATGATTAGGATATAATTGAGAGTCAAATTTTAAACTAGAAATCAATGGGGGATAACCCTGAAAATATGGAGACCATAAAAAAGAAACCTAATAATATCCTTGAAAGTAATGTTGACCCCAACGAGGATGAAAATGTACCTTTAGAAGACACATCTGAAGAAACTAGGAATAAGTATAGGTTTAGAGAACCTAAGAACCACCCTATCTCAAATGTTATAGGTAATTTAAATGAACACATGGTTACTAGGAAACAATTAAGATTAAATGAGATGGGTCTTGTATGCGTGTCTCTCAATTGGTGCCAAAGAATATGGAGGAAGCTTTAAGAGATGAGTCTTGAACCATCGCACTCCAAGAAGAGTTAAATTAATTCATTAGGAATGATGTGTGATATTTTGTCCCTACGCCTAAGTATAAGCATGTCATAGGTACAAAATGGATTTTCAAAAACAAAGAAGATGAAAACGAGGTCACTGTGAAAAACAAAGGAAGATTAGTTACCCAAAGATACTAACAAATAAAGGGGATTAATTATGAAGAGACATTTGCACCTGTAGCCAAACTTGAATCAGTCAGGATACTTTTGGCAATAACATGCTCCTTGAGGATAAAACTTTAACAAATGATACTTGGATTACTACTTGAAGTCTCTTTCACAAAATAGTTTTTGTAGTACTTTTCATTTTTATGAGGCTTGTAACCTAATCCTTTATATCAAAAATAAATTTTTGACTTGCTAAGATCATATTAAAATTCTTTTCGCCATTTGAAATTTTTTCTGAGGAATATGTCTATTAATTTTTCACTTTTTTTTTTCAAAAAATATTTTTGTCATTTCACTATTTTCACATTTTTCTTTAAGATCATCAAACTCATTTTCAAGAGACGAGATCCTTTTCTTGAGAGAGACTTTCTTTAACCCAAGTAATTCAAGATCAATATCTAATTCTTAAAAATCATCTTGAAGTTCATTATAATTAGGGCTAGAATTTACCTTATCTTCATGATCTTCTAAAGCCATGAAACATATGTTGACAAGCTCACTTGTGAACGCTTCTTTCATGGAGTCTTCATTACTTTCATTCCATGGTGTCACCATTGTCTTCTTATTTTTAGCACCTCAGGACTTTTTCTTTGAATGAAGCCTTCTCCCTTTTATTTTCTGAAGTTTGACATATTTCATGAACTTCTTTGAGATGAGATCAAGGTCTTCATTTTCACTTTCCTCCTCTCCATCATCAATTGTTGAAATCTTGAATGATATGTCATTTTTCTTTTTCACTTCAACCTCTTGATGCTTGTTCATGTTGATCTCATGATTCAAAAGTGTAGATCTTTCCCAAAGCTTGAAGTTCATTTACACTCTCCATAAATCTAGTAAACATCTCACTAGTAGATTCAAAATTTTCATTAAAAATAATTCATAATTTTGCAAAAGAATAATTATCTTAAATTCTTTTACTTGATTTGAAGGGTTATCTTTAGACACCTCTAAATATATTTTGCCATTTCGTTTTGAGAGATCCTATTATATTCATTTCTATCTAATTCACAATGAAGATAATATATAACTTAGCATTTAGTTGTACATTTCTCTTTTCTAGCTCATTCCACTCATGGCTTAGCTTTGGAAAAGTCATTGCCTTTTCAACTTTTGTAAGAATATGGTAACCATTATGAATGACTTCCCACAAATCATAATCAATAGACTTAAAAAACTAAGTCATATTTGTTTTCCAATAAAAATAATCCTCAACCATAAAGAATGAGCGTCTATTGATGAAAAACCTTTTAGTGAGTGTTAACCAAGATTGGATAGTAATACCTCTAAGATAGTTAAGTTTTAAATTAGAGGCCAAGTTTTAATACCAATTATTAGGATTCAATCTAAGGTAATCATCCAAGAAGGCAAGTGAATAGGGTGATGATTACTTTTTGCAATTTTAACAATTATAAAATGCAAGCCATAATATAAGAAATAATATGATAAAATTGATATAAGAGAAATTGCAAATAATTAAAGAGATTAAGGAAGAGAAAAATGCAAATTCAAGATTTATAGTGGTTTGACTTAGATCTCTTCCCTCATCAATACAAGAAGTTTGGAGTTTTAAATAGGAATTAGAAGCCCAAACTAACCATTAGATACAATTTGAGGTCAATCAATTCACCACTCAACCAATCGGTGGAATTAATTACTAGTCATTGGATGACAAAAGGTACATAAAGTGATCATTAGGTCTTAGGGGCTCAATCAATCAATCACCAGTTTGACTAGTCAAGATTACACCTCAACCATTTGAGACAAGGTTTTGTCACTTTAGAAATTTTCTTGAATTGGTCAATCTCTTAGTCTGCCTAGTCTACCTCTTGGTTTATCTAATTGACCTCTTAGTTCAATTGATCGACCTCTTGGTTTAACCGGTTAACCTCTTGGTTCAAGAGATCGATAAATTGGTCTATCTAGTCGACCTATTGGTCAACCATTGGTCAAACAAGTAGAAAATGTGAGAAAATGAGTCATAAATGATTGTTAATGAATTAAATTATTTCAATATGAAGACTTAAAATTGAAAGACCTTTTTTAAGGATGAAATTCATCTTAAAACATGAGTTTTTATACTTGAAACAATTAATATCAATTTTTAGAAAAATTATTCAAAGATGCATAAATGAATTATATAGTTTTTTCAACTTTTGCATCTTTAACATACAATCTTTAGGAAAATTTAGCTAGATAAATCTTTGTCATTTTAAAAACCTTTTTAATTACAAATAACATTAAACAAAGGTGCTTTGCATTTAAAAAGGCTCTTCATCCAAATTATAAAAGAATAAAACCAATTTAGGCACTTAGATGATTTTTGGTACTTAAATAAAAATGTAATGCATAATCCTAATGCACCAACAACCTTACAAAGAGATCTTAGACAAATGGTCATGATTTATCTTTTCTTTGAGGTTGTTTTTGTTCTTCTTGATTATCCTTTGGTTTGATATATCTTTAATTACTTCTTTGGAAATCTTCCTGCCTAAACACAATTAGAATAAATTATTAATTTCAAACATTGTTTTTTTATTATCAAAACAAAGATTAATCAAAACTTTGTTTCACACAATGATACTAGAGTGTAGTTGACTTTTTATAGTGGGATGTTGAGTCAAATTCAAAATTGGATTATAAGAAAGTCAATATTTTCCTATGGGTCCCAATGGTCCTTGTTTGAAGTTCATATTCCATGGTAGCACAATTTGTAAGGGTTAGGTTCTTTGTTCACATGAGCGTACAAGGGCATTTTGATAAAAATGCAAGGTAGCACATGAGCTTATGAATGTTATCTCTAGACTAGGCTAATTGATTAATTGAAGCCCAATATGACTAATCAATCAATTAGGACTCAAATGGGTTGGATTAAGTTACCCAACTCCAAAATGGGCTCAAGCCAATTAAGCCCATTGGAAGCTTATAAATACCCTTTTTAAGTGGTTAAGGCTTCACTTTTGACAGTTTATTCTTTCTATTCATTTCAGAGAAAGAAAAGCCTTAGCCACCATCCCTCTATGAGGATTTCATCCTCTTGCGTGCTATGATCCGAAAATACAACCATATGGTGAAAGACTTTTGGTTTTTTAAATCTACGATGCCTATAAAACTACTTCATTGAATTAGATTTAATTTGGGAACATCCAGATCACAAGTATGATCTTTCTCTCTATATCTAAAGTTTTCATTGCAATTGTTTCCATTGTACTTAGATTTGTTAGGGTAGAGCCCTAAAAAGCATGATGTGATGTAACTAATTTTAGATTCATTAATAAATTTATTTATTTATGATTTTGATTCGCTTTATTATCCCCTTTGCACTAATTCTTTATGTAAGCATTAACACTCATATTAATTGCATTGTACATGACTTGGGTGCATTAAGAGTTGCAAGAAAGATCCAAGTCATGGGTTCCTTCTAAGGTGATAAGTGGTTCACAATTGATTCATAGTTTTGGACAATCTAGTAGAGATTGTAGTACACTACCTCCTAATTGGAGGGATGACTTATCTTGGTTATCAAAATGATTTTCCCATGGTGAGTGCACTAATGTGTATGGTTACACATTGGACAGGACCTATGATGAATCGTGACATTAACTATTGGGTAGTCATGATTCACTATGCTACTATATTGTGTGAACTCTCAACCTCGAGAGGATATTGAGTTTATACTAAAATCAACAGGAGACTTTGACTTATGGGTGTGACCACAAGATGGTCACTTATTTCCTACGAATTTAGTCATTATGGATGGAGACTGATGATAATAGATATCCTTAATAGAGGTACCTTGATATCTTATGAAGTTAAGATATCATGTCCACTTAAGTGATCCTAAAGACATGTGATTAGGAAAATTATGGTCATAGTAATTCCTTTCATGGAATTTGACATATATTTTTTATGAGTTAGAATATGTTAATTAATCACATAATATGGGGATATATAACTCAAGAATTGGAGAATTAATCTTGAGATGTTGATAGCATTACCTTGTTAGATTATGGACACCAATTCATAGGGAGTTTACATGCGGTGGATAGTAAGCCATGGACTCGAGCTTTACCTTGTTGTAATTTCATAAGATATTAGAGTGTAACTGAGTTTTTTTAGTGGAATGATGAGTTAACTTCATAATTGGATTCTGAGGGAGCCATTATTTTGCTATGACTCCTAATGGTCTCTACTTAAGCTCCTATTTCATGATGACACTTTAGTTTGAGGGATTTTGAATTTATAGTTCATAAGTATGCATAAGGGCATTTTGATAAAAATGTAGGATTGCACTAGATCTCATGAATGAACTTTTTTTATTTGACTAATATATTAATTTGATCCTAATAGTGTTAATTAATTAATTAAGAACCAAGTAGCCTAGATTAGATGACTCAAGCCTAAGTTGGGCTTAAGTCACTTAAGACACATAGGAGCCTATAAATACCTCGTTAGGAGTTAAGACTTCAAATTTTTAACATTATCTTCCAAAAAGAGTAAGTGAAGCCCTAGCCATCCTCAAAAGAGAAAAGTCCACCCTTTTTTTTATGCTAAGTTATGTGAAGGGAAAGATCTAGTGAAATATCGTTGGGTAGATGATATCTACGACTACTATCACAAATTTTACATTTTCTTTGGATTGGATTCAATTTAGGAATATTCAGATTGCAAGTATTGTTTTTCTAATCTTTAGATCTACTTTTTATAATTGTTTTTATTTTCATTGTTTTTTGATGTGATAGATCTAGAGGTACCTAGGATTGGATTGTACGCACCCTACATGATCTAGGGTTAATAATCTAGGATTCCTAATAACTGGAATCAAAGCCTTAGGTTAGGTTCTTGCTTGCTAGATTTGTTTTAGGGTGCATTACCTCTGTTTTGCAAGGTTATATTATTCATCTCATGACCCAGAGATGAATGTGGTTGATTCCTAATATGATGTTTATATTTGTGATTGTGATTGATTACTATGTAGATCAGATTGTAACTCTGTAACTCTCTTGCCAAAATTAGGTAGCATTTTTCAAGAAATATACCTACAAAGGTTGAAATTTTCCAAACTAGTCAATATGTCTAGAAAAGGCTAACCAATCAAACATGTCTTAGGAGGGATTAGCAACAAAGGCTAAGAAAATACTTCACCATAAGTCCACTGTAAAGTAAAAGTTGATTACTGGATAATAATTATTGATACTATAAAAATAGTTGTTAGTAGGTATATAGGTAATGCCTCATTTATTATTGTAGAATCTATGGCTTTAAGAGATGGCATGTTAGCTGCCAAGAACAATAGATCTTAAACCTAGAGATTGAGGGTGACTTGAGAATAGTTATAGATTGTAATAATAAAAAAGTAATATTTCTAGTTCTATTATGTTATTAATGGAGGATATTTGAAAGTTATCTTAGGATCTAAATATTACGATTGTCATCATATTTAGAAAGAAACAAATAGGATAATAGATTGTTTAACCAACAGGTTATTTGTAATTTAGAATCAATTATTTGATGGTCAAATTTTTCTAAAGATGTTATAAAGTTTAGTTTCGAAGATTATTGTGGTTCATCTTTCAATCAAATTTGTAGGTATTCTACTTCATAGTTGCCTTTCATAATAATAATAATAATAATAATAATAATAATTATTATTATTATTATTATTATTATTGTGGTTCATCTTTCAATCAAATTTGTAGGTATTCTACTTCATAGTTGCCTTTAATAATAATAATAATAATAATAATAATTATTATTATTATTATTATTATTATTATTACTGGAGAAAAATCATAATACAAGCCAAGACCATAACATTTATGAAAAAAGATAGCAACAAAGGTTAAACTGTTTGAAACGATTTTCTATTTTAAGAAAAATAAAATAAAATAAAAGTTTTTAAATTAGTGGCCAATTTTAAAATATTATTTTCCCTAAAAATAAATGAAACATGGGGATACATCTCTTATGGAGTAACTACCCATATCTATAGACGTCAAACATTTTTTCTTGGTGTGATAACTACCCTTAGTCTTCTTTGATGGTAAGAAAAGAAAAAAAATAGAGATATGCTGCATTAATTATAAAGAGATAAGGGTCTCTAGTTTATAAGAATAGGTTTGTGAGTTCTATCAGTGTATGGACATAAGGTCTTAGAAAGACTAGCCAACAAATCCCTATTTTGTATGAATTTGATTGTCATGGCTAGAGATACGATCTTGGACTTTTATTTTATTGCTTGCAATTTAGGTGATTTTTTTTTCTAACATTTGGCATCAAAGCAAGGTTCGTTGGTTAGGCTTTAGATTCAGTATTTA
The DNA here is from genome assembly GCF_030704535.1 of Vitis vinifera. NCBI lineage: Eukaryota > Viridiplantae > Streptophyta > Magnoliopsida > Vitales > Vitaceae > Vitis > Vitis vinifera. The sequence goes on along the minus strand of NC_081821.1, from coordinate 13,164,831 downwards.
TTATCTTAAAAGAATTAAGTTTTATTTTCATATTTGATGAGAGAAAATTATTTCCATACTCATTAGGTATTTCTGATTTAATCCATATGGAGAAAATTCATTAGACATTTCTCATACGGGATGTAATGCTTTTCTGGAATTGGCTATTATGTTTTTTTGGAGTTGGTTATCTCATATTATCTAGTTATTTGGCAATGATATGTATAAGAGTTATGTATTGGAGATATATCTGGTTATTCTATTAAAGATATATCTGGTTATTGGTTATCTCTTTAGTTCTCATATTTATCTATTGAAATTGTTAAAAAAAAAAAAAAAAATTCCTACAACTAACAGAATGAGGGATTCAACTCGTGATTATGTGTTGCCCCTATTGAACTAGGATAATGCCTGAATTGGACTAAGGCCCATGATTTGTTAAAAGTTGTCTCCTCTAAACTAAAATGTTGGCTCCATCATTGTGAACATGTATAGATAAAAATTTTATAAGTAGTATTTAGAAACATTACTTATATTTGTTTAACATTAATTTTGGTAATTTTTTATGTCATGCTAGAGTAACATTTGATTAATTAAGTAATAACCACAACATTCTTGATTATGATAATGTTAAGTGACAAAGGAAAGTTTATTTTTATCATATAAAATTAATGACATCAATATTTGTAAATAACCATAAAAATGATAATTTAACCCCACAGGGTAATTATTATGTTTTGTGTTTATTTAGGATGGGATGGTAAAAAAAAAAAACATTGTTGCCTAGAGGCCTAAAATTACCAGTCCCATTATAAAGTAATTAAAAAGTAATAATAATTTGTGTGTCATATTCTATTCCCATAGGAAAGTTTATGATCACGTGTTGATTTTTGTTGATTGGATTAATTTACAAGACTAAATTTTAATATTTGCTTCATTGCATATTAGTAAGATTTGTCATTTATTTTGCAGTTTAATCTATATTTATTCCAAATTTTGATTCATCTTGTATACCTTCCTTGAATGGTGATAATTATGTTGATTGGAATGAGAAAATTCTCTTTACATTAGGGTGCATGGACCTTTAGCACTTCATGTGGATGAGCCATTGGTTCCTATGAAATCAAGTACCCAAATTGAGAGAGCATCATATGAACGTTGGGAGCGATCTAATCACTTAGGTTTGATGTTTGTCAAGTCTAATATTGGGAAAAGTATCTATGGTTCAATTCCTGAATGTGCTAAGGTGAAAGAATATCTCAAAGCTATTGAGCAACAGTTTGAGACTTCTGGTAAGGTTGTGGCTAACTCCCTAATGACAAAGATGTGTTCAATGAAGTTCAATGACACCAAAGGAGTGCGTGACCACATAATGGAAAAGAGGGATATTGCTACTTAACCGAAGTCATTGGAAATTGAGATGTTCAAGTCATTTTTTATTCACTTCATTCTTAATTCTCTTCCATCCAAGTATGGAACTTTTAAGATTTCATACAACATACATAAGGAAAAATGGTCTATCGATGAACTTTTGACCATATGTGTACAAGAGGAAGAGAGACTAAATCAAGAAAGGATTGAAAGTGCTCATTTGGTAAGAAAGGTAAAGGATAGCAAAAGACACCTCTTAATTATGTTAATAAGGGCAGCATCAAGTGCTTCTTTTGTAAGAAGAAGGGACACATCAAGAATAGTTGTCCTAAATTTAAGGCTTGGTTTGAAAGAAAGGTAATCTCATCTCTTTAGTGTGTTATGAATCTAATATGGTTTATATTTCTTACAACTCTTGGTGGATTGATTCTGGTACTACAATCCATGTTGCCAATACCATGTAAGACTTCTAAAACCAAAGGAAACCAAGGAAAGTGAACGCTCTATTTATTTAGAAAATCAGATAAGTTCACATGTTGAAGTGGTTAGGACCTACAAACTTGTTCTTAGATCTAGCTTTGTTTTAGACCTTGAAAGAACCTTTTTTTTGTTTCATCATTTTCTAGGAATCTTAGTTTTAGTTTTGAGACTTTTACCATATGGTTTTAGTTTTAAATTTGTTGGTATTTCAATTAATTTGGTCAAAGACAATGTTGTTGTTGGTGATAGTATTTAGGATATTGGTTTATTCAAACTCTATTTAAATCATAGTTTTAATCATAGCCTTACAACTATGCATGGAAATGTTGGCATTAAGCATGGTGTTATAAATGAGAAATCCTCCATATTGTGGCACAAGAGATTAAGTCATATCTTTATTAAAGGAATTAAAAGATTGGTAAATGATGGAGTCCTTAAGGCTTTTGATTTTACTAATTTTGATATGTGTGTGGATTGCATTAAGGGAAAGTATACCAATAGGACTAAGAAGTAGAATGCCAAGAGGACTTCTGATGTTTCAGAGATCATACACACTAGCATTAGTAGTCCTTATGATATGTACTCAAATGGTCAAAGATATTTTATCACTTTTATCGATGACTACGCATGACACATGTATCTCTTTTTGCTTTATGATAAGTGTGAAGCACTAGAAGCTTTCAAAATCTATAAAGCAAAGGTAGAGAAACAATTCGATAAACAAATTAAGATGTGAAGTCAGATAGAGGTGGTGAATATTATGGTAGATATATGTTGGGATTGAGCCACTAAAAGCAAGACATGATGTAACAAAGTTAGATTTAACTATCCCTTTGCTATTCCCTTGGTGTATTGACATTGATTTGAGCATTCAATCCATGTCTCTTATATTGTACATGACTTGGTTGCATTAGGAGTTGTACAAAAGATACAAGTCATGGATTCCTTGTAAGTAGATAAGTTGTCCATAGTCGATTCATAGATTTGGGCAATCTAGTAGTGCACCACCTTCTAATTAGAGGGATGGTTTTCCTTGGTCATCGGGATAAAATTCTCATGGTGAGTGCACTAGTGTATGTGATGCATATTGGACAAGACCTACTATGAATCATGACACAAGTCTATCGATTATCATGATTCACTAGGCCACCATAATACATGGACTCTCAACCTTGAGAGCATATTGAGCCTGTGTCAAAATCAATAAAAGGATTTGACCTATGGGTGAGACCCTAAAGTGATCATATATCCCTATGGATTTGGTTACTATTGATGGAAATTGGTGGCAATAGGTATTCTCAATAGAGGCACCATGATATCTAATGGGATTGAGACAAAGTGTCTCATTGGGTGATCCAAAGGACATGTGATCATGAAATCTATGGCCACGGTAATTCCTTTAGTGGAATTTGACATACGCTCTTTGGAGTTAGAGTATGTCAATTGATCATATAATAAGTGGGATTTGTCACTCAAGGATTTGAGAGGTAATCTTGATAGGTGATAGCACTACCTTGTTAGATTACAGATACTAGTTCATGGGGAGTTTGCATGCTATAGATGATAGGTCACAGACCTAAGCACTTGGTGTCTCATTATAATATATATATACATATAGTACTAGAGTGTAGTTTACTCTTTGTAATGGGATGTTGAGTCAATTTCAAAATTTGATTATAAGGGAACCAATACTCTTATAAGTTCCAATGGTCTCTGCTCTGAGCTCATATTCCTTGTTGACATGGCTTATGATGGTTGGATTTAGTTCACTTTTGTGCATAAGAGCGTTTTGGTAATTACACAAAGTTGCACAGGGATAAGTGAGTAGTATCTCTGGACTGGGCTAATTGATTATTTAGGCCTTGTATTGTTAATTTATCAATTAGAAACCTTTTTGGGTTAGATTAAGTTACCAAGCCTATGGTGGGCTTAAGTCACTTAAGCCTAGTAGGAAGCTTACAAATACCCCTTTAAGGGTTAAGGTTTCCAAGTTTTGCTATTCTCCACTTCAGTCTAAAGAGAGAACCCTAGCCTCCACCCTTGAGATCTCCATCATCTCAGTGCCTAGACACAAGGAAGACTCATCGGGTGGTCGATCATGGTGTTTACGAGATCCATTATGACTTTGGAGTTATCTATATCGATTGAAATTGATCCAGGAACATTCAGATCAAAGATATGTGGCTTTGTTCTCTATATCCATGTTTTTTATGATATCCATATCATTTTTTAATACTTGTTTATATATTATGATAGATTTATAGAGTTTAGGATAGATTTGCATGCACCTTACATGATCCAAGGCATGAGAAAAGAGTAATCCAAGGTTCCCAACTATACACTGAAAAATGACAATTATCTAGTCCATTTTACAAGGTTTCTATAGGAACACGACATTGTTGCCCAATACACAATGCCTGGCTCACCATCCCAAAATGGTGTGGCTAAAAAAATGAAATCGAACCATAAAGGACATGGTTAGGAGTATGGTTAGTAACTTCAATCTCCCATTATTCTTGTGAAGTGAAGCCATAAAGACAACAACATATTTACTAAATCGGGTTCCAACCAAGGCAATTCCTAAAATGCCTTTTGAGTTATGGAAAAGTTGGAAACCCAGTGTAAGACATGTACATGTATGGGGTTGCCTCGCTAAAGTTAGAGTTTATAATCCACAAGAGAAGAAATTAGACTCAAGAATAGTTAGTAGATATTTCATTGGCTATGTAGAAAAGTCTAAGGAATACAAATTTTATTATCTTTCTTATACTATGAAAATTATAGAAACTCATAATGTAAGGTTTTTGGAGAATGATGTGATTAGTTGGAGAAATGAACCTACTCTTGAGTCTTTAAGTAGAATGATTGTTTTCCCAAATAGTCATCAGGATTCAATAATCTAGGAGACACCAATTGTTAATGAACCACATCATGGGGATATTATGATGGATTCAATTATTCAACATCCTCAATAAGTGAATGTTGATATAACATTAAGAAGATTTACTAAAGAAAGAATACTTGACATTTCTTCTGATTATGTTGTGTACCTACATGTATATGACATTAATATTGGTGTTAAAGATGACCTTATTACGTTTTCACAAGCCATGGGTGGAAGTGAATCCACATTATGGTATAATACCTTGATAAATGAGATGAATTCAATGGATAATAATCAAGTCTAGGATCTTGTTAAGTTACCTAAAGGTGCAAAGGCCATTAATTGTAAATGGGTTTTTAAAACTAAAAGAGACTCTTTGAGCAATATTGAAATATATAAGGCAAGACTTGTAACTAAAGGATTCAATCAACAAGAAGGAATTGATTATCATGATACCTTCTCTCTTGTTTCAAACAAGGATTCATTTCAAATAATCATAGCATTAATGGCTAATTTTGATATGGAGCTACATTAGATGGAAGTGAAAACAACCTTCCTTAATGGAGATTTAGAGGAAGCGGTTTACATGAAACAACCAAAAGGGTTCATCTCAAATGGAAATGATCACATGGTTTACAAGTTTAAGAAATCTATATATGGATTAAAACAAGCATCCCATCAATGGTATTCAAAGTTCCATGATGTTATTTCTTCATTCGGTTTTACGGAAAATGTTATGGATCAATGTATATACCATAAGGTTAGTGAGAGCAAAATAATTCTTAATCCTATATATGGATGGGATTTTTCTTGCTTCAAATGATTTGGGCTTGCTTCATGAGGTGAAGTGATTTCTCTCGCAACAATTTGATATGAAAGATATGGTTGAAACTTCTTATGTCATTGGCATAAAGATTGTGAGAGATAGATCCGAATGGATATTATGACTATCTCAAGAAACCTATATCAATAAAGTGCTTGAGAGATTTTGTATGAAGGATTGTTTACATGGTATTGCACTGATCGTCAAATGTGACAAATTTAGTTTGAACTAGTGCCCAAGTAATGATTTAGAGAAGAAAAAGATGAAAAAGATTCCTTATGCTTCTGTAGTTGGGAGCTTAATATATGCTAAGGTACATACATGGCTTGAAATTTCTTATCCAATAAGAATGTTAGACAAATATCAAAGTAATCTAGGTCTGGAACATTGGAGAGCAACAAAGAAAGTCATGTGATAACTTAAAGGGACTAGGGACTAAAAGCTTACATACAAGCGATCTAGTTCTTTGGATGTGGTTGGATATTCAGATTCTGACTTTTTGGTTGCCTTGATTCTAGAAAGTTGACATCTAGATATGTCTTCTTATTAGCTGGAGGGGCCATTTCATGGAGAAGTGCAAAGCAAACATTGGTTGCTACTTCAACCATAGAAGTAAAATTTTTATAATGTTTTTATGGTCCCACATTTTTCACATGCATTCCCACTTGATGGCGAGACTCATTTTTTTATTTGTGAAAAACTAATTTATAAATATCGGAGTCACGACTTATTATTATTTTAAGGGAAAACAAAATAAGAAATAAAACCCTAAAAAATTACTCTTGATTTTGGAAAAGCATGTCTTTGAAAACCCAAGTCTAAGTCTGGGGATTAGGTTACCTATCGGGTAGGTATCATAATGGTGGCACCCTTCCAAGCCCTAAAATTGGTCTCTATAAAGTAAGTTGAAGCAATTATGGAAATTAATAGGTAAATCAGATCAAAGTATATATCAAAACATACACACTCAATAAGCAAAAATCATAGAAAATGAAGAACATACATTTATAGCTTGTTAAGTGCTTCCATAAAACAAAAGAATTAGTTCACAAGTAACAATATCATAACATATACAATATGCATTCCACCCAAGATCAATAAGCAAGGACATATCAACATAAAGATCAAACAAAGCAAAACCCACTAATAACACGAAGTAAGCATACATGCTAATGTACACAAAGAAGTAAGGGAAGGAAGCGTGCCTTGGTAGCATTTAAAAGTGATTTAAAAAAAAATAAAGATTAAGTAACGCATAATAAATATCAAATTGCACTATAAGCATTACATACTGATAGAATTTCAACACATCAAACAAGAAATTGTAGACAAAGTTCACCTATAGACCTTAATTTAAATAAAAATGTAAGGGGAAAGTTTGCATACCTAGTTTAGCAAGCATAACATTTCTTCCAAGGGCAATACTTAATTTATAAAATACAATAACATTGACTTTAAAAGGAAGACTTAAATCTAACCAATTACATACATACTAATAAGAAATTAAATATGATTATAGAAACATGATCAAATTCGGAATCTTACGAAATCAAAATGTAATTTTAGGTCACTTTGTATGATTAATTACTCCTCCACTCCATAATTCCTAATATTGTGAAGAATTGAAATATCCCCTAAATGATTTATGCTTTGATTTAAGAATTCGTTATTTAAGTAGATGGAAATCAGATAGGAGAAACAAAATTCATTTTTAAAGTCATTTGATAGGTTGGGATTTGTTAAGTTCCATTTTGATCTTCACAAATTTATCCACAAGTCCCCATTAATTGGAGTCATGAAATTCAATTCATGTTTATTATTTTTAAAACATTTTTAAAACATGATTACCAAATGAAATTAGGTAAAATTCATTTATAGAAAATAGGAGTTTAATGGCCTAAAAGGGCTAGATTATTTTAAATGGAAAACTAAATGATTATAAAAGCATTCGAAACTAATTTTAAAACAATAGATTATTTAACATGTATAAAGTGTCATTTTGAAGTTCAATGATAAAAAACAAGGGTGAGAGAGTTTGCAAAACATTTAGGGACATTTTATGTCTTATATGAAAATAGGAAATCGGGTTTTTCTTAAATAAAGAGTTTTATTCCAAAGCCCAATGTTATGCAACCTTGTCCAAGAGCTTTCAAAAAATAGAATTTATTATTTCACAATCAGATTTTAAAGTTAATAAAATTTGATAAGTTTAGATTATGATGATCAAAAGCTATATGATGATATTTTATTTCTTTCCTATGTTTGTGTAGATGGTAATCTACTGGTTATCTAGATCAATCGCTTACAATCACTTGCATTAAAATATTGGTTTATTGAATTATATAATCAATTATTTCCTTTTCTTGCTTAAACTATAAAATCTGGATATCCTAACCTTCCTCAACCTTCTTTGCATCCGTCATTACTTCCTAGAATTATTGTTCATTCATTTGTTTCTTATCTATTCAACCATTTATGTAATGTCCCAAAAATCTATCCCAATATCACCAAAATCCATCACATAAAATTACAAGTGAATAGGATAATAACCATGCAAACATTTAAAGAAATAGAATTCGATCATTATTGACCTTCCAAGATACAATTAGAACAAAAAGAAAGAATTATGCTATGAACCTGAATTCTAAATATAATATTCAATCACTTTTAGAGTACACAATTCACACTAAATCATTCATTCAATTTCACATAATTGATGAAATCTAAAACCAATCCAACCAATTCTCACAATGACTAGGGGGATTTCAAACTTTAAAAAAAAAATAAAAATGGACAATTTACATTCTCAAGATAAATTAATCAATGCCAATCAACAAATACTTGGGAATATCATCAACTAAATTCATAATCAAAACATACCAGGGTAAGATTAAATTTGTATAAATCAATTTCTAGTATAATTAAATCAATTCAATTTAATAAAGGTGCATTTAAATCTCAATCTAATTAGACCAGTCTAGGTTAGTGAAGACATGATATGAATTTCAATTAGATTTAATCAATTCAAATAAATAGACACGTGACATGAATTTCAACTTGATCAAATTAACTCATTTTAACAAATGTAAATCCTAGGTTCCTAAATTGAATTTAATCAATACCAAACAATTGGGTAAATCCTAATTTCTAATGGGAATAGATTGATTTAACATAGCAAAGGCAAAAATCCGAGTCTCTAATTTAATTCACCCAACATAGATCAACATAAACAAACCTAAATTTTTAATTGATTTCAACTAATTCAGGCTAACAAAGAATGAAAATCTGGATCTTCAAATTCAATATGGTTAATACAAAATAACAAAAATAAATATGGATTTATAGTGTAATTAAATTAATCTAAGCTAATAGTGGTAGAATTTAGATTTCTATTTGAATTTAATTAAAACAAAATTAACAGGATCAAACTCATATTTCTAATTAATTTAAGTCAATTCACATTAACAAAGGTGAAAAACCTGGATCTCTAGTTTTATTGAGTTGATATAAATCAGAAAAAATAAATCTAATTTCCTAATTAAACTAAATTAATTCACATCAATTGAATCTAGACTTTTAATCATATTAAACCAACATGAATCGATAGAACAAACTTTATTTCCTGATTAAATAAAAATGTTTCATGTTAACAAAATCTGAATTTCCAATCATATTAAATTAATACAAATCTACCAAGACTAGCCTAATTTTCTAATTAAACTAAATTGATTCATACTAATAGAATCTGAAGTGGAAAATTCAAGGTGGATTATAAACCAAAAATTCCTAGATAACAATAAATCCATTCAAATTATTGAAGATACAATTAATTTTTTTATTATACTTAAATTATTCTAAAATCATCAGACAATCATTATAAAATAAAATTATAGAATGATTAAATTTATTAGAATCAATGAGACAATAGTCTCACTGCCCTAGGTTTCCCAGAATTAACAAGAATTTAAAGACAAAACTACAATAAAAATCTTGCCTATAATCTATTCCAAATTGATATATGTATATATAAATTACTGAAAATAATGGCCTAGGATTCTATAAAGATGATCAGGATCAAGGTAGAAAATACAGAAACCACAAAAAAATCATTCCAAAATTCCCACACAACTAAAACCAATACATATCCATAATAGATTAATGAAATACAATCACAAGCTTTAAAGTAATTCGATCTAAGCAAAGAAACAAGAACAATAAAAACAAAGAGTCATAGGCTTGATTTTTGTGAATACATGAAGAAATGTAAAGAAATTGGAATCTGAAAAACAGATGTAATTTGCAAAATCAGATGGCCTGAAGCTCTATGACACAACAATTTCTAATGGAGCTCTCAATCTTCACTTTCTTCATCCCAAACTCTTAAGCCTTTTCTCTGTCTTTCTAAATTTTCTCTCAAGTTCTCTCTCAGTCCTCGATGAATGAATGAACCCAAGATCCTTAGTAGGGACGATTTCTCTTTTTTTATACTGCCTTTGGAAACCCCTAGAAAATAGGTCAATGATCACTCCTCACGTGGCTTCTGTAGACCCTCAATTTTGTCCCTTTAGCACATGTCTTTAAAATTCGTTTTCAATGCTTCACAATAGTTCCTTGGTGGCCCATGGCTACTCATACCACTTACCTTTTTCTGAGTCACCTCGGAGACTTTGGTTGAGGGATTATTTGATCCCTTATTGTGACCCTTGGCAGCCCTAACTTAGACTTAGGCTTTTCTTGTTTTTTTTTAGGATAGCTTTTAGATACACTTGGCCCATTAGGCACCACACTAGGCCCACTTAGTCTCATCATAGGCCGTTTAGGCACACTTGGCCCATTTGGACATTTTTAGTGTGACTTGTATGACTTGCATGGTTACATGGCTTTTAGGCTCGGCTTTTGTTTATTGGTTTATTTTTATTTTATTTTATTTTATTTTTTAGTTTTAGTTTTATGAGGTTATCTTCCTCTTTATATTATTTTCCTTAACTTATTTATTTATTTATTATTTATTTTTATTTATTTATTTATTTATTTTTACCATTTCCTAATTTATTTACTTGCTTATCTATTCATTCAATTATTTAACTTCAAAAATTTCATGTTTTTGCAAGGAAACTTACCATTGGAGTTTAAGGAAGGTGGGACTCTCCTTGGAAGGTTTTGGAGGGGAATTTGAAATTGGGAAGATTGCTTTTGATTGGAAGATTTAAAAAAAGAAGAGAAGAAGAAAGGAAATAGGAGAATTTTCCTTTTTAGAAACAAATTTAGGTCTTGAGGGGTGATATATATAGGTGAGAAAATGAAAAGAATGGGGGGTGGAAGAACGTATTGGAGTCTTGGTAGGGAAAAGAAGGAAGATAGCAGGAAAGGAGATTTTTTTTTAAGAGACTTTTAGCACGCTGAGTGTAGAGGAGGAAATTCTGAAGATTTTTGGAGATCGTCTTGAGGGGAAGTATAGAGAGAGGGACTGACAGCACGCATCCTTCTCGTTTGAAGCTGAGCAATTCTCCTCAAAGATTGGCTCTTCCAGGTATGGTCACGTGAAATTCGCATACTCTCATCTTTATATGATCCTGAATATTATTCTGCAAGTCCCGATGTCATCTTATTGATTGTTGTGGAGAATTAGGACTGATTTTTCTCTTGCTGAATATATTTAAGCGTGAGCATGCTTTGTTTTGGTTTCTGATTTTTAGTCTTTTTAATCTCTATTGTTAATGGCTGATGTATGGGATTGTCGTTGATATTGATATCCAAGAACCGTTCTCTTGTTCTCCAGAATCTCCACCATTTTTTTTAAGCCCTTTTGAAAACAATGAATTGTGGCTTGCTTGTTCAGTTGTCTTTAACTCTGCTACCTTTTTTTTTGGATTAATTTTTTTTCTTGTCTTCTATTCCTATGTATTTCTTCCTTCCCCCTTCTTTGGCGTTTTGGGCTATGGAGACCATGACGACATGAGTATTCCATGAAAGGTGGAAACTTTATAAGGGCTGTGCAGAATATGGGCTGTTTGTGAGGTTTGGCACGTGATTATAGATTGTTGAATCAAATTGGGTATTTCTTCTTCAAGGCAAGAAAGTTGTTAAACCGGGTTCCAGATGAGATTTAGTTGGATTCAGAACTTGCTTATATTTCTGGGTTTCTCTGCTCGTGGTATTATGGGTTGGAATCCTAGTAGGCTTTTTCTTGTCTCAATAGTGGCAATACCTTCAATCAAAACTACTGTCATGGAGGAATAATATTGCAAATATCATTAGCATCATTCAAGCCAACAAGATATATAGAGGTGTTGAGTTTGTTTTCCGAATGTTTATTTCGACTGATGAGGTCCAGTTCGATGCGGCAACAATGATATGTATTAAGTGTGGGAATGAAGAGAAGAGCAGATCTGGTGTCTGTGGATAACCCGGGTGGAACAGGATACAACTTTGTGGATGATACAAAGCTGTTGGTGAAGACTGGTGTAGAGGCTGCAGTTGATTTGACTATATTGTTGAAGGAGATTTTCAACAAGGAATGAAAGCCTCCAGCAGAGTCTTCTATACATAGTGGCAGAATCTTATAGAGGAAAATTTGTCGTCATTCTTGGATTAGCAGCTATGGAAGCCATAGAAGCATGAAACTTGAGGCTCAAATTTAGAGGAGTTGCATTGGGAGATAGTTGGGTCTCCCTAAAAGATTTTGTGTTCCCATGAGGTCCTTTTCTCAAAGACACGTCAAGGATTGATAACCAAGGCCTACAAAATAAAAAATAAAAAAAAATCAAATCAAATAGTTTAACTAGGAAGATTAAGCGATAGCGCAGGAAATCTGATCAAGAACTTGTTTTTCTCCTTAGAAGTCGTTTTCCAGTAATGGCTTATTGTAATTCGAAGTTCGACTTGAAGAATTTCAGTATCCTTGATTATATTCTTGTTCCATAATCAGAGGTTGAGGCTGTTTCTTATATACTCAAGTGTCCAATGATAGTGTTCATCAACTCCAAAAGCAGAGGATCCAATTGGCAAGGGGAATTTATAATGATTCAGATGTATATTTCCTAGATGATCTCTTTAGTGCAGTAGATGCACATACAGTTGCAATTCTTTTCTATGAATGCGTCGTGGCTGCCCTTGCTCATAAAATCGTCATTTTAGTGACTCATTAAGTGGAGTTTCTCTTTGAAGTTGACAAAATTCTGGTTGTGGAAGCTGGACAGATAACTCAATCAGGAGGCTGTGAGGAGCTCTTGATATCCGGGCTAGCATTTGAGTAGCTTATAAATGCATATAAGAATGTAGTAATAGTACTGGAATTTCCAAATAATGTACAAATAGAACCTCAAAAATTGGATCAGAATTTGCTAGAGAAGTCTCATGGATCTTTCTTCACCGAAGAAAACAGGGAAGTAAAGACTTCTATGAAGGGACTGCCTAGGGTTCAGCTTACCAAAAAAAGAAGAAGAGGCAGAGATTGGAGATATTGGTTTATTGAGAACCTGTTGAACCTTGATAACGAATTGGATGATGAAGACATCACTATCAAAAGGTTGTCTTGAAAGTAAATGGGCAACAAGATGATTATCAACAAGTCGAAGCAAATCAGATTAGCCCAAGTTGCACAATTGATAAAAGCAGAAAGGGATGTACAGAAAGCTATTGTCATATTTGATTCCGTAATAGCAGAGTATACTAATGAGTTCCAGCAAGGAACATTTGGTTTTTGTGTATCCCATATCAGGACAAACAGGCATAATGACAACTCAAATAAAGAAGGTCTAACTAAAGGCTATGAAAGTAAGGTGGGGCAGGGGTTCCGAATTGATATGAGTCTTGATATCATGTCTGATGAACATGTATTTGGGTTGCAGCAAGTATCTTTTAGCTATGATAGTAAAGCAACCGGAAATGTGGATGAGACTTTTTGCAAGGAAGAAAAGGTTATTTAATGACTTACTGACAACCAAAGGTAACATAAAGGGTTTATGGGCCTCATGTTGGACAAGCTGAAATTTCCAGTGATGTTCAACCACTTGTACAATCAGCTTTGGATGGATATAATGTCTCTATTTTTGCTTATGGCCAAACCCGATCAGGAGAGACACGCACTATGGAGGGACTTAGTCAATGATTGAGGCTTATATGCTCGATGTCTTGAGGAGTCGTTGATTACTACTCAAAAAGTGTTATTTCATAGCTTGTAATTAACTCTTTTAAACACTTTTGAGTAGTAGTTATTGCCTTTTAACCCAATTAACATGTTAAGGACCCTTGCAATCAATTCTAATCAAATTGTGTTAAGTTTTGGTGTTTTGATAGCTTTTTGATCACCAAAGTAATCCAAGATTGAGGAGAGTTATTTGGAATCCATGGCAAAGAAATGGAAAGCTCAGAAACATGAAGAACTGAAGCTTTGAAGTCCTTTGCCATAAGCAAATCCAGAATGCAAGGAGAGGAAGCAAAGAAAAATCGGCCATGAAGCATTCTTGATGTCAGTCATGTCAGCCACTTTTGGAGCACTTCCTGGAGTTCAATTTATGCATGCTATATTTCGTTTCGAAGCTCAGGAAGTCAACAATCCAATGCTTCAAACGGTGTGCAATTCGGAGTTGAAATGAAGGAGTTACAGCCATTGGAAGCCAATCACTCCAAGCTGAAGGAAGAATTTTGCACAGCGCTGCGAAATCAGCCTTTTGCTGCGAGAATTTCGCAGCCATTTTGCACAGTGCACGGGTGTTCTCCTGAAGCTTCCTGATAGTTGCGACCGACTCTTTTAGATCTTTTCTTCAGATATTTTTGTATAAATTTCCATTTTCTCCTTGTATTCAGCCACTCATGTAATTCCTTAGCTAGGAAGTATCCAAGGAAGGGTAAATTACCTTCCTATATAAACTCTCTTGTAAACACTAAAAAGGAGACGCTCGGGGAGTTAAAATGATGTAATCCAACGGGATATAGATACATAAATATATAGAATATACAGAGCCTTGCTCTGTTGTTTTTCCTTCTCTTTCATTTTCATTTTCTTGCTAGCCAAACAAACTCTGAGGATTTTTCCTCAGAGGATGAGAGGCTAGGCTTTTTGTCTCTTGGAGCTAAGGTAACCGGGTAAGTTTCCACTTGCATAAATTGGAAGTTTTATTGTTTTAGTTTTTAATGAAGAGAAAGTGTGACCCGTTAATGGTTTTTATCTTTTTAGTTAACTTAAAACGCCTTCAATTCACCTGAGCCAACACTTGGTAAGGCAAGTGATCTCCGTCCATGGAGATTCACTAGTTTATCTCTTGCGAGCTTTTGGGAGGTGGTTTGAAGGTAGGATTTTCTAGAATAGCCAACACTTGGTAAGCTTTTGGACTCCAAGGAGACATTCATTAGTTATCTCTTGCGAGCTTGAGACGGGTAATCCAAGGTTAAAGATCACCTTGAATGGCAAGTGCTAGGTGAGAAGTATGAGCCATTGCAAGGTGCATCAGTGAGAGGGATTTAGTGTTTGAACCCATTAATGGGAAGCATCTGTATAGCACCGATTAGAGAATTAACTATATGTTAATTCTCTAATACGAGGAAAAGAAACAAGTGACTGGAACTCTCTTTTTTGTATGAGGAACCTGAGCCTAGTGATCTGAACTCCAAGAAACACTTTTCTTTGTAAGTAAAATCAGTTACTATTTTTGGTTAGTTTAAATCTAAACCTTTTTCATTCAAGCATCTTTATGTTTTCTTTTAAAGCTAACCTTGAAATGAAAAGGCACCAATTCAGCTTTGAATTAATATCATTTGTGAAATGAAAACCCATCCCAGTGGACGATCCTAGAGCCACTATGCTATAGTAGCTTTGTCTTTGCTACCCTAGTATATGGTGTAATAGGTTATAAATTTTGTTGATTACTCCCTCAATCAAGGAGCACCAGCTGGACACGAATCAGTTGAGACACCAATTGGGCACGAATTAGTTGTTTGATTTATCCAATTCAAATATTACTTCTACGTCTCGATTTAACTTCTTTGTCACAAATCTTTGAGCTCTACAATGAACAGATAAGGGATTTACTCTCAAAATCAAGAAACAATCTGCCAAATATCCGCATGGGGTTATCAGAATCCTTTATAGAACTTGTGCAAGAAGAAGTTGATAATCCTCGTAACTTCTTTAGAGTCCTAAACCAACAGTAGATCTATCAGAGTCGAGCTCAGCTTAGAGAGGCCTGATCATGGCTTACCAACTTCAGAGGAGGAAATAGTGCAACCACTTATCTTGATTCAACCATTGCTAAAAGATTCACCCATTTGGATTACGAATATCCAATTCATGCGTCAAAGAAATCATCGTCTCATTCTTGATAAATAAATAGAATCATAAGCAATTGAAATCTTTGAGGCTGATCAGAGAAAAGGAACGCTGGAAAAATGAATTACAGTTTCATTTTTACGAACTCCAAAAATCTGGTTGTTGTTGTCGGTATGGCTTTGCCCGTATTCGTCCTAAAAACAGTATGAGGTATTCATTGATGGCATCAAGAATAGTATATGTACACATCAGCGTGAAGGCTCTAAAGCTACTGGCAATTCAAGAGGTATTGGAATTAAGTCAGGATATGCAGTAGAAAACTTGTGTTTTTTTTTCAGATGGAGCTTTAAATGGTGGGTATATTGGGAACGATATGCAACTGGCGAAGGGACCCAACACTTCTGATGGCTGATTGACTAGCACGCTGTATGATAATTCATCCGAACCTTTGCAACAGTAGTCTGATCAACATCAGCAACCCCTCATTCAGGGTGATGGATATGGGATGAACGCTGCTAATCCTTCAAGATTTGCAACCTCCTATAATACTGTAACACCAGCTGAATCAATGATGAATATGCAGGAATTTGAATCCAATTAGCTTGCAGTAGATATCCAAAGCCAACTCCACTTTGATACTCAGCTAGTCGAATTTGCACAATGCACAACAAGTTGTACATATGAAGCCATCACCGGTCAGTCAATCAGAAAAGAAGCCACTAAGTCAGCAGCACCAGATTTTGATAAAGAACGACGCCTCTGGTCAGCTTCAGCAGACATGTGATCTAAGTAGTCAAGTAAGGGTTGAGTCTGGAAGAGAGCACCATAACGAAATTTTGAGTTCACAAGTTTCTGACCAGTTTTAACTTTCCGAGTTGCAGAATCAATCCCAGTAGAACCCTTATGAAGACCATCCTAGAGATGCTTAGTTGCACTCTCTATCATCTAGAACACAGTATGAGTGTTCATCGACATCTCAAAATTTACGCCACCCGTAAATCAGCAAACACAAACCAGGAACAACATTTTAAGAATCAAAAGCAGAAGCCTTCGTTCTTGCAATATGCTCTTTGTGCAACCTGGAAGGAAAATGTCAAGATTGCACTACTGTTCAAAAGTTGTGGAGGCATATGGATAGATGTAATCTGCCACAATGTTCATTCCCCCATTACCTGCATACCAAGGTTCTGATCCATGCTCGCCAACTCCTATAGATAGATCCTGCAAATCCCATGATGCTGTGAAGATAACTAGATTAACTTCAAAGGCTCCTTCAGTTGTTGAAACCTCAGAAGACCTGCAGCCTTTATCAAAACACATGAGAACAGAGTGACCTTCCAAATCTTTCTTGCTGAAAATGAGAGCTCTGCAGTATTGGTTCCTGTAATCATTGAATCTTATGTTCCACAGGATGTACAACACCAAGAATATTGACATGGTGATGATTAAGTATGTCAAATAAATCTGAGTTTATGAAAGTGGGGTGGAAGTTCTTGTGAACCATGGGCAGAGAAGTCCTCAGGTTAGTGAACTAAAGGAGGATAATTTGGATGATATCTGCAACCAAAGGTCTATTAGTAAACCTATTATATATGATGAGTTTGCTGGTCTTGCTAAGAAAGAAAATGTGAAACTTGAGAAAGAGAAGTGATGAAACCTTGGCAGTGAGAATTTAATTTGGAATACAAAAAGCCTGTCAGTGTAGAAAATTGGGAATTATGGACCTTCTGTTCAGTATCTAACCATTGTTGGGAAAATCCAGTTGAGTTTACAGATCAAGTTGCCTTTTTGATTGAAGCATTTGACAACTGAACACCTTCATAGTGAATTGGCTTCTTCTATCCATAATTCCCAAGCTCTACTCCCTCTTGGCCACCTTGCCACACATCATACTCCCAATGATTCTTCTTCTTATTTTTTATGATCTTATACATTTTAAATTTGGATTTCAAAATCCTTTTCATTAAAACAATTTCAGTTTTCTTCAAATTCCATCCTTAGGGATTTCTAGGCATAAAATTTAGATTTCAATGATCTTTTGCTGCCACTTTCCTTTAGGCATACATTTTCATTATTTTCAACTATTTTCAACTATTTTCATGGTTTTCTCGATTTTCAAC
The DNA here is from genome assembly GCF_030704535.1 of Vitis vinifera. Taxonomy (NCBI): domain Eukaryota; kingdom Viridiplantae; phylum Streptophyta; class Magnoliopsida; order Vitales; family Vitaceae; genus Vitis; species Vitis vinifera. The sequence goes on along the minus strand of NC_081821.1, from coordinate 13,146,907 downwards.
AAGCATGAATAAACTTCATGATTCCAAGTCATGGAATTTATGGAATCAACTCATGCGAAATTAATTAGGGCTTTGGTGGGGGCCCGACATTCATGATATCTTCTTCAATATTGTTTGCTTGATATGTTGATTTTTTATTCTTCTTGATGAAATATTTGAATTCACTTAATATTTATTGTTGAGATACCCTTGTTCCCATAAGATGTGTGGATGTTCGCTAATCAGGTATGCTCTTCTCACCTTGCAACTCTAAAATTCTATGAATGCGTACGTTATCATGAGCTATGATCCTGTTTGATGGCATGATTGATTGCCTTGATGTTTGTTTGATCATTTTTGACAAAACACATATTATGTGTCATATTTCCAAAACTAATCTCTCATGTTTTATGATAGCGCTTGGGAAGCCGTCCAGGTACGCATCCTTAACTTTCCTTCATTGTTATTCGATCTTGTTAGGCATGCAATATTCGAAATCATCTAGTCTACTTAGGTATCCATAATTAACTGATTAATGGCCACATCTTCCTTAACTTAATTAGTAGAGACCTTTTTAGAGCTTAGAGGGGTGCTACCTCTTAGAGGTACCTTCCCAATAGGTAACCTGATCCCCGGATCGAGACTTGGTTTTTTTCAAAGACATGCTTTTTCCAAAAATTATGGAGTCATTTTTTAGGGTTTTATTTCTTGTTTTATTTTCCCTTTAAAAATAAAATAAAATAAGTGGCGACTCCAACTTTTTTCCAAAAAATCAATTTTTCACAAATAAATAATAAAAAGCGAGTCTCGCCGATCGAGTGGGGACGCACGTGAAAAATGTGGGTCCACATCTTCACTCTCTCAATCCAATGCCATTGTCATGACTCTCAAAATCGTTCTTTTACATTCTTGGCCAAACAGGGCCTTAGAAAACCAACTTTCCCATTCTTCTGTATCACTTAATCATATACATTTGTTATATTACATGTTATTCTCATAGCTTAGAGATGCAAAGTAATAAAAAGAAATAAAAAATCAAAATGAAAACAAAGAAAAAAAATAAAAAATACATAATAAATAAAGTGAATAAAAAAAAATATGCATGGCCATGCACAATCTGCAAGATCAATGAGAACACCATGCTAGTCAAATTGAAGCTGTGAAGGTAGTTAAAGATGACCGCGTGTTGAAGATAGACACTCAAGACAGAGGCAGAGGTGACAAGCCTTAAGGTAGCTCCGACAAGGTGAATGAGGAGTAAATGGGACTGAATGCGACTCCAATGGTTGTTTTCTAGAGACACAACAAGTTGAACCTTCATTGATCAACCCTTAACACAGGTGATAATGAAGACAACGAGATAGTGTTCTGTTCGGGGGAGAAAGAAAATGAAACTGTAGGCTAGGTGGCTTTCAATTTGGAGAATAAGAAGATGAAGTTCTAATGGAGATGTGGTGTTCAATTTGGGAGAGAAGTGTTGGTTTAAGGGTATGGAAACAAAGGATTAGCCTAAAAGACACAAACAAAGAATAGAATGAATAGTAAGAAAAACTTATCGGCTAAGGCGTGACAAACACTGTCCTTGAAATAGATCCACCTTCCTTGAAGATGAACTTGGTACACTAGGGTACTAGTGGTCTATCTCTAGGATTCAACAACCAGATCTCACTTTTGGTTCACACTGTAAGCAAGACATGTAAAACTCAAGTTTTGAAAAAATTCCTCTAGATAGATATATGAAAGGCTCTTTGAAAAACTCTTTGAAAAATTGGTATTAAGAGAGTGAAAGTTGACATGTTTTTATAGGCCACTAACATAGTCCCAATGGGACACTACTTGTAATCAAAACATGAATCAAAGTGGAACGGGATTCTACTTATAAGTGGAACGGGACTCCACTAGCACAATCCTGATAAGACTCTTCCCAAAAATACAAGACTAATAGAATAAAATAAAACAAAATAAAAAAATATTTTGAATTTTTGTAAAAATTAGCTGAGATCGCTCGCGTACGCAGAGGGGTAGGGGATCCCCCCTCGGCCTCGCGTAGGATGCGTGTGCAAACACAATGCACATTAAGGAATTTTGGCCCAACCAGCCCAAAACCCTACTCAAATGGGCTTAGGTCCCATGGGTGAGCAAGGCCTTGCCCACCTCTTCACAAGCCCATTAGGCTAAGGAAATTGGGCTAGTTAATAAACCTACTAAAGGTGTTCCTATTTTTCCTATGTGGAATAAGAAAAAAAACACTTTTCATATTTACATTCTTCCTAAAATCCCCCATAGAGTGTAAACATGATTTTTTTTAAAGGAAAAATGAATCCAATGCATCAAAATTGGTGCTTAAAGGCTATGAACCAATCTTAGGACAAATAAGTATTGAAACACAAAACATAATAAAAATAAATTTCTATGAATCGATGTTTATTGATGTAACTCAAGGGATTTTATCCACATTGGTTTTCTCAACTTCACTATGAGTTGTACAAAACGGGTTGACACAAATAGGTCATGCGCCCTGCTTGGATATTCATGAGAGCTCCAGAGAATCTGCCTAGGTTATCATAAGAAGCGGTCTCACCTCCATTCTCATATAGGTGAATCCATCAAGCATGTTCTGCATTAAACATATCATCCATAAAGAATATGGTATTCATTAAGAATAAGCACTCAACCTTAGTCAATTCAGAATACACTCTATCTACACCATAGGGATAGACTCTAATACAAATAAATTTTATAAAGCACTTCAAGTCAACAAGTGATTTGTTATTACCCATATGAACCTACTTCATGGAATTTCTATTCTAATAGGTTGGGTTACCACCACTCTTGACTTCTTTAATAGGCATAAGCCCCATCCCCCTCGATGTTTCTTCTACTAGTTTCTTATTTAGTGGTTTGGTCAAAGGATTAGCCAAATTCAACTCTGACCTCACAAATTATAGGGATATAATCTCTGTTTCAAGTAGTTGCCGCATAATATTGTGCTTGAGGCGTATATGCTTGTTCTTCCCATTAAATATTTTACTCTTAGCCTTAGCAATTGTAGCTTGGCTATCATAACGCATAGACGCAGACGGGGCTGGTCTCGTCCATAAAGAGATATTTGCTAAAAGGTTTCTAAGCCACTCAATCTCAGAACTTGCCTTTTCTAAGGTAATAAACTCAGCCTCCATAGTAGACCGAGTAATGTAAGTTTGCTTGGCAGACTTCCAAGAAACTGCACTTCCACCAAGCATGAAAACATATCCACTAGTGGATTTCATCTCATCTGAATCTAAGATCCAATTTGCATCACTAAATCCTTTAAGGACACTTGGAAATCCACAAAAGTACAAACCATAGTTAATGGTGCCTCTCAAATACTTAAGGACTCTACGAATAGCAGTCCAATGGTCTTAATTAGGACTTTGGGTGTACCGACTCAATCTACCTACTGCATAAGCAATGTCAAGTCTCATACAATTCATTAAGTACATTAGGCTTCCTATGATCTGAGCATACTCTATTTGGGCAACACCATGTTCTCTATTTTTCTTCAGTTGTGAGCTAGGATCATAAGGAGTTGACACTGGTTTACAATCAAAGTGTTCAAACTTCCTTAGGATATTTTCAACATAGTGCTCTTGAGAAAGTTTAAGCTCATTAGGTGTTCTAGTTATTTTAATTCCTAGAATCACATTTGCCTCTCTTAGGTCTTTCATATCAAACTTAGAGCCTAGGAATTTCTAGGTTTCACACAACCTCTAAGCTAGTTCCAAAGATCAGCATGTCATCAACATAAAGGCAAATGACTACACATGTGTTATTCTCATACTTGTTGTAGATACACTTACCAATATCATTAATGGAATATCCATTAGTTACTAACACATGATCAAACTTGTTGTGCCACTATTTGGGAGCTTGTTTTAACCCATATAGTGATTTAACCAACTTACACACCTTTTTCTCATTCCTTGGAACCAAACAACCCCCAAGTTGTTCCATATATATTTCCTCTTTCAAATCCTCATTAAAGAATGCAGTCTTGACATCCATTTGGTGTATCACCAAATTATGAATGGAAACTAGAGTGATCAATACTCTAATTGATGTTATTCTAGTCACATGGGCAAAAGTGTCAAAGTAATCTACATTCTTCCTTTGTTTAAAGCCTTTGACAACTAAACGAGCTTTATACTTCTCTATGGACCCATCTTGTTTTAACTTTCTTTTAAAGATCCAATTACATCCAATAGTCTTTGCATGAGGAGGTAAATCTACTAACTCCCATGTATGGTTATACATGATTGATTCAATTTCACTGTTAATGGCCTCATTTCATAATGGTACATCAGGAGAAGTTATAGCTTTTTTGTAGGATCTAGGGTCCTCATCTATTAGGAAGGTGTAGAAACCATATCCAAGGTTTGTTTATTTCCTATCTCTTTTACTCATTCTAGGTTCAAATTCAGAAGGTTCAATAGACTTATCTCTACTTGTTTTCTAAACTTGTTGTTCACCATTTAGTTTCATAGGAAAGATGTTTTCAAAGAAATCTGCATTCTTTGTTTCTATTATAGTATTAACATCTACAAGACTGTTTTTTGACTTAGTAACAAGAAACCTATATGTCGCACTATTCTCCACATAGCCAATGAACATTGAATCAAAGGTTTTAGGACCTATTTTTCATTTTTTAGGTTCAGGGAAAAGAACTTTAGCTAAGCACTCCCACATTTTCAGGTATGTTATATTAGGTGCATAACCCTTCCACAACTCATAAGGAGTTTTACCAGTTTTCTTGTAAGGTATTCTATTTTGAATATGACATGCGGATAAGATAGCTTCCCCCCCACAAGTTCAAGGGTGTTCTTAAACTTACCAACATTGCATTCATCATTTCTTTTAAGGTCCTATTTTTCCTTTTTGCTACTCCATTAGACTCAGGAGAATAAGGAGAAGTAGTTTTGTGAACGATCCCATGATCTTCATAAAAAGAATTAAAGGGGTTGGACTCATACTCTCCTCCCCTATCAGTTCTAAGCCTTTTAATTTTCTTACTTAGTTGATTTTTCACTTCATTTTTATACTTGATGAAAACATCTCTTGCTTCATCTTTGTTTCTCAAAAGATATACCCTTGTATACCTTGAGTAGTCATCTATGAAAGTTATGTAGAATCATTTACCACCTCTAGTCATTGTATTTTTTAGGTCTCCTAAGGCACTGTGTATTAAACTTAGTAGATTCGATTCTCTTTCAACTGATTTGAAAGATTTCTCTGTGGTTTTAGATTCTACACAAGATTCACATTTTCCATGGTTTTCTAAGGACAGTTTAGGGATTAAACTCAATTCAACCATTTTCTTCATATATGAAAAATTCACATGTCCTAGTCTACCATGCCAAATATCACAAGAATCAACTATGTAATCAGAAGAAGAAAATGCACTATTATTGATAATATCATAAACATTCAACATAAATAAACCCTGATTACAATAGTCTTTCCCCTCAAATTCATCATTATTGGTTAAGCCTATTTTATTAGAGTCAAACAAGATCCTTACTCCTGCTTTTCCAAGCAGAGATACTGACACCAAGTTCCAGTGAATATCTGGCACATGAAGAACATCACCGAGGGCAAACACTTTCCATAGTTTAGCTTGAAGAGAACTTTCCCTTTGCCAATCACTGGAATAGATCTAGAATCACCCATGAATACTTGTTCATCTCCTTCCTTTAAAGTGGTATAGGAAGTAAATGCACTTTTGTTTCCACAAATGTGCCTGGTAGCCCTAGAGTCTACCATCTAGTCCTTCATATTGCTGACCATGCTCACCTTAAAGGAGACTACTGCTGAGATCATCTCTGTTTCTGCCAGATTTTCCTTTGAATTAAACTTCTTAGTTCTCTTCCTATGGCGACATTGAGCTGCATGGTGTCCAAACTTGCCATAGACAAAAGAATTACCCCATTTTTTAATAGTTGGGTTCTAGACCTTGTTTGATGCATTGGGCTTGGTCTTAGAGTTTTGCTTTATGGACCTATTGTTTTTGGGTTTGGATTTTTCTTCTAATACATTAGCCTTAGAAGACAATTTCTTAGCTTTCTCAACATTGTCCCTATTTCGGTTTTGTTTCTCAATCCTAATATGGATTATGAGATCCTCTAGAGACATTTGTTTCCTTTTATGTTTCATGTTATTTTTGTAGTATTTCCAAAACTTTGGAAGAGTCTTTACTAAATAACCAACCACAAAAGGTTTGGGTAATTTAATGTCTTCAATAGCTAAGTCATTAATCAAGTGGTAGTCATGGATTTGAGATCATACATTTCTATTTTCGGTCATTTGGAAATTTCTAAAATTCCCTATGGCATATTTCTGAGTTCTTGCATATTCCAAAATATATTTTTTATTCATTGCATCACAAATTTCTTTTGCAACTTTAAATTGACAATAAATATCAAAAAGTTTATTAGAAAGGGTATTCAGAATAGCATGTCTAACTTGTTTATTTCCAGTTTCCTAGGTTAGTAACAAATGAGAACCATCTTCTGGTTTTGGGTCAATCAAAATGTGTCCTAAGTTCACTACATCAATTGTAGAGAAAACCATTTCCTGCCATCTCTTAAATAATGTCTCGTTAAAGAGATCAATTTTAGAGGTGTCAGGACGGGTGTGAACTAGGGAAACTTCCATTTGGATATATTTCAAGATTGTTGGTTTAAGGGTATGGAAACAAAGGACTAACCCAAAAGACACAAACAAAGAAAAAATGAATTGTAAGAAAAACTTATCGACTGAGGCATGATAAACACTGTCCTTGAAATAGATCCATCATCCTCGAATGAGAACTCGGTGCACTAGGGTACCAATGGTCTACCTCTAGGATTCAACAACTAGATCTTGTCTTGGGTGCACTCTGTAAGCGAGACGTGTACAACTCAGGTTCTAAAAAAATTCCTCCAAATAGATGTATGAAAGACTATATGAAAAATTGGTATTAAGAGAGTGAAAGATGACCTGCTTTTATAGGCCACTAACGTAGTCCCAATAGGACTTTACTTGTAATCAGAATAGGACTCAAAGTGGAACGGGACTCCATTAGCACAATCCCAATAGGACTCTTCCTAAAAATATAAGACTAGTAGAATAAAATAAAATGAAAAATTATTTTGAATTTTTGTAAAAATTAGTCGAGATTGCGTGCGTATGAGAGACCCTCCGATGCGTGTGCGAACATGACGTGCAGTAAGGAATTCTGGCCCAACCAGCCCAAAGCCCCACTCAAATGGGCTTGGGCCCCATGGGCTCGTGAGGCTCTCCCACACTTCTTCACAAGCTTATTAGGCTAAGGAAAGTGGGCTAGTTAATTAACCCACTAAAGGTGTTTCTCTTTTTCCTATGTGGGACAAGAAAAAAAAAACATTTTTCACATTTACACTCTTCCTACAATAAGAAGATGAAGCTATAGTAGAGGTGTCATGCTTGATGTGGTGTTCGGTTTGGAAGAGAAGAAAATAGATATGGGTGACAGAAAAATGAAAAAATGGTTGTGTTTTGGTCATTTGCAGGCATGATAACTTTGAAATGAGGCTTTGATGGAGGAAAAAACCATGTGCGTGGTTGGTTCAAAGCTCCATGCTGTGTAGCTTAGAGGTAGGATGCTAAAGTTGTGAGCTATTAAGAAAATGAGTGACAACAGGTGAAGGTGATGGTGTAGACCCTCCATTTTGTCCTCCTAGCACATGTCCTATTAGGTATTTGTTCAGAACTTTACTGCAATTCCCTGGTGGCCTATTACTACTCGTGTAACCTATCTTTTCTAAGCCACCTTGGGGACTTTGGTTGAGAGATTTATCTAACCCCGTTGTGACTCTTGGCAATCCTAATTTAGACTTAGGCACCTTAGGCCCACTTAGGCACCTTAGGATAACTTAAGCACCGTAGGCCAATTTAGATGCACTTGGCCCAATTAGGCCCACTTAGGTTACCTTTCTGGTAATTTTTGCATGTTTGCTGATTGGTATGGATTGCATTTTTTGTATGACTCGCATGACTTGCATGGCTCATTTATTATAAAGTTGCATGACTGGATTTTTTATTATTGTATTTTTATTTATTTTATTTATTATCTTGTATATTTCTTCCTCTATTTTATTTTCCTATTATTTTGTCACTTTTCCATAATGTTTGTTGTTAATTTAATAATTTTTTAAATGTTTTATTAGTACTATTATTATTATTATTATTTGTATTCATTATTATTATTATTATTATTATTATTATTATTCTATTTAATTTATTAACTTCGAAATTTTGCAGGGAAGTACACCAATGGAAAGATTGAAGAGAGCAGCAGTTACGCCACCACAGAAGAATTTTAGAGAAGGTTTTTATTATTATGATTGTCGGTGGAAAATATGCATGTGATGGATGCATAAATGGACTTTGCTAGTGTGGACCTGATGATATATGGAAATTCTGGCACATCATGGCAGTGTATGGAAATTAAAAAGGGAACACTATGGCGAATGAGAAAATGAATAACCATCACGGCCAGATTCAGCCATGGTGAGGTGTCATTTCCAAGCTGGTGGAGTCAACAGAATGATTATGGGAGTTAAGGCTGTGATTTTTTTTTTTTTTTTTTGGAGAGTGGGGAATCAATCCGAGGAGGACAACATCATTTTTTTCTTTTGAAATAAAAATTTCCATAGTCGGTTTGGCAAGTAAAAGGAAAATGATGCAGCTGTATGTAGACGGACAGGGGGGTTGTGTTCAAGCGGGGGCTATTTGGTCTTCTAGAGAGATAGAGAGTTTAAGAGAGCGAAAAGTTGTTGTTAGATGGGGATCATCGAGCTGCTGATTTTTTCATCATCGGGCTGCTGATTTTTTTAATCATCGGGTTGTTGATTTTTTTCCATCACCGGGCTTCTGCAGGTTGTCGTTTTGGATCGAGAAAGAGAGTTTTTTTTACAGCATGAGAGGGGCTGTTAGAGGGAATAAAAAATAGAGTTTTTTATAGTGTGAAATTTATTGTTTGAAGGGATCGAGCGAGAGAGTTTTTGAGAGCAGAAAGTTGTTGTTAGAAGGGATAAAAAAAAAAGAGTTTTTCAGAGCGGAAGGGTGCCATTTTTTTAAGGGATTGGGAATGAGTTTTTTAGAGTGGAAGAGTGCCATTTTTTGAATGGATCGGAAATGAGTTTTTCAAAGTGGAAGGGTGTCATTCTTTGAAATGATTGGGAAGGAGTTCTTCAGAGCGGAGGAGGCTGCCATAAAGAAAGAAAGAAAAGGAGGAGCAGACTGCTATTGCTTCCAGAGATCATCACGAGTGAGAGAGACTGTTTGAAGGGATCGGTGCAAGGAGATTTGAGAGCAGAGAGGCGGTTGTTTGAACTCACCGACAGAACCATCTGGACAACAGCCTATCCATCCACGCATCCTTGAAAATGTATTGGTTAAGGAACCAAATATCCGATCATTTCCCATCAACCAACATGTCATTGTTCCTGAGCACCATTGGAGAAGTGAAAGCAGCTATACACCACCAGGTTGTTTGGTAAGCCGACTAGGTGAGTCATTCGTTTTTTATATGCATAGGTTTTCAGTACAGTCAAAAGTTTGATTAGTTTTTTTTCAAGTGGAATTATTATTATACTAGGTAAGTGGTTTGACTTTTATTACTAGTTCCAACATAAATTTGTTTTGTTTTAATATGGCAGCATGAGAATTGTGTTTAAGGTTAGTTTTGATTTATTATATTAAATTCGAAAAACATAATTTTTTTTAATGTAATTTTACTTTGAGAGAAAAATATAGTTTGATATTTATTTAATTTAGTTTTGATTCATTTAATTATTGATTATTTGTTTATTTATTTGCCACCAATTTAATGCTTTGTAATCTATTTATTTATTTATTTGTTAATAATATTGATCCTATGGGTTAAAAATTTAGTTTAAAATAAATAAATAAAATCTGTTGTAGGTGGTTTGAATTGGCTTTAGGTTTAGTTAAAATTTTAGTTTGTCGAAACGATTGATTTTTATGTGTTAAGTATTATATTTTAAACTTGCCTTAATTAGTGTTAAAAATGTTTGTTAAGCTTAAATTTTATTTTAGTAGCATAAGTTTATTAAAAATAAAAAATTAATTCCATGAGTTCATATTTCGTTTCATTCATATTTTGTTTCATTCATATTTATTTATCTATGTATTATCAACTTATCCATTTGATTATGAGTTTAATTTTATAGGTTAGAAATTTAGTTTTAAAATTTGTCTTGGGTAATTTTATAATTTAATTTTTGGCTAAGTTAAAATTTTAGTTTATTGAAATAATTTATCTTAGGTGTTAAATATTTTGATTTTTGAATTTGCCTTAGTTAGTGTTTAATTCATTTTGAGCTTAGATTTCAATTTAATAATGTAAATTCATTTAGGAAGCTGATTCCATGAACTCATATTTTGTTTTAGCTTGCTTTCATTTCATTTAATTCATTTTAATTATTTAGGTGTTTTTTATAATTTTAAGTTATTAATAAAATCCACATTTAGAAGGTGTCTTGCTTAGTTTACTCTAATTTTCACTCATCCATTCAGTTCAAGTATTTTCTGTAACATTAGCTCACTAATAAAATTAATTCTATGATTGACCATTCATATTTGCCCTAATTTAATTTGGTCCATTTTAATCAGTCTAGATGCGTTTGTGTTTAATCGATCACGTGCTAATTCGTTATTAATACTCTAAATTGACATGTTTCTTGAATATTGGTTCTTAATTCTTAGTGGGTATTTTGTTAGCTTATTTGACCTAAGTTTGAATAGTTTATTGCTTCGATAGTCTCTTGTAAAATTTAATTTTTAGAGGCCATTGGAAAATCACGAAGATTGGCCTCTACCCTCACCTTTATCATTTTTGTTGATTACTAAAAAATTTTACTTCGTGATTTCATTTTCTTTTGTTTTGTTTGGTATTTTGTTTCTTAAGTTTTGTTGTTTTCAAATTAATTTCGTTTATTTTTAAAACAAAACACTTTTCTCAAAAGATCCCTTTGAAAATCTATTTTAAAAAAAAATTCATTTAGAGTCCTTAGAATCAAAATCCCATTTTCTTTAAAAATATGAGACCATGTTTTGATCGGTTTGCATCTTTCTTAGTTTTCAATAAAAATTCATGTTTCAAATGGAATATGAATCAAAGCTTTTGGTCCCAAATAAATGGGATGATCCTAAGCTAGATTTGTGTATACCGATTGAGGAATTGGTGAAACCCCTACATAAGAAAATTTTTCAAAACTCTTCCTTGCTACCAGTTTTCACTCAACCACTAACCCTTTAGATTTAAAATTCATCTTAGCAACTTTAGAATGTTTTTAAAAAAATTTCCAAGACTTTTATGGCTTTCCTCATTTCTTGAACTTGAATTTAAAGTTTTGTTTGAGTTAGAAAGTCATTCTGGAATAGAAGATATAAACAAGTCTTTACGGAGGCTCTATTTTCACTCAATTTTGGACACCTGAAATATTTTTACAAAAATAAAATATTGAACAAATTTAAAAATTTAATTAAATATTTTTCATCGATTCTAGGCTTCTTTACATTGATAATAGATATATAAAATATTAAAAAATATTCCTTTTTGAGGGAGATATGATTTTTCAAAGTCGTACCTACTGAACATGCTAAATTATGGACATCTGATTAGCTTGAGTGTTTTAAAAATATTTTTATGTACTATCCGACCCTGAATTCATTTTTTTTATTGATATAGACACTTTGAACTATGTGTGTGATTTTTGTATGATTTTATATGATCATTTATTATTTTTTAAAAATTCGTTTATGCATATCAGTTTTTCTTATCTAATCTGGACTTTGTAGAGCCTTTAGGTGTGTTTGCTGCAACCTGTCATTTGAATGAGAGTTTGGCCTTCGGTATATTGATCTAGATGTGTAGGAGTTTTTTATTGAAATTTTTCGTAATTAAATTCCACTCTAAGCCATTTTTTAAAATTTGTTTTTTTTTAATGCTCCCTTTTCTAATTTCATGTTGTTGATCTTGTACATTACTTGAATTAATTATTTATTTTTGGAGTCATTTGACTTACCTTGGCTCAATTTTGGCTTTGGTACTGTGTATTAGACATAATGAATGTGTTATATAATTCATACTTGTCCTAATTACTCTAGCATTTTTTGAGGAATCTTATAAATTATGCATGCTATCCAGGTACGCTCTCTATCACTTACTTTGCGAAATTTTATGAACATGCATGTTATTGTGAATTTAATTTATGCTTGATGTGATCCTTAGGTGCTTAGATGTATGCTTGATTTGCTTGGATAAAACACATGTTGTGTGCTATATTTCCAAACTAATCATTGATGTTTTATGATAGCGCTTAAGAAGTGGTTCAGGTACGCATCCTAACGCTCCTTTATGAGTATGATTGGTTTTTCTTGTTTGGCATGCTAGTTTTGAAATCACCTTAGCCTACCTAGGTACCCTCAATTAATCAATTGATTGCCACATTTCCCTCAACTTAGTCAGTAGAGACCTTAGTAGGGCTTAGAGGGGTGCTACCTCTTAAAGGTACCTTCCCAATAGGTAACTTGATCCCTGAACCTAGACTCAGGTTTTTGAGACATGCTTTTCCAAAAATGTGGAGTCATTTTTTTAGGGTTTTATTTCTTGTTTTATTTTCCCTTTGAAATAAAATAAAATAAGTGGTGACTCCAACTTTTCTAAAAACAATTTTTTCACAAATAAAAGTGAGTCTCGTTGATTGAGTGGGGGCGCATGTGAAAAATGCGGGTCCACATATGGAGATGGGTCTTAGGTAACCCAAAGAATGGGTTGTTGCAGAGGAAAGGAATTGGTCATGAGACCCTCCCAAAGAATGGGTTGTTGTAGAGGAAAGGAATTGGTGATGAGACTCTATGTAGAGTGGCTATGAGGTGTGACTTTAGTAGTTGATATTGGCTTGATTGTGGTGTTTTAATAGCTACAAAAGTGGTCAGGGATAGTTGGTGCAAGTACCTTACAACTACAACTATGAAAGGCTAATAGGTTAGGATTATGGGTGATAGGATTAGGTGTATAGCTGGTGGGTCTAAATGCAACAACTATGAACGGGTAGGGAATATTTTTGTCTATTTTAAATTAATGGATTAATGGGCAAGCTAATGCACCAAAGAGTGATGGCTGAAGGAGTGCTCTTTATTTTTATTTGTTTTAGATCGTGAGAATGATGATAAAAAAGATAGAAATCTAGCATGTTATGAAAATGGATATTTAGTGCAATGTCATTAGATAAATAAAAAAAAAAAAAACTTATCTTAATTTTTTAAAATATGGATTTGATATCTGTAAGTCATTTAAATATATATTTTAATTTAATATTCATAAAGTTCTGAAATAAATATTGTTCTAGCATGATTTAAAATTTTAAAGCATATTTAATGACCATAATATATTAATTCTCAATTTACCTAATTAATAAACATAGTTAGTATATCAAGTTTTGTAATTTATAAAATGCTTTTAACAAAGTAATTGAATCATATTAAACCATAATTATAGAAGATTTTGTCTTAATTCAACAACAAACCCTTATTATATTTTATATTTTTAAAGAAATGAAACCAATTATTAATTAATTTAAATCATGAGTTTGTCTTCTAAAAACAAAATTTCCATTTTACAATTCTAATTATACTTAAAAGAAAAAATAAGTTCAAGCAACAAAAAAAAATTCTAAACTAAAAATAAAATCAGAAGTTTATGTGATCACATCAAAATTCCATAATTGTCTTCTAAGAAACTCTTGAGGAAAAATATGAGACTACAAGTCAATCAATTACGATAATTTACTAGGATAGTAACCTATATAGGTCAAGGGAAAAATAAAGGGTCTACTACAATTTTGAAGCAACGTCACAGGCTATTTAGTTGAGGAGTTTTATTTTAGGGCTTCAAGTTGTTGACTCAATCTCTAAGCCATTGAGGATTTACTACAATAACTATGCTATGGTATTTTTGGCCAAGAATAATAAGAGTGAAAGGCGTAGTAAACACATTGACATAAAGTAGTTAGCTATTAGGGAACATGTTAAGTCAAATAAGGTGGCTATTGAGCATATTAGTACTAGATTGATGACTGCGGATCATTTGACGAAGGGATTGCCACCTAAGGCTTACAAGGAACATGTTGAGCATATGAGACTCAATTCTGTTTTGTAAAGTTCATGTAATTGAGATATCCTTCGTGTTTTATCGCATTTTTGGTCGATATGAAAAATCTAATTATTTCAATTTTGTCATCTCATTTTGGTTGTATACATAAAGTTTAGAGAATGACAATATGCATGTTATGAATCTTAAGTAGACCTTGAATGAGAATTTTGGAAGCTCATTCATAAAGAAATGACTCACATATTCTTCTTATTCAAAGGAGAAAGTTAATTATAATACATGAAAGGTAATACCGGTTCTTAGAGGACTTACCTTCATGATTCATGTGAGTTAAACTCCTTTGATTGAGTATAAGGATTTAAGGAAAAATATGTTATGTATTAATTTAATTAATACATATTAAGTAATTTTATGGGCCAAGTGGGAGAAATGTTGGAAAGGATTTTCTTTTTTTAATAAAAATAAAATAAAAGTTTTTAGATTTGTGGCCCATTTAAAAATAACATTTTCCCTAAAAATAAATGAAATGTTGGGATACATCTCTTATGGAGTAAGTACCCATATCTACAAACGTCAGACATTTTTTCTTGGTGTGATAACTACCCTTTGTCTTCTTTGATGGTAAGAAGAGAAAAAGATAGAGATATGATGCATTAATTCTAGAGGGATAAGGGTCTTTAGTATATAATAATAGGTTTGTGAGTTCCATCGATGCATTGACATATGATCTTGGAAGGACTAGCTAAGGAATCCCTATTTTGTATGAATCTGATTGTCATGGTTATTGTCATGGTCTTGGACTTTCATTTTATTACTTGCAATTTAAGAGATTGTTTGTTTCTAACATAAACAACACACCTAAAGTAGCAAGGGTAGCAGTAATAGCTCGAAGACGATCTGGTCTTTTTAGGTGTGGGTGTGACTTCATTTCAACCTATGCTAACATTGAAACCACCAAAAATATGAATGTCAAGTTTTCTACCATAGAATAGCAGCTAAAAGTAACCTCCTACGCCAAGGTAAACAATTTACATGAGGATCTAAACAAGTAATTAGCTCCTAACTATGATAAATGGTCCCACTATTCAAAACTTGCACTAGTTTCACCATTTCAAGTTTACGCACTACAATAAGACATGGCACCAAAACCCAACTCAAAATGTTTTTTTAAAAAAAATCTAAAAAAATAAAAAATTTAAATTAAAAGTAAAATTTAAAAAAATGAAAAAAAAAATTGCAAATTAAAATATGTAAAAAAAAATTAGAAGATAAGAGAGAATAAAATTTGAAAAAAAAAAAAAGAATTGAACATAGGAGGTGTTTGGTAAAACTTAATGCTTATTACTTAATGACTTAAGTTGACTTTAAGTTAAGTTATACTTAAGTTGTTGATTTAAAACTTATTACTTAATTTTTACTTTAAACATTAAAATTATTTGATAAAATTAACTTAAACTTATTTTAAATTATAAAATCGACATATTTATTCTCATAAATTATAATTGGAACAAAAGAGGTTGAGTAATAGTGGAGTACATAGAATAACAAAAGAAACTGTGAAAGTAATTAGAATAAATAAAAATAAAAATATGAATTTAAGAATAAGTTAATTATTTTTACTTATTATTTAAAGTTTTTTTTTTTTTACTTTAAATGATATCATTAAGTTATTTTACCAAACATACTTAATTTATCTAATAATTTAAATTAAATTATTAAGTCACTTTAAATTATTAAAATGATTTACAATCGCTCACTAAAGTATTGTCTTAAAAACATGACTTCAAAATAATATATATATTAAAAACTTATTCTTGAAAACCAACTTAAGACTAATACATGAAATCATGTCTTTAAGGTAAGATGGTAAAATTGTTATATGGTATGGTGCTTATGTGGATTCTTGATAAATGTACTGCAATTAAAAAAAATAATATTTAAAATACCATAGTTTGGAAAATAATTCCAATTCTACGGCACTTTTGAACACGTAGGATAACACGTAGGATAGATATGAAAACCCATTCCCCCCTTTCCATTTCCCTTCCCGTTTTTCTTCTCTTCCCTTCTCGTTTTTCTTCTCTGCATCAAAACTCCTCTGCCCGAAAACCCACTATCCCGCACGCTGATCATGAGGTGGAGATCCTTGCTTCAACACCAATAGGAAGGAAATGAAGTGCAGATCTGAGAAACCATTGCCCCCGGTGTTTTCTGTAAGTTTTGTGGTTATATTTGGTGGTGTGGTTGTGTTTGGTCACCGAGAAAGTGTGAGAAAGTTGTAAAAAAAAATAAAGTTTTTGTTTTTTTTTTACAATGAAACTGAGTAGACTAAAAATAATGGAGAAAGTTTTAATTTTTTTTTGTGGTTTGGCTTGTTGTGATTCTGTTTGGTTGCCAAGAAAGTGTGGGAAAGTTGAAAAAAAAAAAATTCCCCAATATTTCCTACCAGTCCAGCCCGCGCACAGGGTATCTGTCCAATTTTTTTATTTATTAAAAAACATAAGCTATTTGGTAATCTGATCATGATTTGAGGAGAAAGGTGATCATGATTTGAGGGGAAAGGTAGTGTTTTTCAGCGTGGCTCAAAAATTGTGGATTTAGGGTTTGTGAAATTTAAATCCAATGGCACAAAAGCAAAGAGACCCCTGGACAGATCCAGAAAGCATGAAGCAAAAATAAAAACATTTTTTTGTTTGTTTTTTTAGGGGGTTTTGCATGGACTTTCCCGGAAAGCAAATGGGGGATGGATTTTCTTGGGAATCAAACGGGGATTGCACAGACTTGGGAATCAAACGGGGGTTGCAACAAAATAAAAAAATAATAACCTGATTAGATTAGTACCTACAATAATTGAAATTGAAAATTTGTTTTTTTAGGGGGTTTTCCATGGATTTTCCCGGAAAGCAAATGGGGGATGGATTTTCTTGGGAATCAAACAGGGATTGCACAAACTTAGGAATCAAACGAGGGTTGCAACAAAATAAAAAAATAATAACCTGATTAGATTAGTACTTACAATAATTGAAATTGAAATTCAAATTGAAATTCAAAGAGACACTTTCAGTATAAACCAATTTTTTAAAAATTATGAAAGGTGTCTCTTGAAGAGACACCTTCAGCATAAATTCAAAATTTTCCACTGTTTGAATGGAAATTGTGGAAAGTGTCTTTTGAACAAGCACTTTCAGTATAAACCCAATATTTTTAAAATTGTGGAAGGTATCAAGAGACACATTTCACAATTCCCAAAAAATGGAATTATATTGAAGGTGTCTCTTCAAGAGACACCTTCTATTATTTTAAAAAAATTGGTTTATACTGAAAGTGTCTCTTGAAGAGACACTTTCCACAATTTTCATACATTAAAGAGAGACATCTTTAGCTTTAAAATCATTTCCACAAATAAAATACATATTGGATTTTATGGAATTGTGTAAAGTGTCTTTCCAAGAGACACATTTAGTATAAATCTAATTTTTTGAAATTCTAGAAGGTGTCTCTTAAAGAGACACCTTTGGTATAAATTAAAATTTTTAGGAATTGTAGAAGGTGTCTCTTCAAGAGACATCTTTAGCTTTAAAATCAAATTTATAAGACATTCAAATTTTTGAGGAAAGTGTCTTTTCAAGAGACACCTTTAATGAATATTGGATTTTTTGCCACGTGGAAAGTGTCTTTGCAAGAGACACCTTTAATACATATTGGATTTTTTGCCACGTGGAAAGTGTTTTTTCAAGAGACACCTTTAATATAAATCAAATTTTCTGAAATTGTAGAAGGTGTCTCTTCAAGAGACATCTTTAGCTTAAATTTAATTCTTTCATGATTTTGAAAATTGTGGAAGGTGTCTCTTCAAAAGACACCTTCCACGTGGCCAAAACTGCCGTAAATCTATCAATATTTTCAAAACTACCATTTTTTAATTATAATTTTTTAAAATTGCCGCAAAAGTTAAAAAAGCCCGTGCTTATGTCGCATCTCTAAATAATTTTGAAGCTACCATTTTTTCACAAATAATATTTTAAATTTACTGTAAATTTATCAAAAATCGTAAAGGAATCTTAGATTGGGTACAATTCTGTCTCCCCGCATCACTTTTTGACAGCCCATTGAGGCGGCCCACGTAAAATGCACTTTTTAAAAGCCCACTTTCCCAGGCCCAATCGTAGTCATCAGGCCAAACTGCAACTTGAGGGGTAGTTTTGGTATTCACGGGGAAAAGTAATTTAATGCAATTAAAATCAATAAAATAAATAAAAGAAAAAACATCAATAATGACAGGATAAAATCTTAATAAATTCTCATGATTTTGATACTGCTCAGTGTATTGATCTGTTTCTCTTAATCACATTTTGCGTGATCAGATGTTACTGGAGTGTATGTACACTACTTCTGGGCTGATCACATCTTGTGGTAGCTAAAGCCCAATAAAAATAAACGGACAAGATAAACCCACTTGTGGATCCTTGGTCAGATTAAAGGTTATGTTTGTTAGGTGGAAGCGAGAGCCGGGAATAGGAATGAATATTTTATTTTCATTTTTATTTTGAATATAAATAAATTTAGTGATTTCAATTTCTATATTTAAAATATATATTTAAAAAACTACATTATTCATCAAAATTTATCTCACTACTACCTTCAAGATAAAACAGAAAATTAAGTATTAAAATAATTTTAGAGTAAGCAAGTTTTAATAAATTGACTTAATATAATTTAATGATTTAGTGGGTGTTTGGTAAAACTTAATACTTTTTACTTAATTATTTAAGTTGATTTTAAGTTCAATTATATTTAAATTGTTGACTTAAAACTTATCACTTAATTTTTATTTCAAGTATTAAGACTCTTTGATAAAATCAACTTAAAATTTATTTTAAATTATCAAATTGAAATATTTATCCCTATAAATTATAATTAGGGTAAAGGAGGTCAAGTAACAATAGAGATTGTGAAGTAGCAAAATGGATCATGAAGGTAATTTAGATAAATGAAAATAAAAATGTAAAATGAAGATGTAGACTTAAAAATAAATTAATTACTTTTACTTATAGTTAAAGTATTTTTTTTTATTGTAAGTCATACCATTAAGTTATTTTACCAAACACCCACTTAATTTCTATTACTAAATAGATTAAACATATTTAATAAAATAACTTAATATAACAATTTAAAGTTATAAATAATTTTAAGTATTAAGTCAAAATAGTTGACTTATTTTTAATTTCAAATCTTTTTACCTTATTTATCCATGTTTAAAGAGAATATATTTTATAACTACGATTTTACATGCACAGTGCATCTTTTATAACAAATATTTTTGTAGTTATTTTTATATTTACAATACTTTAAAAATAAGAATGCTTAACAAATAAATTTATTATTTAATATTAGTGAAAATATAAAAATTAGTTAAAATTAGGATAAATATGTCAATTTGATGATTTATAATAAATTTTAAATTTATTTTATCAAACAACCTTAATACTTCAAGTAAAAAATAAATAGTAAGTTTCAAGTCAACAATATAAAAAAATTTAACTTAAAGTTAACTTAAGTCATTAAGTAATAAATCTTAAGTTTTATCAAACACCCTTTAGGTGTTGAAGTTATAAAGAAACAAAAATTATTTGGTATTATTACCTTAGATGTAAGTGCTAAATTTAAAGTGTGTTTGACAGTAATTCTAGGAAGTGTTTTTAATCTTTTTAATACTTGAAAAAAATAATAATTAAGTATTAGAAATTGTAGAAACACTTCCTAAAATCATTGTCAAACACACTCTTAATTTGATTGTTTAATAATTGAAACAACTAAAGTCTAAAAATGATTCATTTTTATAAACTTAGAGTCCATTTATTAGTGATTTTAGAAAGCGTTTCTAATTTTTTTAACACTTGAAAATTTTTATCATTTAAGTGTCAAAAAATTAGAAATATTTCCTAAAATCACTATCAAACACACCCTTAACCTTATATTTGTTAAATAACATCATTTTAAAAATTAATTTTCATACACAATACTACTTAACTGAAGTGGATAAATCTTTAGTTAATAATATAATTTTACATCTTATGGTCAAAACTATAATAAGAATACCATATCTTTTATTAATAAATATTTTCTAATTATCATTTATTTCAAAAGTGAGTATAAATATTTAAAAAATTTATGAGTTCATATCTTCCTTTAAGGAAATTATTGATATCAAACTTTCATCTAATATCGTCTTAATTTTAAATTCTTAATTATAAGAATAAAATTAATTAAATATTTTTATTTACAATTCTAATTTTATTTTTTATAATAAAAGAATTTATTTTAAAATAAGTTCAATTTAATTTTAAAAAGATTTAGTATATTTATCACAAATTCATTACTTCTATTATAATATTTTTTATCTTAATTAACATAATTTAAGTCAGGTAAACCAACTTAATAATTTAAAATGACTTAATAACTTAATTTAAGTCATTAAATAAATTGAGTATATTTGATAAAATAAATTAATGATATGACTTAAAGTAAAAAATAACTAATAAGTAAAAACAATTAATTTATTTTTAAGTTCATAATTTATTTTACCCTTTTATCCTTATTTGTTGAAATTATCTCCATGATTTCTTTTGTTATTGCATGACCTCCATGTTACTCGATCTCATTCACCCTAATTATAATTTATTTTTTGTTATACCACGATTTCCAATGTTGCGATAAATATTTAAATTTGATGATCTAAAATAAATTATAAGCTAATTTTATCAACAATCATAATACTTAAAATAAAATTTAAGTAATAAATTTTAAGTTAACAATTTAAGGATAATTTAATTTAAAATCAACTTAAGCTATTAAGTTTTACCAAACACCCTCAAATATAAATAATAAATAAATTGTATATGGATTTATAATTAAACACAATTTAACTTTATTTTAAAAATATTAAATAAATAACTAATAACAATATCAACAACAATAATAATAATAACAAAACAGTGAATATATATATATATATATATATATATTTTTTTTTTCTTTCAATGAAAACTACAATGTAGACCTGTTGAGATGGGGGAACCTTTTTTTTTTTTTTTCTTTTTTTCGCTTCATTTCTTCTGTTTGCCATCCCGAGATTGAGCGGCATGGGGCGGCTAGATGGGACTGATGGAGTGAGTCGTTCTTGGGCAGCCCAAATAGCTTGAGGTGATCGTCTAGGGGGATAAAGGAGTTGGTGCTAGAGGCCAGTGACAGAGGGATATTTTCGTGGGCTTGGGGAGCAAGCTAGAGGGGGAACAAGACAGCTTGGAGAGAAACTGAGGCAAGCAGGAGAGCTGGAAACAAGGGGGGAAGAGTCATTTCAAGCAAAAACAGAGGAGTTTGTCATTTTGGGTCCAGGTATGACTTCCACATGCTTCATGTTTCTCATTTTGGATTATTCTACTCGATTTTCCTGCTGATTTTTTGGATTCAATTGGGTGCTTGAAGGTTTATATTTGGTGTTATGCATATTTATGAAATTCCAAAACTGTTTATATTTATTTATTTATTTTTCATGCATCTTCATTGATTCTTTCTGGCTCCATTTATGAACAACTTGTGTGTTCCTTTGTTTTATGAATGTTTTGAATATGGACCCTCATTCCCTGAACTTAATGTGCCGAAGTCGTGTTCTCAATCCCCTTTGATCCCACTTATGTTCAACTCTTTGATCTTTATGAAACAGAGTTAGAATTAATAGTTTTGTTTTTCTTCTTCTTCTTTTATACATGCTCTGTTTTCCCTCATTGTATCCTCTGTTTTTTGTATTCCTAAAGTGAGTATCATGTTTGGGCTGGCCAGTTGGATTGGGTTGCTTCTGAGGGAGTTCAGCATCAGGGTCTTAGGGGGCCATTATCAGGTTGCCTATTAGATGAAGAACCAGAATGAGCGACTAGGGCTTCCACAAACTACAGATTCGAGATGAAAACAGGAGCATATTGAGCGGAGGCGATGTCGAGCGAAGAAGCTCCAGCCGAAACAATGTTGGAGGTTAGGGAACCAAATGGAGAAAGTGCAACCTTTGGACTTATTAGAGACCTTGGTTCGCACCACTGGTTGCATGAAAGAGAAAACCGACGGGGAGGAATCTTCACCATGCGTAGCAATGCCGGCTGCCCAAGATGTTTCACAATGATGCAAGGAACTTGATGTACTGTTCTTCATGTCAAGCTTCGTGCCGTTAGAGGAAATAAGACCAAGACACCTGGTCCTGGTGCCCAGTCCACTCTCCGAGCCCCTTGCTCATTCTGGAATGAGGATGTGGCTGTAACCCCATTTCCCACTCATTCATCCCTATTCTCCACTCATTCATCCCTATTCTCATTCACGTGCAGGCATCCTCAAACATTCTCCCAAGCCTTCTCATAATAAGACGCATTATCCACTTCTCTCGCTAACCTACACCACCTAATACCTATAAACCCATTCATTTCTCTTACACTTGAGGGCCATTGCGGTTTTCTTTTATTATTATTTTTTGCTTGGGAATCATTACATGGCAGTGAAGTCAATGGAAGATTTTTTTGGTGGGCCATCCTAGAATATATATGCCCATTTTCCTTTTGTCTCACACGTTTTCACAAATTGCTTTCTTAAAATAACTTTCAAAATCCCAAATTTTCAATCACTTCAATCTTCAAATCAATTTTTAAAAAATTCTAACTTCCAAATTTTACTTTATTTTATTTTATTTTTTTTAAATGTCATATTCAAATAAATTTTCCAAAAATTCTAGTTCCTAATTTTTTTTTTTAAAATGTCCTCTTAAAATAAATCTTCTAAAAAAAAATAAAAATTTATGATGTCCAAATTCAATTTCCAAATTCCAAAATTCCAATTTTCATAATTATTTACCCAACCATTATTATTTTCGTTATTATTATTATTTCATTCATTTATTTATTCACTTATTCATTTATTCAAAATTTCATCTTTAAATAATTCTTCAAATTTCTAATCTCTAAATTTAATTTCCAATTTCCAAAATTCCATTATTCGTATTATTTATTTAATCATTATTATTTTCGTTGTTATTATTATTATTCTATTTATTTATTTATTTTAAAATTCCATCTTTAAACAATTTTTAAAAATTCCGACTTCCGAATTTAATTTCCAATTTTAAAAATTCCAATATTCACGTTCATTTATTTAATTATTATTTTCCTTATTTTTATTATTCTATTTATTTATTTATTTTTAAAATTCCATCTTTAAATAATTTTTCAAAATTTCGACTTCTGAATTTAATATACAATTTAAAAAATTCCAATATTCACGTTTATTTATTTAATTATTATTTTCATTTTTTATTATTTTATTTACTTATTTATTTATTTATTTTTAAAATTCCGACTTCCGAATTTAATTTTCAATTTAAAAAATTCCAATATTCACGTTCATTTATTTAATTATTATTTTCCTTACTTTTATTATTCTACTTATTTATTTATTTTTAAAATTCCATCTTTAAACAAATTTTCAAAATTCCGACTTCCGAATTTAATTTCCAATTTCAAAAATTCCAATATTCACGTTCATTTATTTAATTATTATTTTCCTTACTTTTATTATTCTACTTATTTATTTATTTTTAAAATTCCATCTTTAAACAATTTTTCAAAATTCCGACTTTCGAATTTAATATCCAATTTTAAAAATTCCAATATTCACGTTTTTCAAAATTCCGACCTCCAAATTCAATTTCCAATTTCCAAAATTCCAATTTTCATATTTATTTATTTAAATCATTATTATTTTAGTTATTATTATTATTTTATTTATTTATTTTATTTTTAAAATTACATCTTTAAATAATTCTTCAAAATTCTGATTTCCAAATTCTAATTCCCAATTTCAAAAATTCCAATTTTCACATTTATTTATTTAATCATTATTATTTTCATTATTATTATTATTTTATTTATTTATTCATTTTTAAAATTCTATCTTCAAATCATTCTTCCAAAAATTCTAATTTCCAAATTCTAATTCCCAATTTCCAAAATTTCAATTTTCACATTTATTTATTTAAACATTATTATTTTTGTTATTATTATTATTATTATTATTTTTTAAATCCTATCTTTAAGTCATTCTTCCAAATTCCGGTTTCCAAATTTAATTTTCAATTTCCAAAATTCCAATTATCACATTTATTTATTTAATCATTATTAATTTCGTTATCATTATTATTTTATTTATTTATTTATTTATTTTTAAAAAAATTCCATCTTCAAATAATTCTTCAAAATTCCAATTTTCAAAACTTCCATTTTTAAATAATTTCCAAGTTTTCAATTTTCATAATTTAATTTTCAAAACTCTAATTCTCAAATAATTTGCTAATTTCTTTCAAATTTAATTTCCAAAGTTTCAATTCTTTAATTTAATTTTCAATACTCTAATTCTCAAATAATTTTTAAAATTCAATTTCTTTCAAATTTAATTTCCAAGACTCAAATTTTTAAATAATTTTCGAGACTCCAATTTTTAAATAAATTTAAAAAATCCAGTTTTCTCTCGAACAGTTTTAATTCCACTTCGGTTATCAAATAATCTTCTGTTCCTCTTGATTTTAATAAGCGTGAATGAATTTTTCATAATTCCAAAATAATGGAATTTGTGATATTAATTCATGCAAAATAAATTGGGCTTTGGTGGGGCCCCTATATATATGAGATTTCTCTCCTGATTGTTAATTGCTATGCCTAATGAATATTGTTTGATTTTTGTTCTGATCTTTGACATGCATATGATATATTTTGTATTTGTTATTGCACACTAACTCTGTTTCATGATAGCGCTTTATTACCTGCTGCCAAGGTACGCTATCGCCCTCACTTTGTTCATTGATTCATTATCATGACTTGCTTTTGATTTGTGATCACTTTGGCATCCATTGATTTCCTTACCAATTGCCATGTTTGCTTCATCTTATAAGTATAGACCCATTTTTAGGGACTTAGAGGGGTGCTACGGTCTTTACCGTACCTTCCCGATAAGTAACCTGACCCCCGAATCTTGACTCGGTTTTTCACAGACCTGTTTTTCCAA
Organism: Vitis vinifera; assembly: GCF_030704535.1. Lineage (NCBI taxonomy): Eukaryota > Viridiplantae > Streptophyta > Magnoliopsida > Vitales > Vitaceae > Vitis > Vitis vinifera. Next base: position 13,121,640 of record NC_081821.1, on the reverse strand, counting down.
ATAAGGAGTCACACTTAGGGTTTTTCTTTCTTATTTTGTTATCCCTTTAAAAAAAATATAACAAAAATAAGTGGCGACTCCAAGTCTTTTTCTAAAAATCAAATTTTCACCAAATAAATGAAAAAACGAGTTTTATCATCGAGTGGGAAAGCATTGAGCCAAAATACGGGGTCCACAAAATGGCGACTCTACTGAGGATAGTTTAGAGGGTCAAGCTTGAATTTAAGATGAAGCAAATGTGGCGTTTGATGGGTCAATTAGTGGGTACCTATCTCTTGATTGCACATTGAGAGTTCTTGATGTCATTGGATGCATGCTCGGATATTGTATTCATTTGGGACATTGATATGCTGATTATGATGATTGATTTGTCTTGATTGAGGATTCCGAGATAGCTACTTCTTCTGTACTTCATTGCTATATTTGTTTGGGATATTGATATGCTGATTGTATCGATTGCTCATCTTGTTTCACTTAGCATAGTGATTCTGATTTTTGCCATGATTATTTTGATCACCTTGCATGTATGGATTCATTGTTGTATATCATTTGATTTCACATGTCGATTCTCTGGCTTATATATTATCTTGATCTTCTTTGAGCATGATGTCTGTATCACTATTCATCTTGATCATCATAGCTTGTATGTGTACATGAGTGATATATTTGTGCTTTGCTTGACTGTATGTTGCATGACTACCCTCCTTTTACGTGATTGCATGTCGCTTGTCCGTGTGGGTCACACATCTATCCCCTTATCTCCAACCTTCTAGTTTTGGTCATTTCCTTCATTCCGATTCTCAGTTTTGCAAGTGTGAAGCCTTGTGTGTGCTTATTCTTTGACCGAACCAGAGGTTAGGAGTAGGGTCTAGCGATGGACTATACTGATGTTTGGGAGCATTCTAGAGGAGAGCAACACATGGATGCCTATTGGAGTCCAATCATTAAAGACCTATATAGCTCAAAGCTAGGTTTCATGGATCTTTGTGCGGCCAGTGTGTTTCCTCATTCTGTTTTAGCTTCATAGGCTTTTCGAATGCACCCACACTGATTACTACTCAAAAAGTGCTATTTTATAGCTTGTAATTAACTCTTTTAAACACTTTTGAGTAGTAGTTATTACCTTTTAACCCAATTAACATATTAAGGACCTTTGCAATCATTTCTAATCAAATTGTGTAAGTTTTGGTGTTTTTGTTAGTAATTTGATCACCAAAGCAATACAAGATTGAGGAGAGTTCTTTGGAATCCATGGCAAAGCAATGGAAAGCTCAGAAACATGAAGAACCGAAGCTTTGAAGTCCTTTGCCCTAAGCAAATCCGGAATGCAAGGAGGGGAAGCAAAGAGAAATCTAACATGAAACATTCTAGATGATAGTCATGTCAGCCACTTTTGGAGCACTTTCTGGAGTTCAATTTATGCATGCTATATGTCGTTTCGAAGCTCAGGAAGTCAACAATCCAATGCTTCAAACGATGCACGATTCGGAGTTGAAATGAAGGAGTTACAGCCATTGGAAGCCGATCACTCCAAGCTGAAGGCAGATTTTGCACGGCTGCGAAATCAGCCTTGGGCTGCGAAAATGGTGTCCTTTTGCTGCAAAATTTTGCAGCCCTCTTGCTGTGGAATTTCTCCTGAAGCTTCCCGATATTTGTGACCGACATTTTGAGATATTTTGCATTAGATATTTGATGTCTAAATCCCCAAACTCTCCTTGTAACCCACCTATCATAGGATTCCTTAGTCTTTAAGTAAGAATAAAGGGTGAATAACCTCTTATATATAGTTTGTAATTTTATTTACAAAATATAATCATGTAATCGGCGGGAGGAAGAAAAATATATTACAGAGCACTTGCTCTGTTTTTCATATATATATTTTTGTTTTCTCATTATTTTTATTTCTAGCAAATCAAATTCTAAGGATTTTTCCTTAGAGGATGAGTGGCTAGGCTCTTCGTCTCTTGGAGTGAAGAAAACCGGGTAAGTTTCCACATGCATAAATTGGAAGTTTTGTTGTTTTGGTTTTTAATGAAGAGAAAGTGTGACCTGTTAATGGTTTTTATCTTTTTAGTTAACTTAAAACTCCTTTAAATCACCTGGGCCAACACTTGGTAAGGCAAGTGATCTCCGTCCATTGAGATGCACTAGTTTACCTCTTGCGAGCCTTTGGGAGGTGGTTTAAAGGTAGGATTTTCTAGAATAGCCAACACTTGGTAAGCTTTTGGACTCTAAGGAGACATCCATTAGTTATCTCTTGCGAGCTTGTGAAGGGAAATCCAAGGTTAAGGATCACCTTGAATGGCAAATGTTAGGTGAGAGGCACGAGCCATTGCAAGATACATCAGTGAGAGGGAATTAGTGTTTGAACCCATTAAGGGGAAGCATCTGTACCACACCGGTTAGAGAATTAACTATATGTTAATTCTCTAATGCGAGGAAAAGAAACAAGTGACCGAAACTCCCTTTTTGTACAAGGAATCTGAACCTAGTGATCTGAAACTCCAAGAAACACTTTTCTTAGTAAGTAATTTCCATTACTTTATTTTTGGTTTCACTTAAAAACCAACCTTTTCAAACCACACCGGTTAGAGAATTAACTATATGTTAATTCTCTAATGCGAGGAAAAGAAACAAGTGACCGAAACTCCCTTTTTGTACAAGGAATCTGAACCTAGTGATCTGAAACTCCAAGAAACACTTTTCTTAGTAAGTAATTTCCATTACTTTATTTTTGGTTTCACTTAAAAACCAACCTTTTCAAACATCTTTATGTTTTCTTTTAGAGCTAACCTTGAAATGAAAAAGCACCAATTCAGCTTTGAATTGATATCAATTGTGAAGTGAAAACTCATCCCAGTGAACGACCCTAGAGCCACTATGCTATGCTAGCTAAGGCTATCCTAGTACATGGTGTAATAGGTTATAAATTTTGTTGATTACTCCCTTCTGAGGACCATAATCAAGGGACACCAGTTGGACACGAATCAAATGGTACCACTGTCGGTGGCCATTGAGAGGACATGAATCAGTTGAGACACCAATTGGGAATGTATCACACACCTCTCACTGTGGACTCTAGTTGACTATTGAGCGTTGAGAGTTTGAGAGGTTTCACCATAGGAAACCCCTTGGGATGTTGAGGTAGTGCATGTGTGGAGGTGATGACCACCTTGCACGGAAGTGCCTCGTATCTTTGGAGGCGTGCAGAGGGTTGCGTACCGTCGGAGGGTACGATCGCTTCTACTAGGGATCCTTTAAAGTCCACCCTTATCCTTTAAGAGCCACCTTGAATTTTTAGGTTGAACCTTAGATCTTTCAATCAGGATTTCATTTCCTAACACATGGGTGCATTTGTGGGCTTTCAGAGCTGGTTCAGTAGTGATAGGTTTAGTTACCTTCGCAGTAGTCTCTTACATATCTGTTTGGGATTGGATATCACTTTGATTGCTTTTGGGTTACCTTTCGGCATATTTGGTAGACCTTTCTTGTGGAGCTTCTCTTACCCCGTATCTTATCTAGTATTTCCACTATTGTAGGAGCATTGATACATTCGCTTTAGGTTCGACTTCTTGGATCCGAGTTGGGGGCAGATTGATCAGAGCATCAGACCCGTCAGACCAGATATCAGATCAGAGAGATATGGACTCACAGATAGTTACCATTGACCAGTTTGCTGCGGTCATGGCTTCGATTCAAGAGGCTATTGCTAGCCTCGGTCGGAGGATAGATGGACAGCAAGCCCAGGAGGTCCCGCCTCAGAATGACGCCCAGTATGACCCTATCGTGCCACCACCCCTTCCACCCAGTCAGTCAACACTGTAGGCTATACCTTTCACTCTGCATAGCCAAACCGAGGTTGCCCCGCCTCCTGTCACCGTGCCCACCCCGACCTCAGAGGACCCATATGCTCGCATAGATAAGCTTAGCAGAGGTTGAGGCAGTTGAGGACTTCAGACAGAGCTGTTACTTGAGACGATTTTGATGGAGCACCAGTGGCCAGTTTACCGGCCAAGTTTAGGATGCCCGAGATTGAGAGATACACGGGCATCGGATGCCCCCGCATCCATTTGAGGTTTTACAGTACGATCATGAGGGCTCATGGATTGGACGAGGCTCAGATGATTATGTTTTTCCCCATATCCCTGAGTGGCATGGCACAACGTTGGTTTGCTTCATTGGATGTATCACACCGTCGGACTTGGGATGATCTGGCCTCGGAGTTCTTAAGATAGTATGCATTTAATACTGTCATTGACGTATCGAGAAGGAAGTTAGAGGCGTTGAGACAGAGGCCATATGAGTCAGCCACCTCGTTTATCTCCCACTGGAGGGAGAAGATTTTGCAGGTCATTGATAGACCATCTGAGATGGATCAAATTAGGATGATTATGAGGAGTTTGCAGCCTCGATTTACTCTGCACTTGATAGGATTTCCACATACCGATTTTGGATCTTTGGTATAGGCCTTGTACGGTATAGAGGAGGGCATAGCCAGAGGATTATGGTCCGAGTCTTCTCCTTCTGATTTGAAGGGGAAGAAGCCCTTAGGAGGATAGAGACCAGGAGATGTGGGTGCTATCAATTCGGTAGGTTTGAGACCTCCTAAGCGCTATCAGACAGTTGGGCAGACTTCTGGACTCTACTACCCACCATCACCTCGTATGCAGTATAAGCCATGGGCACCTCATCAGTCATATGATCAGGCCTACATACCTTCTACATTAGCACTGCTTTACCACGCCGCATAGGGCATAGAGAGGCCCCCTGTTTCATATTCCTCCACAGGGCAGCCATGTTATGCAACACAGTTTGCCGTAAGACCTTCAACATCCTATCCTAGACCTCGAGCTCAGCAGACCTCTGCTCCTTTAGCTTTGAGGACTCAGAGACAGTTTTCACAATTGGGTATGTCGTTGAGCCAGGATTTTCGGAAACTCATAGAGGTCGGATTGTTGACGGCTCTCACTCTCAGACCACCACCTCAGCCTGTTCCGCCTCAGTTCAGATGGATTTACACTGTGCATACCACTAGGAACCAAGACATGAGACAGATTGATGCACTGCTCTGAGACACGCCATCCAAGATTTGATTGATCAGGGTGTGGTCCATTTGGGTTAACTGAGTGTAACCACGAACTCATTACCGGCTCACACAACACACGTGGTTCCCTCTTCGACCGATAGAATGCACTCCATCGACTTTGTTAAGCTTGGCGATCACATCCACATGCTGAGTTGGGATGAGTCAGAGCCAGAGCCCATAGTATCAGACGAGATTTATGAGATAGGCAGAGTGATTTTGGGCCCTCGGATGTCCACACCATTCAGACTGGTCTCTGAGGCGGCATCGATACAGACGATCACTGTCGTGCCATCGATCTTCCCACATTACAGTGTTCAGACTCCGTTTGTTATGATTCCAGATGTTGATGAGGTTCAAACTCCGTATGTTGATGTTTCTCAGACTCCATGTGTCGATGATGCTCACATTTCAGATGTGGAGTATGTTATCCGCGGGGGTAGAGTGCTATGACAGCAGCCCCCCGCAGCCGCTAGACCCTTGGAGGGGACGTCCTCCTAGGAGGAGGTCAGGGGGGAGGATGATGAGATTTTGAGGCAGTTGTCGAGCACTCAGGCTCGTATTTCCATCTGGAGCTTGTTAGCATCTTCCAGTCCTCATCGAGATGCATTGATTCGAGCCTTGAGCCAGATTAGAGTCGAGACTACTACTACTCCCAAGGGATTGATTCATATGGTGACGGTTGGTAGAGCCACATGCATCGTATTCTCTGATGACGACTTGACATCGGAGGGCTCGGGCCACACGCATTTTCTTTATATATCTATTGGTTGTTCAGGCCGCCGGGTCTCATCTGTCCTTCTGGACAATGGCTCGGCCTAAACGTTTGTCCTCTGGCTACCGTCATTGCTCTTAGCTACGCACCATCTGATTTTGGTCCCTCCACTTAGACCGTTCGAGCATATGACAGTACTCGGAGAGAGGTTATGGGCACTCTGAAGATTGAGCTGCTAATAGGTCCGGCCACTTTTGTCACTTTGTTTCAGGTTTTGAGGATTCCTACATCCTTTAACCTACTTTTGGGCTGACCTTAGATCCATAGAGCCGGGGCCATTCCTTCTTCCCTTCATCAGAAGGTGAAGTTCATTCACAACAGCCAGGTCGTCACAGTGCAGTCTGTGGGATACATGTTTATTTCTGCTGAGCCTATGCTTTAGATTAGTCATAGTGATGACGACATACTTCTGATTGGATTCACCTTCGACGAGGTGCAGGCCTTGGAGATGGAGGATTTTTGTCCAAACTTCATGGCCATGTCGTTCAACCAACATGATAGCACGGTGGTGCTCGACATGATGAGGAGTATGTCTTATATTCCCGGCATAGGATTAGGGCGGCACCAGCATGGGCCTAGTGAGTTCATGGCCATCCCTGATCATGATGTACCGTTCGGACTCGGGTTCATCCCCACTAAGGCTAATTACAGATATATGGCACGATTGCGCAAGGAGCGGGTGAGGGCTCGACTGACTTATACACCGTTCGATTATCCTGTTCACCCATACACCATGCGCTTGGTATATTACTTCATGAGGGCGTCGAAGCCACAGACCCATTCAGACCGGATCATTGGGGGACTTAGCACTACTCAGGAGGTCGAGCTACAACGCCTTGTCCACCAATTACAGTTGAGTGATGGAGCCCCTGGCACTTCGACATCTACGTTGGTTGCCCCTTCATCTCCAGATCGCATGAGCCTTATGACACTCTATTTCCCGGATTAGGTCGATGAGCACGGGACATTTGTCGAGATCGGAGACATAGTGGATGGAACTGTGCCACATTACGAGTTCATCGATGAGATGCTCGCGATCAGTTTGAGCCAGATCGAGGAGATAGTTTAGCCTGAGCTCTCTTCACCATTTGATCTTTTCGAGGTGTCCGTCATCGAGATAGTTGAGGAGATCCTGACTGCCCTTGCTCCGGAGTCTATAGAGGATGTTTTAGCTGCTGATGTTTTGTTTGATGGCCCTGTTGGCCTAGTTAAGGGAGCGTCCGACTTTATGGACCCACCTCTTTCATTTGATGTTTTATCGGGATTTGTCTCCCGTTCTGATGATGTTCATGACTTTTCATTTATGGATTTGAGCATGTTCGAGTATCTGCATGTCTCTTATGATATCACTTTATCCGCACCCTCTTCACTTACATCACAGATATTTGATATAGATGATGAGATTGTACAACATGATTTAGATGATGACTCATCTTCTGTTTCTTATTCGGACCCCATTGATCAGAGAGTTTCACCTGCCAGAGGAGACGCTGAGGTTGTTGATTTTGGTACAGCAGACCAGCCAAGGGAGCTGGGGATTGGATTGAATTTATCTACAGATGAGAGGGATGGCCTCGCCCGGTTGCTCAGATCGTATTTGGATGTTTTCGCTTGGTCCTATGAGGACATGTCGGGCTTTGATCCATCTATCGTCCAACATCGTTTGCCACTTCTGCCCCATGCCAGATCGGTTAAGTAGAAGTTGAGACAATTGCACCCTCGTTGGAGTTTGTAAGTGAAGGAAGAGATCCAGAAGCAGCTCAATGTGGGATTTTTGTCAGTGGTCGAGTACTCGGAGTGGCTAGCCAATGTCATCCCTGTTCCAAAAAGGACGGAAAGGTGAGAGTCTGTGCTGATTTTCGAGATCTCAACAAGGCTAGTCCTAAGAATGATTTTCCTCTTCCACACATTGATATGCTGGTTGACAGTACGACAGGTCATTCGGTGTTGTCATTTATGGATAGATTTTTCGGGTACAGTCAGATTCTGATGGCTCCAAAGGACATGGAGAAGACGTCTTTCATTACCGAGTGGGGTATTATTGCTATAGAGTCATGCCATTCAGATTAAAGAACACATGAGCCACCTATCAGAGAGCAACGACCACACTCTTCCATGACATGATGCATCAGGATGTCGAGATTTATGTAGATGACATGATTGTGAAATCCCGAGAACGATCAGATCACCTAGCAGCTTTGGAGAGGTTCTTTGAGAGGATTAGACAGTTCAGGTTGAGACTGAATCCCAAGAAGTGCACTTTCAGGGTGACTTTTGGGAAACTCTTTGGATATATGGTAAGTGAGAGAGGTATAGAGGTAGATCTAGATAAGATCAGAGTCATTCTTGACATGCTTGGACCGAGGACCGAGAGAGAGGTCAGAGGCTTCTTGGGTAGACTTTAGTACATCAGCAAATTCATTGCCAGATTGACAAACATCTGGGAGCCCATTTTCCTACTTTTGAGGAAGAGTCAACCTACTTTTTGGGATGATCAGTGTCAACGCGCATTTGAGAGGATCAGAGAGTACTTGTTGTCACCTCCAGTCTTGGTGCCTCCTACACCAGGCCGTCCTTTACTTCTATATCTATCAGTTTCAGACGTGACATTGGGTTGCATGTTGGCTGATTCGACTCATGGTAGCTTAGCTTTAAAGGCGTATCAACAAAATTTATACCTTGAATACTATTACTAAAGTAGCCAAGCTACTATAGCATAGTGGTTCTAGGATCGTTCACTGGGAAGGGTTTTCGCAAACACTAGTGATATTCAAATTAGGAAAATAGGTGATTTTCTTATGGATGTTAGCTTTAAAAGAAGATGTAAATGTTTTAGAAAGATTTAAACTAATCTAAGCTAACATTAAAGACTAAAATGAAAGGGTGTAAAAACAAGTTTCTCAAAGATAGGATAGTTATGCTCTGGCTCTTATGCAAATTGGAAATCTCAGGATAGGCTCCTCGCGTTGGGGTTGCAACTATGGTGACGCTTGCTTCCTGAACCGGTATGGATTTAGCAAATCAAGTTTTAATCCTTTAAAATGGCAAAACAGATGGTAGTGAATTTCATCAATGGTTATTCACCTTAGACTTCCTTTGAATGGCTCGTAAGAGATAACTAATGGTCTAAAGCCAAAAGCTTACCAAATATTGGCAACTCAAAGTCATTCCAGGTGATAAACTCACCTTTCAATGGCCATTGAAATTGGTTCTAACGGATTAATACAAAACTTGGAATTGAAAACCTCACCTTCCAATAGCTCGTAGGAGATAACTAATGGATAGAAATCCAAAAGCTTATCAAGTATTGGCCGTTGGAAGTTGTCCAAAGGAAATAAAAACCAAACTTTGCATTAATGAACCTTTAATGAAAAACGACTACCTTACCTTCCGGGTGCGAGAAATTTCCATGGGATTGCATCCAAGCCATCACATAACATCCATACTTTGAGAAACTTAAAAGGTTTTAGCCTCTCATCCTTGGGGATTTCATCCACCAAGGATGTTTGGCTACTAAGAAAATAGAAATGGGGAAGAACCGGAGAAGAGAGAAAAAAAGAACTTTATATATTTCTATATCTATATATCAATATTTGTTACAACGGATGCAAGGGGATATAAATAGAGAAGTTTTTCCAACCTTCCTAGCTAATAAATCTTATGATTGGTGGATTACAAGGAGAAGAATGGAAATTTATACAAAAATATCTAAAAGAAAAGATCTAAAGTGGAGTCGGCAGAAACAGGGGAAAATTCGCACCACGCATGGGGTGTGCGAGTTTCGCACACCATTCGCACGGCTGAGGGGGTGTGCGAGTTTCGCACAAGCCTGGAGCAGTTTTCTTCCGAAGGCCATATTTTCCTCGTTTCAGCTCCAAATCGTACACGGTTTGAAGCGTTGGATTCTTGACTTCCTGAGCTTTGAAATGGTATATAGAATGTAGAAAATGGATTTCGTGAAGTGCTCCAAAAGTGCCAAAGAAGACTACAGCTGCTGTCCTCTGTTTTCCTCTTTGCTTCTTTTTGCTTCTCTTTGCTTCTCTTTGCTTTTCTCCTTTTGTTGGCTTGCTTTGGTGTAGCTAAAAGCTTGATTTAACTTGTCCAAGTAGCTCCTCCATCATTTGGCATGCTTGAATTGATTCATTAGCTGATATAAACATGTAAACTTGCCACAAAATGGTTAAAACCAATTACTAAGGACCTTAATGAATTAATTGGGTTAAATGAATATGATTACTACTCAAAGGTGCTTAAAACCATTATAATTAGGTCTACAAAATAGCACTTTTTGGTAGTAATCACACCCCCCAACCTACTCATTGCTAGTCCCTTAGCAATGGAGGAGATAAAAACTAAGTAAACTATAATACTATACATAAAAGGGATCATGCAAATCACTCCAAAAAATGATATGAGTAGCATGATTGGATCAAACTCTCACATGGCAAGTCAAGGATATAAAACTCAATCATCAATAAGAGTCATCAAATAACTTACCTATCACAACATACAAAGAGTGGGCATTATGCAAATTTGAGTATCAAAATAATTTCCACTCCCAAAGGATCAACACTTAATCTTCCACAAAAATCTATGTGTTATTTATTAGTTTCCGGATATAGTATGTCAAACTAATCTCTCCCCTCAACCTAGTTCTTTTCAAAGCTTAGCAAACTAATCAACCTCCAATAGGCTAAGAACGCACCTCTTTTCTTTCACAATTTTTTTCTTGTAGGAGTGCAAAGCTTAAAGGCATTCTTTTCTAAATTGTCCATGTAACGGGGGTCCATCGATGACTCCCAACCAATTAAGGTTTAAGGCATCAAGCTTTAAGGATTTTTTCAACCACTAACTCCTCGGATTTCACCCCGGACTTTTGAGAATGAATTTTTAAATACCCAAGCACCTACAGTATGCTAAACTCCACCTATTCACCCATGTAACGAGCA